>NC_081288.1:13604028-13927535 GCF_030490865.1 Poecile atricapillus
TTTTAATAGCCCTTGAAATTCCTATGTGCTAAACACATTTGAAAAGAATCTTGACTAGTTCTTTCCTGTATGTTTTCTTTCCAAGCCAGAAAAGTAACACAAATAAAGCAGACATACAGGTGAAAAAAAGTACATATAAACTAAACTACAGGAACATATTCAATAAGATTACCTTGGAGAAACCTGTGAAGAGCTTTCCATAAAGAACAACACCACTTTTAAATATTAATGGTTTACGCAAAAGAAACCCATGTATTCACTGGCCGCATACTGCAGTTGGGGTGCTCAAGGAACAGGGTCTAAGCTAATTCGTTGTGTAGTAATCTACTCACAAATACCAAGAGTTCTTGAGAGAAAGTTTTTCCTTGATCACCAATAATTTCTTTGTAAGTTCATTCTTTTCCTCTGATTGTGGAACCTAAGCACTCTGAGGATGGCTATACCTCTCTTCATTTAGCTTTCTAGACTAATACTCTGAAACATTAATTACCTGGAAAGGAGCCAAGTGAGATTTCTAACTAAGTCCATGAAGACTGTTTGTACTCTTATTTATAACAGAACAAAAGGCTTTAATTGATAAAAATGTACTTCAGAATCACTATGGTTGACGATCTTTTTCATACCTTAGGGAAGTCTTGGTCCAAAGCTGTATTAGTCTTCTTGGAACCTGGCACTTCTCATAGCTAAGACACCAAGCAGCAGTGGAAATTCCTGATTCTTGTCACATACGCAACAGGAGCTGTCAGAAAGGCTTTATACTGTCATACTGGGGATGACAAAGCACCACTCAGAGGAAACCACCACACGTGGTCTCCTAAGGGTAAGGTAATCCTTTTATAGAAGGATTCGTAAAGAGCAGAGCTAACTCCAAACATCTTCCATTCCAGTTTATGGCATGAAATAAACAGAGGTGGATAGTGTCTGGTATGTGGGCAGAGCAAGAACCGAATGCTTCTATGGACAGTAGCTGCAGCAGCTGAAGACAACAATGAGAATCCCTAAGTCCTGATGCTGGATACAGAATAACCGAAGAGCTGTCCACTGAAACCCACAGACATTTCAAACCACTTTTCCATCTCCACAAAAAAAAATAAAAATTGCTGGATATTCTGACACAGCAGTTGCCAGAGAAAATAATGCTGTCTCTTTACAGTAGTATTAATTACAAAAATAATACTTCCAGTTTCTGCTAGAACTGCTAAAAGTTAAGCTTTGGCAATGCAGGGCAGAAATGTAGTTTAATAGGAGTTTCTCCTGCAATAATATGACCTTCTTTGCCCCCAGCAAAGATATACACTATTGCCATGCACAGTAGTACTGAGCAACAGAATTAAGGATGAGCCCTGGCCTTCTTAGAAAGGCTGTGATCATTCCAGTAGGTTTGGGACATAGGAAGTTGGTCCATGAAAACAAGGCACTGAATTCTTAAAAGGTTTCATGTTACTCCAATGACATTTTACCAAATAAGAAATGGGTTCAAGAAATTCTCCCTTCCATCGAATTAGACTGCTCCAAATTTGGGGAAAATAAATCTTGAAGATTAACCAGCAATAAAAATGTTTCACAATTCTCAAGAGAAGAAAATGCAGTTTAGTAAACATGGGTATCACCAATTTATGGCCATTTGTTATATTAACAGATACCAAGACAAAATTAGGACACTTATTATTAATACAGAGAAGTTATTTAAAGTGCTTTTATTAAACACAATGGTCATAACTTCATACAAATAGAACATCTACACTAGATGTGGTTCTGGTTTTGAATATTGTCCAGTCAGGAAAGAGAAGCAATCAACAGCCTGACTGACCTAAAGCTATAACCAGACAAGAAAAGCTGTATAGATAAATTTGGTGAAGAACATAGGCAGAGCTTGGAGCTGCATACATTTCTTTGGTAATTGAAGCTTTAAAGACTAAAAAGAGAAAAGAGAATGAAGCAGGAAAAAAAAGGAAATCACAGTTCACTATCCATCTAGTCATAAATATCAGCATGAGTTTGGCAGGCATCCTAGATGAGATAAATTTCAGATCTTTTTTTTTAAGGTAACAGTGACTATTTAGATTTTGTCAGAGATCACCCAAGACTAAAAGCGAGTTTTGAAGAAAATACACAAGCACCTAAGGCAAATACTGATTCAGGAGTGTAAAATTCCTGAAGAAAGAACTAGTAAAAGACCTTCTGGTCACAACACCATTTGGACAGTATTTTTCAGTCCACTGGAAAGTTTAGATATCCTCCAAACTGTATGGTAGGATTCACATTAAGTCAAAAGCTGAGAGATGGCACAGTTTCCTGATAATATGCTTGTAACACAAACTATGCAACAAAATGGAATGCCTAAATTTGCATGCATTTGCTTAGGATGTTCCTAGCATCCCTCAGTAACTACATCAATTCTAGATCAATGAAAATACATGTATCACAACACAGCAAATTCAATTAATAACATTGTCTAAACATTTTATTATTGATTTGTAAGTATATCATATGAATATATGCATATAATATGAAGATGCAGAAAACCACAAATTAATTTAACCTGTAATACACTACAGCAACAACAGAAATGCAAAATCCGGGCACAGATACATATCATTTTATGCAATCTATCAGGAAATATTCCTTTACCTTCCACCTAGGGGCTGAAGTGGACACTTTAGTGAAGGCATGACCAAGACAGTGATTAGGCAAAATGTTATAAGTCATGAAACTGCCTAAATCTGTAATACCAAAGGGTTTGCTTAAAATGATCCATTACTTTTTTCCAGACATTTTACCCTGGGATAGAACTGGAATATCTTAGAAAATATATTGTTCAAGTCACAGTTTTCAAATTTTCTACGTATCTTTTTTTTTTAAGCCATTAAATAACGGTGTTCAAACCAGCACTGGACTGCCTGAGTTAGTTTCCAGTGAACAGTTCTCATACAGGAAAACCTCATACAACACCCCAGAACTTTCCATCTCTCCCTTTCAGAAAATTCTCTCATTTTAGTTCCAACAGGAACTGACAAAATTTGAGATTTTAGTTTTCAGAAGGTATATTAAAAAATTCCCTGTAATAAATACCTCACAAATACCTGCATGATGAAAAGTTGTTAATCATTAAAAAAAAATTTAAGAAAAAAATTAAGTAGTGCACAGGCCATCTGAATAGTAAGGATACTAATGATAATATTTCACTTGTTATTAAACATCAAAGTACATGATTTTTTACCTATGGCAGAAATTCCAGACAGAGAAATAAACTGAGTCTATCCTTGAAAACTAAAATACACTTAAAATTCTCAATCTTTTCAAAGAGGCACTACCAACTCTATAAAACAGTACAGTGTCCACTAAAAATATCACCTCAAGTGAAAAACATGCTCCATAAGTTGCTATTTCTATATAAGCTATTTCCATTTTTTTCTTACACAAGGACAATGGCATATTGCAACATTCCTTGTCTCCACATCCCTTTCATTTTTCACTTAAAAGCCTTACGTGCTAAAACAAGTGAGATTGTGAAACCTTTAATATGAAAACCACACAAAACATAGGATTTATTTTGGTCCAGAACTGGTAATCTAAAATTAAGCACCTAGTCTGAGAGAGCTATACAGGTACACTGTCACCCAACAGAGTTGGTGGTAGAATAAAGTGCCTCCCTGGACAAACAACTTAAGGCCCACACTAAGATAGCATGATTTTCTTTCTACTTCTGAGATAAAAGACAGTAAGTAGAATGGGAGGGAAATACATATTGGTCACCATATATAAAACAAAACATAAAGGTTACAGTTTCATGACCACTAAAAATAGATTTGAACTGTCCTGAAAGGGAAGATGTGCAACATTTCTTTTATCCTATAAAGAAGAACCAGCAAAGCAGAAAGAGAGCTAAAGAAAATTTCATAAATGTGTTTGAAAGTTACCGGAACTGATGAAATAGTTGCATTATTCTGACAACTATTTTTTTTTTAGTGTTAGTTACATAAATAATGGAATCATTATAATACCCTATTATTTAACAATTATTCCAAACCATTTATCTGACACACAGCAATATCAGCTTATGTTTCATGTTGTTAGCTGATGGTTCTACTTTTAAACATTATTTCTGTATTTATTACAAGTTACACTTCTACCTTAGAAGTAGTGCATCCACAATGAAATTAAAAAAGAGAAATACACACACACAAGAACAGAATAAAAAAATTCCCTCATGTTCCAGAACCCAAAGGAATCTTTCAACATCAAAACTTGTTCTACAATCCCTCCTCTAACAACTAGAAAAGGAAGCAGACAGTACTCAGCTTCCATCTTTTTCCTTCCTTCTCATTATTTCAGATTTCTTTCTTTCTCCTTTATTTTATCCCTGAATGCCTCCTTGGCATGATCTGATGAAGAAACTATGTAAAAGCAGTGAGAAATACATTAATTTGCTCTGCAAATATAAATTACAAAGATAGAGTGATATACATACCCCAAGACTCAAAAGAAATCCCAACAAAAAGCCAAACCAAAATCACCCTTATTTCTTAAAACTTGCCTGCACCACCTGACACCAAACACTTCTACATACTGATTAATACAAACTTGTCATTTGAAAGTATCTTCCCTTTCTTGAGGGATTTATGAAACCACTCAAAATCATGAAAATGGAATTATATACACACCAGATACCTTCTTTAACACTGTTCAAAAGTGGCTGCTATTATTTTTTATAAAAAACACTGAAGCAGAAACTCAAAGAAACATGCATACGCAGCCTTTGTAAAAAGAAGGAAAAAGAGCAGGTCAAACACTTCAGACTGATCAGCCTTGCTAATAACCTTTATCAGAAAATGCTCCATGGTCAAACTGCACTGCTGACACAAATTTAGAATCCAAAATCAGAGCCAAAGGAATAACAAGCTCTTAGTCCTAAAATGTGAAAAAGAAAACGACTGCATACATTAGGTTTGAAGTCTTAAGAGTATCAAGTCATCCAGGTGAAAGAATTAACTTTTCTGAGAAAGAAATGAACTTGCCAAGACTTCCACACAGCCCTTAAAAAGGGGAAAAAAACAAAATAAAATCCTGTGCAGCTCAAAGCATGCACTGTACTGTAGATGAGAAGACTGCATAACTCATACACCTGAAACGGAAGTATTTTTACTTTCCTGGAGGGCTCCCAAAATCCCTCCTTCATTTGGGTGATGCTACGTGCTTCTTCAGGACTTGGACCAGTAACTTCATGCAGCCCCCAAGGAAACACAAAAAATACGGGGGTACATGGTAGTTTAATTACTACTTATTAAATAAGGAAATCAGGTGAGTATCACATTGTAAGCACACTGTAGGAAAACATATCCATGGTCTCCTTAAGGCTCGGACATGCAAACAAATCAATTCAGCGACAGCAGCTGCAGTGGGTTACCTGATCCACCGCCCAGTCCATGTGCACACACGCGTCTGCAGTTACCTGGGTTACCTTATCAACAAGGAACCAGGACTTTGGCCCAGGGCAGCATTAACCACTCGGAAATTTAGGACATAGAGATGCTGTCTGATTGTATCTGCTAAAGAAATATCCCATAGCACGCCAAAACACAGGTATCTTAATCTCATCACCTCAACTCTGCAACTTCAGTTTTTCTAGGGAGAAGGTAAAGGGAAAGGAACGATGTATCTATGAAAAATGTCTCAGGTTTGTATTGATTTACTTTTCAAGGCTGCCAATGTCTTTAAACATCTCAGACGGTCCTCAACATAAAGGTTCAACTTTCTTGTTAATGTCTCCTGAAAGGTTCTTAAAATCATAACAACTATCCTAAGAGAACACTGCAGGATTTCTAAAATGCTGAGCCTCCATAACAGCCAAGCCATCCATTACATCCCAGCTTTCTTCTCATCAGTAAGATGTGACAGCATGTTGAACTTGCCAAATGAGCAGGAAAACCTACAAACACTATACTGTCTTGTAAGAACAAAGACCAACCAAAGAAGGAGGCAAGTAATGGTCTTCTGTCTCATTCCTTCTCTATTCCCATTTCATCAGTCTCTGTAAATGCACAGAGCACCTCCTCTCCCCTCCCCTCTGGCTATGCAAGCGCTGTCTAGCAGCCTCTGCTAGCGTGGAAAACAAGAAACAAGCCATGGACTCTTTCAGATCTTCCACACAGCATTCCCACATGGAGAACTCAAGCTTCACAAGAAGGCCAACCACTAGGAGCAAGGATAAAAACCAGCAATAAATAAATAAATATGCAAGAATTAATTCCCTTTCTATGTTTTTCAAGAACATGCATATTCTCATGCCTGTATGGCATAAACACACATTGAAATTTCTCTACAGAGCAGATAAGGCCAGTTTTACAGTTCAGACATTCAATATTATAATTATTTCTTTTTTAAAAATCTAGTATATTAATTTTCAAAGAGCCTTGAAAGGAACTGGCAGCTAATAGGATAGACAGCACTGTTTCATAACAGCTTGCAAAAAAATTCAGTCTATTTTTAGATAGATGAAAAGAATGTGGTTTTTTTTAAAAAAAAAAAAAAAAACCCTCCAAGAAAATAAAGATGTTTTCATTTATAACTGACCATGGAGCTGATCTGTCAAACCAATCTCTAGGTAAAGAGTACTATATATTTAAATCCTCAAAAGAAATCTCTGTGCATATACAACAGCCACTTTTAATCTTTATTGCATGATAACACATCATGCTGCTAAAACAATCTTACTTTTTAATGAATCACATTCAAATGAATCTCAAACAAATGCATCTTTTTCTAATTGTGTGTTATGATCCTTTAAAAGGATCTCTTCATCTAGGACTACCATTAGTTCAACCATGAGCATGTTCTGCTCAAAATCAGACTGATCAGATGTCAGGTGCTGCATACCATTCATTTTAATAAAATAAGTATCTGTATAATATACCAAATTCCCAGACAGCAATGCCAACTGAAGTCTTTCCAAAAATCAAGTTAACACCTGTTTCCTTGACTATTTTCACTCCATCATCCTCCCTGTTACCACCACCATTTTATGAGTCTTGTATTTAAAATTTTTAGGCATAGGAGTGGGATAAAGATTAACAAATAAACATTTGCATTTTCTTTCCTCATTCTTAATTTTGAACACATAAATACTAAAATTCCTCTCAAAGCTCTTCTTATATTTCTCCATTTTGGAAAGGTGACTTAACACCCCATTCCCCCCCACCATTTTCTGTATCTCTCATAGCTGGTATTTTGTCATAACTACAGCTGGTGAAAGCAATGCAGTTTGCTTCTACGTATCATACATAAATATACTTATAAATCAAATTAAATTGCTCATTTTGGTTTTTCAAACCACCCATGCCATACAGCACTAGTTGATTTTAAAAGATGTCTTTTAGGCTGTTTCCTTAAGATAGCATTCAGTGCCTTATCATGTCTCTCTATGCTGAACCATTTAATGAAATAAACTTTAGATCATGATTTCAGCCTAACACAGCTTGACAGCTTAAAATTAATAGTATTTTTTTTGCCAATGTCCAATATTAGGAGGGTGAAATAAAACATTCAGAGGGTCTTTTGCATACAGCCAAAATGTTTATTGTAAATAATGGGGGGGAAATGGTATTACGTGTCTCTAGACTGAAGCGGTTTAAAAAATAAAAATGCCCTAAAATGCAGTTGCAAGCAAAACAGAAGTGAGCAGGGCTGATTTATTCGAAATCAACAAAACAACCACAAGAGGCTATTTCACTTCAGAAGACTTAAATGTACATTTAGTACCTTTAAGTATTTCTCTAAAAATGAAACAGCTACTTGAAATAGCACTAATCTGATTGACAGATAAAATAATTGCTTTAAAAACACTTCTGAGTCATTTTGTCCTTACCTGCAGGCATGAACCATTACTGCATGCAGCGACTGCTCCATTTCCTAGCACAGACTTGAACAGGGATCACATCTATCTTACAGAATGTGACTAATAGGGGGATTTGCGATTCCTGAGCTACTTTCCAAAGGACACTCCCTTTTCCACATAACAGGGCACGAATCGCTTGGCCAAGTTCTATGTGCTGCCCACGTGAAGGGGCAGCAGCGCGGCGGGGTCTGCGCGCTGCGCTCGCGTGACGGGCGCGGGGTCTGCACCAGCCAGCCCAGCCCGCCCCGCCGCGATCCGCATGCTGCAGCCCGCGGGCTCCGGGGCGCAGCCCGGCACCGGAACCCTCGGCAAACGCGCACAAAGCTCGACCAGGAGGACAGGCTGGGTGGGCACGGTGCGAGATCCAGCATGCAGCAGGCGGACAATGCCAGCAGCCGCGCGGAGGCAGAGGGAGAAGCCCCGCGTTCATGCGGACGGGGATGCGGCCGTACCTTTCTGGAGAGGACGACTTCTCAGAGTTAACTGACATCAGCAGCTCAGTCTTCTGCTTGATTTCTGGAAAAATCAGAAAACGTTCACCACCGACACCGCCTGCCCTCGCCTTCCGGAGGTCTCGCTTCCCTGCGCCCTTTTGTCCGCCGGAGGCCCGGGACGCGGCGCTGTGCGAGGCCGCCCAGCCGCGCTCGGAGGGCCGGGCCCGCGCACATGACCGCGCACGGCGGGCGGAACCATCGCCGAGCGGGGGGCGCCGCTCCGCGCCCGAGCTCGCGCGGGCACCGCGGGGGCCGCGCCACCGCTGCCGCCGGCGGGGGGGGGCGCGGAGGGTGCCTGCCGAGGGGAAAAACGCCGAAACAAAGGATTCCCGGCACGGATCGTCTTCCCGGGTACCTCGCTAAGGGGTACTGCACACCCGCGAAAGCCTCCAGATGAAAAGATCTGAAAAATATGGCTCTTTGAATCATTTTTGTCACAAAAAGCGAGGTATTAAATCACTACTTTCACACACGGTTGAGAAACCAGACGTGGAAAAGGCTAGGCCACCTGAATTTTGGTTTTTAGTGATCTTCCTCTAATGTCCCCCAAATACACTTTGAAAAGTAATGTTTCATTTTCCTTTTTTTTTCCTTTTCTTTCTTTTTTAATACCTAGTAGGCACCCAGAGGGTGGCTGGGCTCTGGAACAGGCTCCCCAGGGCAGCGGTCACAGCACCAACCCTGGCCGAGTTCAAGAAGCGTCTGGACAATGCTCTCGGGCAAACGGGGTGACTCTCGGAATGGTGCCATGAATGGCCAGGAGCTGGTCTTGATGATCCTGGTGGGTTCCTTCCAGCTCAGCACATTCTGTGATTCTGTCATCACCAATGGGCTGGTACCTCGCTACCAAAACGCCGGCAGCACACCCCGGCACGGACAGCCGGCGTGCTGGCACCAAGGGGAGATGCACCCTGCCACTCGCTTCACAAGATCCTGTCGAAGCAGGACAGACTGCTGAAAAGTGAATTCACCAGGAGCTCTGGAGTCGAGAGGTTTGTGACCCAAAAAAATGGAAAGAACAAAGTCAGGGATGCGAGCATCATTTTAAGATAGTAGCCTCACCAGAGACCGTAGTGCCACCTATGGTAATAATAATAAGACCTGAGCAACACTATGTCCACTGAACAGCCACAGTAAACCTGAACTGTTTGGGATTAACCATTCCGCAATGGAAGACCTTCAACCTGACTTTTCTTTCTCTCTTCACACATAGCTCAGGTGCAAAGCCACAGAAATTTCTGAAAACAGAAGAGAAACTGGGTAACTAGATTTATCTCTTTTTTTTTTCAACCAAAGTTGAAACAAGAATATTATTACTATCTGAGTTTATCACTCTCATGCTTCGGTGGAAGGCTTTCAAGATAGCAAGTGATCATCACCTTTTTAAGCATCTGGCACTCGTTCTTCCCAAAACATACTGATCAGAGGAACCTCCAAGAATTATCTCAGTTCTCACATCCAAAGTAGATTCTTCTCAGATCTTTGAAAACCTGTCTGTGAAATGTCAGTATGTTCAGAACTGGCTCCACTGCATGACTGCAAGTATCATTAAAAATTTCTTTTACCATTGTCCATTCCAGGCAGCAAGTGGTTCTACAGTCACAACTACTGGGATACTCACATCCCAATGCAGGGATGAACTAAAGTTCATTTCCCTACCACAGACCCTTGACACTGACTGACTATAAATATGGTCTTCAATTTCAAAGTCCAACAAATTTTTAATTCCTTCTGAAGATGCTTAAAAATGAAAATTAATTACATAAACATATTAACATGGCAGGATTTTATAGCAAAACAAAATCCACAGAGTTTGGAATGAAGTGATCAAATTATTTATTCCACATAGGCCTTGCAATGGATGTCTAGAGATTATTATACTAAGACTTTACTGCTAACAGTACAAGACGTTAAAAACAAATCCAAGATATAAGTTATTTCACTGCAAACTTTGAGTCCCTGGATCCTCTACAAGATGCACAGACATTTCTCCATGATGGCATTATAGCACGTAATCTAATTTTACATAACTATAGTAACCAAGTGACAACAAAGACTTATTTAATATAGCTACAAGAAGAATTTAAATGAGACCTCATAGGAAAAAGAATTCTAATATCTTAATAAGCATTCTCCACAATTAGATAATAGTTGTATCACAAGGTTTTGGAGTTTTTCTTTCCTCTGTTTCTCCTTCTGTCAATTTGAAGTATTTTCTTATTTAGGATTTACCAACCTTCTGTCTCTGCTACCTGAGATTTTTGCAAGTGGACCCCTTTTGTTCATTTTTAAAAACAATTCTGTACCTTTACACATCCACAGTGCACCAGCAAACTCAGGCTGATACAATCACTATCACTCATACAAAAACTGATCTTGGGAATAATATCACCAAAATAAGACATATGGCTTTTACACTAAGTGCCTTTAGACCATAAGAGAATAACGGCTGCAGAAACAGCAGTGTTCTCATTTGTTTATTTTGATTATTTGTAAGTTACATATCCAGAATTCTGGGATCATTTACAGAGTTTTTTTGGAACTTAGAAATAGCATCCCAAGTCCAAATAACACAAAAACGGAAAAAACCTTTGAACTGCAGTCACCATAGCACCACTCTACTAGCCTTTGTGTCCAGAAGAATGCAAATTACAGCAGTATTTGTTAAAGTAACAGAAAAAGAAGAGAGGAAAAACGAAAGTTTTACAACTGAACAGCTCTTCCTGGAGGTTTCTTGGTTCATGACCATCCAACCTAACACAGAACTAACACTTCCACTTTCAGTTTACCTCAAGTACAGTGCCACAAAGGCAAATGCTAGGCTGTTCAGGACCTACACCTCTTACAGATTCAAAGACCCACACCTTTAATATGTTCCATGAGTGAATTCAGTAACTGTACCGATCAGCACCAGTGAACCTCAGCTTAGTGAGCAAGCATTTACGTCTTCACTGAAGAGTTTTGGGTTGTCCTAATTTCTGAGGCCACAAAAAGATAGCACTCTACACAGAACCACATGTAGAACAGATCCTAACACTGGCTGAATAAAAGCTGAAGATGAATGAAAATTAGCGCTTGCACATCTCAAAGCAGGAGTTAATGCAGTAAATATTTTCAGCTCCAAAACAGTAATAAATTCAGGTATGGGGTAGTATCGTAGTCACCAACTCCTCAGTGATTCCATGCACTTCATCAGTCCACTTTGCACTGTGTACAGATCAAGTAGCAGACAACTGGCTCTCAGCCAACACCTGAGAAGCAGATACACTGAGTCTCTAAAGCCGTACTATTCAAGCTGTGATTGAATGAAAACAAAAACCAGAAAGGCTCTACACTGCCCAAAATGGCTTCCTAATCATCATGATTGGGTTTTTCCCAAACCAAAGCAAAGCAGAAACTAACCATAGTTGTTTTTTTTTTAAGCTTCCATGTTCTCCTCCTCTGATACATTCAAGTGGAAATTGTGTGTTAGACCAGAGAAAAAGGCATCAGGTGAAGTTAAAGCAGGAAGGCATTTGCTATGCCAAAAAAAAAAACCAAAAAAAACCCAAAAGCTTGGGAAAATGTAGTCCTAGAAAGAGATGTTAGCAATTTCTAAACCCACGGGGGATTTGTCAGAGAGCATCATGCCAAAAGCTCCAAGCAACCTGAAATTTCCACATCAAATCTAGAACAAATCACCTCAGAAATTGTAAGGGGAGAAACTCTCTACACAAGATGAAGAGAAATCCTGTCATTTTAGCAATATGAAAGAAGAACAAAAAAAAATTGATGTGGGAGCTAGGGATCTCTGAGGGATATATACATAATCTGGAAAAAAGAACAGAGGAACAGAATTAGCCTAGAGTTTTGTTTATTTGTTTTATCAATTAAAAAAACCACACAAGAGCTCTCCACAATTAAAAAAAAAATAATCGTAACTGCTGTTTAAGCACAGATGGAAAAGTGTGGACAAGGTATACGGCACTGCACAAACTGTTCCCTGTGACATATGGGTAGATATCAGAGTCACCACAATTTCAAAGTCTACTGACAGAAGTCACTGTTTCACTAAAAATTTAATCATGTCTACCGCAAACAGATTATCTCAATGGTGTACAACATGTTCATCAGTCAAGATTAAAATATCTTACTGACAGTGCATGTATTAAATTTATCCAGGGCAGAGATCCACTGTTGCAGAACTCAACTAATACAGCTTCTTCCTTCTGCCACCCCTCTGCCTCTTGGGAGCAAAGGAAGAGACAAAGTAGCATCTAAACATAAGTACCTGCAATTTTTTGCAATGTAAACCCTGCCATACTAGTTTCCATACCTCATTTTTAAATTAAATATTATACTAAACAGGTACAAGAAAAATATACTTCATTTTTAATTAATAGGTAGGCTAGCACACACATTTTGTTAGTCTAATCTGATCATAAACTAGCAGGTTTAGTGCTTTTCTTCCATTTTCTGTGTAGTGTATATGTTAGGACACGAGCTTGAGGTGCTGTTAGCCTTTCTTCTACACTATCTTTAAACATGTACTTCCTTATCAATATCCATCCTAGTCTATTCTCCACTGAATTTTCCATCCTTGCATCACAGCAACAGCTGCTTGGATCTCATCATTTGCCTATAAAATCCTCCTCCTGCTGCAAGTTGACTACTTCCAGTGTTACTGTTGAAAGAAATAGTCCTGCTTCCCAAATGAATCTATGAAGACAGATCTGAAACTATTAAATCAAATTAATCAAACTGACTATTCTAAGTAATATTTCAGCCTAGAAGTCATGATATGCATTAGGAACTTTGGTATCAGTAATGTGATTTTATGTGGACAGATCTATGTTTTGAGCTTTGGGTAATTGTTATACAGGTGACATGCTAAACAACACAAAAGGCAATAAATTTAGATTCTCCTGATGAGGCACTGGACCCCAGACAAAACTAGACTGGCTCTGCAGACATCTTGAGAGGTTCACTACTTTATGTGTTTTAGATCATGTATTTTTAAAATAAATAATTCTAAAAGACTGCTAGAATCACAGGCTGTGTGAATAAAACAGGGGTTTCAAAATGGCACAGACACAGAGTAAGCCTAAATTTCATAAGCATATGAATACTAAATGGGGTAGTACGGAAGCATAAGGAGTATAATGGCTCTAAAATAAAATCATCTTCCAGACGTTACTAAGCTTCTGAAGTGAGAAAAAAATAGTAGTTTTACGGACTTCTTCAGGTCTCTCACGCATAACATTCACATCAATACTGATACACAAGCCAGCAACTGTCTCACTGAAGAGTGATAGAAAAATTAGCTCATTGCAATTTCCTCTTGAAGAGATTACATTAATATTCTTAGTATTATTCCTCTTCAATATGTTAAATAATATTTCTGCTCAGAATATGAGGAAATTACAATAGAACTTTTAAAGTTATGCCATACTCAAAATATTAAAATCACCATTTTAAAAAATTATTTACTTCCAAATGATAAAGCAAACTCTCTCCTTTCCTAAAGACATGTATTAGAAAAGGTAATATCAAAATGTACTTTAAAGTGTAAACATTTTTGTAAGAATCATGTTTTAGTTACTGCTTTCAATGTAAAGCATGTTTTGAAAAAAACACTTCCTTGTCCCACACACAACTTCTAGGGACCAGATAATGGATACAAAGGGAAGTTTTTTTCTATACACTGCACAAGTGGATCCTGCTCATGCTCAGCTTGGCAGACAATACCTAGAAGTCAATATCTAATGATGGGAAAAAATTATAGAAATTTTTTTTTAAGTCTTTCATTTTCCCTTGCATAAAGGTAAGATGGATTTGCTCAGTATCTATAGGTTCATTCAATGACTTAATGTTAGTAGTACTGACTCTTTTGGGGTTTTTGAGAAACTGTATGTTGCATCTGATCTTTTCCTAGTGATCTCAGAGCCACTGCCTTTTACATTTCTGATATACTTAAAACTACTGGAACCATATGCTCAGGTACTTTTAAAGAACATATTCATAGTAATATCACTGTTGTCCTTCTAAACTGCTTTCCATATGTGAGCCATGGTTGAAAAATAATACTTTCACAAAATATTCTAAGGAAAACCTGTCTTCCTTCAAAATGGCTGCTAGTCCCAGTCAGTACCCAAGAGTTAAGTCTAAAAGAACACAAAATACACAGATGAATTTTCCTTTTACTTGATAAAATAATTAAATTTTCAAATATATAAATATACATAATTCACATAAGTTACACCTCTGAAGAATTTTTAATACAGTCAGATTATATATTATTAATTTTGAAGTAAGTTTGTAGATAAATTTGAGGAAGCATTAGATATTAAAGAAGAAAACCTTTAGTATATGTTACAATTACTCAATAAATGGCCCATTATGAACATAGGGAAGCAGAATAACCTACGTATAACTAGTTAAACAAAACTATTAATTCGAATTTTAGTCATCAACATAACTTAAATAAGCCTCGTTGACATAATCTGGCATTTGATCTATTGCCAGACTGTAATATTCCTTAATAAAATGCTTACTGAAACACAAAGGTGACAATAAGAGGAATTTTTCATTCTCATAGTTCTGCTGGGTCTGGCAGCATTTGCTGTACCAGATGTATGCCCAGCACCACAGTGCTTTTCCCTCCCTCCTCCCATCAGAGGCCAGTAAACAACTCTGACCAAAGTTTCTTTGAAAGTCTGTGCTTTTACAAAAAGCCATTCTGCAAATAAAAAATAATTCTTCATTTTGCATAACTGTCAGATTAAATACCAGGAAGCACACCAAAGAAAGCACTATTAACCCCAAATACATCTGTGTGTATTTCCTAATTATTGATGTACTGAACTTTATTATTTTTAAGTATTTAAGGTTTATGAGAATGGTTTTGTTTGGAGAGGACAGGGAAAGAGTTGAGAACATTTCCTAGAGCTGCCAGAAAACAGAAAGCTTACTCCTACAAGTCTATTCATTTTAGGGGAAAAAAACAAACAACCCAACCAGATATTCTAAGAATGTTAAAACATACCTTCTGTCCTTTAAAAACCAGCTGTTTCCTATTACTAAGCAAAAAAAAAAAAACCACATTTCCATACAGAAACAGCTGGACACAAGGTAGCTAGAGACAGAGTGAATTAAAAACATTATTCTGTTAGCTAAAACACAGTAAGTCATTTGCTGTATTTTCCAATCCTTACTTAGAGGCAAGTGGTTTTCCAAATGTACATGGACAGCTTCTCTGCTGAAGCTGAAAAAAATTCAACTTCTAGCAAAATAATGTGTGCTAGACACCCTCAAACCACATAATTTCTTCTATCCTTACTATCTTAACTCAATGGACAGAGTGAATGATTTTTAATCCAAAATATTTCTAATTTATTCCTTTTATATTCTAGTGTACAATTATTACTGTGTTAGCATCCTTCTGATAACAGCATTTTCTTTCAGGTCTATACTTTGCCTAAATGTCTTAAGTGCTCTTCAACTTTTCAACTACTATTATTTTTCTATCATTTGTTGTAATGTGCTTTTATTTTTTTTTCAGAATTCAACAAGAAAAATAAATTGCCCTAATGTAGCAAAATGACAATTCCAGTTTTAAAGAAAAAACAGGTTTCTATTCATCCAAACTGAGTCAAGCATATGTTACCTTATAAAGACTAAAGCAGTGACTCATAAAATCTTGCACACACTGATGCCTCCCTCTCCTAGGAGATGAAGCTACATGATTTACCCAAAAGGATTAAATGAGGTCACAGTTATTGAATACATGTTATAACCTTAAACTTCAGGTTAGAACTTCTTCTTAGTCTTCTTTTTCAGAATCATTCACTGTTCTAAAAAGCCTTGTATTTTTACTTTTCCTTTCAAAATTTACAGATAGAAATCCTTGTAAATTGAGATATTTAGATAGCATATTCACCGCATGTTTTTCAAGAAGTTTTTATCACAGATTATTATCACAATATCTACACAACTGGTTTTTCCAAATATTCTTGCAGGGTTTTGACATTTCTTAACCAGCAGATCATCAGGCTCTTATACTACTTGAATTTTCGGATGCAAAGACATTCTCAGCCCTGCTCCTCTAGGATATGAAGAGGACTCATTTCACCTTTTCCTGGGCTCATGAGAGTACAGTCTCATGAGTTCTTAAAAAAAGCTCCATCAAAAAAACACATCATCCCAAGCACAAGGCAAGCCAAAAATCTTTCCACTTCAGCAGTGATTTGTGCCCCACTGGGACATGGGCCCACATGGTGATCAGGTTATCCAAAGTCCAAGTCTTGAGGAACGCTGGCCAGGTTACAGATTTGTCTCCATCAAACTTCATATAAAATGTTCCATATTGTTTATAATTGAGACAAGAGGCAGAAGAGGGAAACAAAAAATGTTTTTACCTGAAGGAATAAGAGCAAGAGGCACATTCTCAGCAGCCATTAAGAGTGCCAAAACCAAGATACCGAATCATGCCACAGTCACCAAATAACATCATATACTCCTAGCTTTACCTCTAGTTCTACATTTGGACATGATACAACTCCTGTGTAAACAAGACTGACCATGTCCACTCAGCAGTACAGCCTCTGGAACCAGTCACCGTTGAATGAAATAGGAAGGATTTGTCTCCTTCCTAATATTGCAACCTTCCCAATATTAAACAAACCTCAACATCCTGTATCTGAGCAGTCAGCCATCCTTCAAGTATGCTCTTTGCAGCTTGTTTCTTGTTGAAAGGACAACTGATGGGCCAATGCAAGCTCTGAAATCCTGCTCAAGCCTGTCAGACCAACATCAATTAGTGCAAGGAAAAGGCTTTGGATCTGTGGCACCTGCTCTCACCTTTGCCATCTCTGAGGTAAAGCTCACAACTGCCAGAAGAAACTTAACGTGAAAGCACCACCACTTTCCAGGCCTTGGAAATGCACATGCACTGACTGCAACCATCCCTGCCTCTCGCACAGGGATGTGCTTTCCTGCTGCCATCACCACCACTGACAGCAAAACAACCCTGAGATGCTGCACAGAAGGAAATCACTGTCTACTGTAATACACACACCCAGTAACCACAATAAAGCTGTCATGATCACACCTGAGAACAAATACTATTCTCTGTTAATATAGCATCATTTTATTACCTCAGACTTTTTTAGTCAAATAAATGGATCGACCTATTCTTAAATTAGATCTTGATCAAGTTTAATCCTTTGGAAATGGTATCATCAGTAAAGCTGTAACACAGAAAAATTAAATTTCAGAATTATTACTGGAGAAAAATTGTAATGATGACAAATTTCAAATACGCATGCAGTGCCCACGAAAGGAGGAACCGTCTAATTATATTTCAAGTGTTTTTCTCACATATACCATTTTCACTCTTTAATTGCCAGTGCTCTGGGTTTACATAGCAACATGAAAATACTGGGGATTCTTCTACTGGGCTTCTCCCTAGTGCAATGGACATAGCAATAACACAGGGACCTATTTCTTTAAACTGATACAAACGTTAAAAAACCCAACACTGGTAACTTGGCACTCAGCCAGCTTACACTTCCCATTTTGCAAGGAAAGGAAATACCTTTAATTCCTCAGATGCCTGTCTTTGTGAAGTCTGAAAGTAATTACCACATAATACATACATGTACTGAGTATCTAAAATTGGAAATACTGAAAAGGACATAATTATGTTCCCAAAAATGGAGAGAGAAAATATGAGGTGTTTCCAGGGAAGGTAATGCTGTTAAAGCCTTCAAGTCCTGAAGGACTTCTATTAGGAATACTTTTAATTTTATAGATAAAACATACAACATGCATGTACATACATATCAAAATATCCCCTTTCTTTGCTCTGTTCTTTGAAGAAATGGGATTTTTTTAAAAAAAAAACCCCAACATTATACATATGCAAAAACAATAAATGACTGACAAGGAATCTGGCAAAATATCTATAAATTTTTGCTGCAAGATATGAGAAAGGGAGAAGAAATTTTTTTAAAATCCGATTAGAAGAAAATTCTGGCTAAGGACAAAATATTTTTATAGGAAAGAACAGAGTTGAAAGCAACCCCAATGAGGTTGGTATTTACATAACGTAGAAGTTTCTAAGACCTGATGAGATCTGATGCTGCAACTGGATAAAGCTATTTAGATCTATGCTGCTTGCCTTTATTTCCTGCTGTTCATTAATATCTCATCTACACTGTATCATAATCAGCCACTGCTGATGTAAAATTGTAAGTGTTCTTGGCTGGCCTGCAAACCTACCACTTAAACATTAAGACTTTCAAGGTTGTTTTTTTTTAGCTCTACTTTTTTTCTTTTCACACCCTCTCCTCTTCTCCATCTGACTTCCCCATCACTTATTCAGCAATCATATGAGAAACCTGCTATTGTCTTGACTAAAAGCTGGCTACAAATAGTTTCTTCTGTAGTGAAGACACTGCGATGTAGGTGGAGAGAAATCACCCTCCACTCCGCAAATTTGTGGTGATGTTATGTCCCTCTGGTACCTCCTATCTTTTCCTGGATTGTATGATGCAGATTTTATTGAGCAATGCTGCTGGAGGTGCAGGCCATCACCCAGCCTGCCACCCCACCTGTCCCCCATCCTGCCACCCCACCTGTCCCCCATCCTGCCACCCCACCTGTCCCCCAGCCTGTCGTCCCCCACGCCCCTATCTGCACCTCTCTTTGTCCCAGTGCTGGTGGCTGCCAGTGCCCAAACCCAGCCCATGGCATCTTCAAACCAGGAGCTCAGGACTTCTACACATGCTGCTCTCGCCCTGCACAGGAGGCAGAGACGTCAGTGTTGGTAAGACAGGTTTTCGACAACACAGTCCCAAGTTTGGCAGTTGTTAGAGCAACATTTAAACAATATACAATGCTGAACAGGCTGCCAGCAGTGTCAGTTACGTCTTTCATAACACTAAAACCCTACTAACTACAAGAAACTGTTTTAGAAACTGATCAATGCAGATAATCATAAAGACATCAAAAGGAAAAACAAAATGGGAAGACAGATTGGCAGATAACACTCTACCTACTATTTTAGGTTTTGCTGAGGAGTCAGAGCAAGGGTGCAGCCTTAGAGCATTTCCCTTTAGATAAACACAGGTGAACAAACTGAAAACCTTGTTGAATAAAATAAAAAACCTGATGAAAGAGCATGGAAAGTTGTACTATCTGAATTCTCTTCCAGTTTCACTATGCTATTCACCATTCACTAAAGTATCTAAGTTTACAGTCACAAAAAATACATGCTTGAAAATCAGATTATTCAAGTTTAAACAGGACTGGAAAGTCTCACCCAGACAAACCCCACCAATCATCATCCTGGCTCCCATACAAGGAAGGAAACACACTTCAAAGTTTATATATTTTTTTTAAATGCCACTACTACTTCACCCTACCTTCGGGAAACATGGAATATGGCAACATTTATATAATCTTTATTTGTTCCTGGTACGTAACACCATAATGAGAAACTATGAATAAGCATCATAAGAGACCATGCAACAAATTGATTCGAAACAATGGGATTTTCCTAAGTTATGGAATCACCAATATAGCTTCAAATGTTAATTAGTAACTACATGAAGGAAAAGAAATTAAAAAGAGTACAGAGACTGTTGGGAAACACATGGAATAAAATAAAATGAGCAGAAATCACAGAGCAGAGAAAAATTAAGCAATAGAAAAATACAGCAAAATTTCTGGAAGAAAGAGAAGGAACATTGACAGAGAAAAGGCAAAAACAGACAGCTGAAGACAGTAGACAATGAAGGATGAAAAAGCTCAGGGAAGTGTAGGAAGAAAACCAAACTAAAAAAGATGAGGACTAAAACTTGCAAGGGAAAACACTAAATGCAGCAAATGTGTTCAAGTGAGCTGATATGAGGTTGTTAAGGAGAAGGACAACAAGAGCGTTTTGAATATTTTAAGGAAGACTGATGTGTGCTTTTCGATGCAGTGTCTACAGGATACCTCAGAATATGCACTGGAAAATAACACTTGCTTTCCACCCAAAAGGACACAACAGTAAGGACATTACTACTCCCCCCACGCCTGCACTGCTGCTTCTACTCTAACAAGCAACTAAGCAATGACAAAAGCAGCTAAGGAAACGGCAAATCTGCAAGTTGCACCCATCACCTTACATTTAAAATCATGTTTCAGAGATTTCTGTACACTGGAAAATATGGTATCTTGAGTACAATTTAACCTGACTTTAAGAGAGTACAAAGCGTATTTAGAGAACCCGCAGTATCTATTTTTTTACATTAGAAATTCAGCTTTTGCCCACTGTGAATAAGACAGTACAATAACATCATGCAAACAAGAAGTAAAACATACATTTAAAAATTGGATCTTCTTCAAAGTTTTGATTAGCTATTCTTCATGATTATTATATAGAAGACTAGGAAAAAGAGCTTTCTTTTTTTATTTTTTAGATATGCAACACCCTGAAATTGCTATGTTAAGTTGGAAAAACTTCCAATCAAAATGAGTCAGCAAACCATTCCTCCAACAAGAATAAAAAAAGGGCAAGACTTGACATTGCCCTGGTTTATTTTTGCTGAGAAATACCATTAGGAAAAGTGACTGAAAGTGATAAAATATTCAGACTTCATCCCTTAGGATAATTATTACAATTATTTTATTCCTCTGTTAATATGCTTGAGAAAGCACATAAGGGAAGTAGATAAAGAAAAAGCACTTCCAGAAGAAGAGTAAATTAAATTATTTTACATTATGCTTGCCTATGTACAAAGCTTCTCTTAAAAATCTAGCTGGAACAGTTGTAAAAGCTACTAAACCCAGCATTTGTAGGTGTATAAATCCCTAGCATACCATCAAGATCATTGATGATATCAGCATCATTTTTAAAAGGGAAAAATGGCCTTCCTACAGTTCTGCTCGTTCTGACTGAACAGGCACAATGACAATTCTCAGCCACTAACTTGTAGACAGATTAAACAAATTCTGCCTATTAGTGTCTTTATCTGAGTTACCAAGATCCTTTTACCATAGGCAGGGAAATCTATGTTGAGAGCTCAACTCACTACCTGGTTAATCTAATCCCAAACAGGCTGAATCCCCCCACATGCCAGCATCTCCCCACCAACAACAGAGAAGTCTGTGTAAGCAGACAGAACGTGGATGCCTGCACTGAAGATAGCCACATGAGATCAAGTGAATCCCCCTATTACTGTACAGATTCAGGTAGCTGGATCAATTCATATCATCTTCATCCATTTAGTTACCAACTTCTGTTGTCATTTAACATGGGATTAAAGTATCACTTAACATCACCCATCTTTGTGCACTAATGACACCAACTCACTTTCCTTCTGTAAGGTGTAAACAGGGAAAAGAGAGCTATGGCTTGGATGGTTTTTTAGTTTGTTGAACAGTAGAGTCACTCAGCTGCTCAATGTTTTAAATTGCTGTTATTCACTGCAATCCACAGATGATAAAGATTAGAACAGGCACTAATATACCTCCAGTAACACATAAATTCCCTTATACAGATGCAAGTCATCAATCACATTAACATTTCATTTTCATTGAAAAAGGAAATAAAATAGATATGATGAAGTTTGAAAATAGGAAATGCACAATGAACCAGGGAGAATATCAGTGAAAAAAAGGTGGAGTGCTTTTAAAAGTTCTAAGAAAATTTTAAGAAGAGTGAATAGGTATGTTGGCTGAGAAAAATAATTTTAAAAAATTAGACAGGAAAAAACAAAGAAATTTCCGTTGCATTTACTTCTTATCATCACTCTTACATTTATGCAAAGTAACAAAAGGTCTATTTTTTTTTTTTAAGTACTATGGTAAGATAGACAAGGAAGTACACAACAGCACGGGAAATTTAAATACTGACAGAAATGCACTCAGGCTGATAAAGTTAAATGGGATAAATCTAAGCAGATATATTTGTGGATTAAGAGACACATACAGGACTGTAAGAACATTTTCAGACCTATAATGTCCCTAATCTCTATTCATATGAAAATCCTGGTTACCAAGCCAAATTTTTAAAACCTGTGATGGGTAAAGTAAAGGCCATGGTAGAATCAATATTTTTATTTACTGTCCTAGAAATTTTAAAATTTTAGAGGTGATAAATATATTGCTCCTGTTGGCAGCACAAGAGAATTATCAATTTAGCCTTTGTGTTGTTTCCAGAGCTTGGGTGCTCCAGAGCAGGTACAGCCCCAGCCTGTGTTCTGCAGCCAGGGCCATGCTTTGAAAAACTCTGAATACTGCCACAGTTACAGCAACCATTATGGGACCCTTTTCAACTGAGTTGTGCATCTTATGTTGTTTTTTTTTTAACTTTGAAGCTAGTATCACACTATCTGTTCAACACAAGCATGTGAATTCCTGACAGAAGACAAGGCTTTAGACACAGCAGGTTCAAGGAACGGAATCCTCATCAGAAAGACTGAAGCATCTTATAATAGGGCACATTTTAGCAAACATCAGTTGAAAAGTGGCTGAACAGAACAGCTAAACAATAGAAGAATTAATCCTGTAACCATTCAAAGAATTAAGGTTTTAACAAATCTACTAACAGGCAGCTGAATGACAGAATAAAATTGAATCTTCCACAGTCCAAGTAACAGGCAAAAGAGAAATAGGTCAATCAACCAAGATGTCATCTTCTGCTGTGTGGCAAAATCTAACCCAGAGTGCTGACATGTAGTGTTTCTTGCTCTGACTTACCACCTTTATAATAAATGTTTCTTTTAAAATAAATAATGCAACATTTTTAGATATAAATACACAGTTAGAATTCAAACCAAAAGGGTGATCATTAAAGTGAAAATATTACCTAAATTGTAGCTAGCTTTTATTATGAAACTGTGTCACAAAGTATAAATGATTTTATTCTGCCAATTAACCTGCAGTGTCAGACCACTGAAATATCTTTAAAGAAGCTAATGAGAGGCTGTCTAGCGATGGCACAGGTTGGCTCATGCCTTGCATACTGCCATGCATACAGATTGCCACCACAGCAGCTAAAATTACCTCTCCATTACACTCCTGACAATAGTATGCACATACTGAGTGTCCAAGCAAGAATAATTGCATGAGATAATCAGAGTTTAAAAACAAACACACACAAAATACAACCATACCCTAACTGCCTTCTGTGCATTTCTGATGCAGCACCCACAAAAACTAGTCAAGTGGAGGATAATTGGATGAGTTTGTTTCCCCCTACTGTTTTGGTTTTTTTTCCTTTTCAGTTGTTTGGTTAGCTGCTTTCTGGGGTTTTTTAACTTCTCCTCTGAGATGGAGGCATCCATGTCTTGCAAAACAGCCTGAAAGAGCAGAGGGCTCACACAGGTGTGGGATTTTTAGTCATTGCAAGTCATTTAAGTAATTACAAAATACCAGAAATGCCTAACTTGACCTTTTGGCCCTACTTGTATGTCGTGTATGTGCAACTGGGACAGAGCCTATTTTTGCCTCCTCCCTCTTGCCCTTGGAGAGCCACAACAATAAAATATTCAAGACTGCTGCTAATTTCACAAATTTTGCCTTAAATCTTTCAAAGTTTAGAGCCAGCATTTGTCCCTCTTTGCCAGTCAAGGAGGTCTTGGAAATGCTAAAACAGGCACACATATGAGTCCGAAATGTAACCACACTTAGGGGGTTACTACTTGAGATGAAATCCTGCATATCATTAGCTGCTAACACATGCCAAAAGCAAACCTGTGATCTGCATGCATTTACTCATATGTGGTGTCATCAATCACAATCCCAGTTTAAGCCCTCTGGCAGGCAGACTTTTACTCGTCTTTCCTTACTTCATTGAGAGTAGGTCTTGAATCATGTCAAGGATTCCTTTTTTCTGCCTTATCCTTAAGACTACTTTTGTATACCAAATAGACTATTTATATATTTTAAGCTGTGTGTTAACCTATTAAGATCTGCCCAGAGAGAATGTCCTCAGAGAACACAGGTTTTGAACTACTAAACTACTACTCTCCTTTATATTGTTCATTTTCTCAAATACCTTCATTATGTGGTGGCATTGTTGTGACGGCTCAAAAAGCAGCAACTTTGTACTAAATATGAAAAGAATAAGTATTCTTATGTATGAATGAGGAAAATAAGCACGGTGAATAGCTGTTTTTCATTTTTAAACACAAAGCTATGTATCCCACAGCTACCTGAAAATATTGGTCCTGATTAAGTAATAATCTGTTTGCCTGATCCTGTTGGTGAGTCCAGTGTTTTCCGTGTTTGAAGAGCTCACAGCAGGTTTCAACACACATTTCCAATGCTGAGACAAGAACCATTTCAGTCTCGCAATACCCACAGAGCTAGACTGGTCCTGTAGAAGAGGACATGCTCACCACCGACCTGAGTTCTGCCCTGCAAGACTCATTCTGGCAAAGAACAGTGAAAACATTCATTAGTGTGACAGAGAGGAAAAGAGGTTGAAATCAATATTTTATTACAGCCTGTGTTTAAATCCCTCTTCGTTTGCAGTTTGCTTTACTGTTTTAAAAAAAAAATCATTAGTCATCCTTTTCCTGCGGCATTCCTCAGGGCAGACTGATTATAATACTGCCTTCTCTCTCTTTGAAAGCAAAACTCTGTAGAGGACACTTGGCACTGATGATGCTCTTGAAGCACTGCTTTCCTCTCAGAGACAGCTGTACTGCACAAAGCTCCTCAAAAAACCACAGTCACGACCACTAACTACCAGGATACATTTGTGATTTATTGACACAGCACTGTAGCATAAGTTCATTCAAAATGAACATTTTTCCAGTGATTGCGGAGAATGTCAATTGTCAGGGAGATCCCAGATATGTTTCCCTTTTGAGGACTTTTGTACTGCCTTCCAATTAAAATCACTTTTTCTTTCTGTACCTTCACAAAGAAATCCTAGGAAAAACGTGCTCTGAATACATATATACATTATGGTATTAAAGCCTTCTTAAGATACATTTTCATGCTAAGTCCTTATTTTTATCTCCTTCAACATTACAGCCATGGAGCATTTGTGACAGACTTCAGAGCCTACTAAAACACCAGTTTTTCATACTCTAGCTCCAACACTGCCATCAGACAATTCACAGCAAACACTGAGGATCCCCTCTACACCAGCCAAAACATTTTACACAACAACTAAGTATTCTTATACAGAGTTTACATTACCCTCAGTTAGGGTTACAACACACTGCTCCATATAAAACCACGAAGAGATGACTGCTTCCCTGAATGAAGAGCTCACGGGCTCAGAATACAAGGACTGTACCATGGGGGAAAAGAAGGCAAGCATGGTGAGATAAAAGCATTTATAAGTGCATCTACACAGGTAACATTTATCATTAGAGTAATGCAATTGCCAACCAAATCCATCATCTCCTCAACTCCTTATGGCTGTGATGGCAGAAATGGCTATGGAAGTTGAAAAAGATGAGTGCAGAAGCTACAAATGGTGATGAAGGGTATTTATAGGACAGAAACACCATAGGAAGAAGAATAGAGCATTTACAGGAGATAAGGAATGAGTGGGCAAGGCTTACAATGCTGACAGATATGAAGAGACAGATGATGCAATCAGATTTGCACATGAAGGAGGAACACAGTGGGCAAATGCAGATAATAGGGAAAAAAATAACCTGGCTCAGTTTAGAGCAAATGTTGATGAAGGGATTTTGAAAGGATACTTCAGACAAAATAAGAAATATAATTCATTGTGTATGCTTCTTGGAAGGACTCAAAGGGATGATCCTGCAGTGATCAAGTTGGTAGATAAGGTATACATATTTCCTTTCTCACATAAATTCTTCTACCCAATTGAGAAGCTGCCTTTTAGCATATAAATATATTTTACTGCTCCCAGCCTCAATTAAAATGCTCTTCTGCATTTTGTACCTTACACCACAGCACCATATCATGCACTCCAGAGGGCCTTTTGGGGTTTGAGGGGTTTTCTTAATTCTTTTAAGAGATTTCACGATTCCATGCTAACTTCACATGGAATGAACTGGCAGTCTAACACAACTTCATCTGCAATATGGTATCTTTAGCAGCACAGTGTTCTTTAACATATGGAATTAATGTTATGCAAAATTTGAAGAAGAAGTGATTGGTAATAATCTTGCTGCAATGCCTCTGAGAGCAGGCATAGGAAAATACTATAAATTAAATGACTGTCTTCTAGAACCATGTACTTTAAAATACCTCCCTATTATTAGTTTCATGACTTCACTAGATGACAAAACTATATCGAATTCTTAAATAAATGTGCATTTCCTTAAATCTCTACTGAATTCTGTATTCACTTAATTATATGCCTGAATAATAGGATATCTCAGTATTATTCAACCTTTAAAACAAGGGTTCATACATTTAACACTATAGATATCTACTTTTTGCCTCTAACTATGCAGCACTATGGAAAAACTGCTAACGTTCATTTATATCCTTATATCATTTATATCCTAATGATTTTCTTGAAGCACACATTTCTGTATCATGAAGTGGGCAACTGCACAGTGTTACTGACTGCTAGTAATTATCAACAATGTCACGCGACCGGTCAACATTTCCTTTCTGCAGCTGAACCCAAAATACAGAAGATGCTAAATTACTCAACTAGTTCTCCAAAAGATGATCACAAGTCTCTTACCCAGATTCTTCAGTAATTACAGAGATCAAAGCAGCCTTCACCCACTCCAACCTTCTACCCTGAATCTAAGAGGGTGCAAAGCATCATCTGAAGGACAAATCTGGCATGGAGACTTTCTAACTATGTATGTAGCATGCCAAATCCTGCAGGAGAAAGGTTAAACAACTTAATCTATCTAAAAAAAAACCAGGAAAATCAAAGGTCATAGACCTAATGATTTTATAGAAAGAAATACCAGCTAATAAATGAAGACCAAAACTTTTTTTGTCTGTTGATTGCTTCTCTTCTCATTCTTGAGCAGAAAGTTCTGTTTTAAGTCAAATTATGCTAATTAAATGTAATGATCTCATAGCATTGTCACTGTCAAAATCACTACCTACTCACTGAGGAGAGCCCCCAAAGACTTCAAATTGTAATAGTCATCAACACATGGATGAGTGTGTAATCATCAGGACAAACCAGTTCAAGGTCCTTGCTTTTCTACCATCAAGACAATCGATTAAAACAAGTTCAATGAGAACAGATCTAGAAGTGAGAAATATAACATAGAATGAAATTACTCAAACCACTGAGTATCCACTGAGTAACCACATCAATGCAGCTGTCAGAGATATCAAAGTCTTAGGGACATCTGCAACATTTATGTCAAAAGGTTTATGTAGATTCTAATGATTTTAAGTTTGCACATAGTTTGCATACAACCCCGAATCTCAGAAGGTCCTACCTCTTCAATGAGGTCTTAACTGACCAATGTATTTAATCTATATCCCATTAAAAAAAAAGAAGATAAGTAAAAAGGCAGAAATATAATTTCTGAAACCCAGTGGGACAGGGTTCCACAGGATAATGCTTTAATATTTGTAGATCATCAATCAAAACATGGAAGGCCATATTAAAGGGAATTCATTTTGAAAGCAATACTTCCTGTAATTACCTAAAAATAAATTACCTTTTGTATATTTAATCCTTATAGTCAAAGAATACAATAATGTAGTAAATACCACAAGCAAACCCCAGACTTTTCTTTGTGCTTGAGATATTTTTTCCTGTGGGAATGGCACATCTCAAAATTCGGAACTGCTGATACTGATGAGAGAGTTCATGAGTAACCCTGAGTGAGAAATGTCCAACAAGGCTTCAAGAGCCCTCAGCCCATAATTTCTTTCAAGAAGGCAGCAAATGAAAGAATATAAAACCTACTAAGAGGGCAATTTTAGAGAATGAAAAGTATTTTTCCATGTTGGAGAGCTGGCACATGGTGAGCTATCACAATGTTCAGTATTATTTACAGAAAACAATTACAGAGCTTACCATTATCTGAAAGATAAATTACTACATCAGGTTTAGACTTCTGCAAAATGAAATACAGTAGAGGTAGAGGAAAAAAACCAAAAAAAAATTAAAAACAATCATTCTCAGTGTTACAATAAAAACCATAAATACGATATGATAGCTTAATGTGTCTCTGCAACCCTGTGCACTGTGCTTTAGGATGACCCTGCTTGGCAGTTCCTGTACAAGTGCCTCTTCCTTATACCAGCGGCCTGTGTTCTGAAAGCTGACATCAATGCCAGCAGGGAAATCCTTCAGATGAAAACTTTGAAGTAATGAGGTTCAAACAAAAATTTTTCCCTTGCAAGGCAGACTAAAAATCAAATACAGCTCCAAATCTAAACACTTTGAGAATATTTATAGGAATTTATCTTTTCCCTTTACTTACAGGCTATTATTAGTCAGTTATTTTCTTACCAAAGCTTGCTTTCACCTATGGTGTATTAGGGCTTCAGGTTTATAACTATACAGTTCATGTAAAAATATTGCTATATAGAAGAACTAGCATCTCCAGTCATCTCTAATGTAAGTATCAAGAATAGGGGAAATGAGCAAATAATTTCTAAAATGCATATAGCAAAAGATAAAAGCTTTGTCAATCCACATGAGTCTGACAAACAATATCACTTTGGAAATTTTGTACTACACAGATCTATCATTTGAAGGCATAAAAAAAACCAAAACATTTGTTCAGTTTAAAACACCAGAAGTGTTAAACCCACCCTCTTATTTTTGATCTGCTTTAGATCTGACAAATAATTCTTGCATTGATGGAGTATCTGACTGTACAAATATTCTGAGTGCCTAAGACAGTATTTAACTTTCATTTGGTAATTTAATAACTGTAAATGAGATGCACATAAACAAAGAATTTGTTTGGAGTGCCCCATCAGCTGATGTCTCAGATGGGAATGAAAGGTCCCCTTTGTCTACCTAAAAGATGTTTTTCCAAGTGACCTCTGGCATGTCACTTAAATTGAAAGGAGCCTGAAGCTTTCATGAATCTAAGGTTATACTCCTATGTGACCTTTGCTGAAGAGTTTGAATTCACCTAGCCTAAGTTATTACAAAAAACACCGGTTAGTTCAATTTAGAACATCAGATGTGCTACAAGTAACATCAAAAATGAACATGTAGAGTCCAAAACAAAGTTAAATGTAGGTCTCATGCATAACAAAATTGTCTGGTTTACTGATGTCTTTCAAATAATGCTTCAAAAACACTTGATTCAAATACATGCATTGCTGCAAGTAGCTAAAAATCAGTAGAAGACTGAGATTATAAATATAATCATATTCATCTCCTTATATGGATTTATTAAATTACCAAAGGGCTTGATTTCAGTTCATCGCCAGCAGCAGCACAATCAAATAATGAAGCAAATTCAGACTGGCTCATGCTGGAATAATCCACATTGACTTTGCACTTCATTACTCATGTTTCAGCCTGCTGTAAGCTACTGTAAGGTTTTCCTTTACAAGTCAGGGGTTTTTTTCCCTCCCATCAGTGTCTAAAAAAGTAGCTAAGTATTCCTAGTTGCTCTGGGGTTTTATTTCCATGGAAGTCTCTACGAATAAATGTCCTAACGCCTGGCTTAAAGCTTCATTCCCCAAATTTGACCCAGAAAAACTCAATATGCCAATTTCTATGATTAAGTTTTTTTAAATAATTCCCAAGCAGCTGCCTTAGTGATCTAATTTATTTAAAGTGAAATTAGCTTTCTCTCCCTGTTCTTCTGGTATTAAAATTAAGCTGTGTCCCATTGCAGTTTTTGGTGCTTTAACTCAATATAAGTAAGACTAACCAACATTTTGATTGCTCTTCTCACACAACTGAATACAAAGTCTTCCAACCACTTCTGCCCATTCCATGCTTTTCACCTCAACACAAGTATAAAATGCCACATCTAAGGCAGTTACATCACCTTAATGGTATTCAAAAAACTAAGTAACACAGTATTAGCTTCACTCATACTAAGCCATTTCTTTATACATTGTTAAATAATACCACACGAGCTAAAGAACAGTATAAAATTCATAATTATGGCTCTGTGAAATTATAACACTGGTGCACCATAACATACATATTGCAGTCCTGAAAAACCATTAGCTTCAAAGCCATATCCACACTTCAGGTCACTGCAGTTAGGCTATGCAGAGAGATCTGTAATCTAAAGCCAAAAATAAAGCAGTATAGGAATACCTAACTCTTGCTTAAAGTTCCAGTCCTAAAACCACAGTGATGAGATTTCCATAAGCTTTGCTTTCTACAGCTGTCCCACCGTAGCCCGGCAGTGAGTCACAAATGCAGTCACAAGTCACAAATCCCCATCAGACACAAGTCCCAGGTTTGCAGAACACAAAAGCCATTTCCCAAAGCAGCACAACACAGCATAAGAATAATCTTCACAGCAGCACAGCTCCCTCTCCAGCACAAGGTAAATCGGCAGCAGGGCATGGAATAACAAGGTTATCCAGGAGTGTTTTTAGTTAATGATAATTCTGACTAGCATTTATGGTGGTTTCAGGGAAAAAATTTAGTCAACTACACAGTTTAAATAAGACAGAAGTACCCTTTTCACCCTCCTTCCCACACTAATTTTCACATTTAGTAATATTTATTAAGATATATTTGGATCATATTTTTTAATTGTTAAAATATTGAGATTTTGAGTATGTTAACTAAATAAATTCAAAAGGGTGGGTAGAAATATTTGCAAAAATAACTAACCACAAGGATGCTATTATAAACAAATTACATAATTAATTGCCCATTATTTAAACTTTTTTTTTCCCCACTACTCTCTTACTCCAGTTACTGTAAGCTTCTCCAACACCCTTCAAATACACCTTCCTGACACAGGACAGCAGAACTCTGACACATGCCCAAACCAGAGGTGTTAATTCAGCCTCCTTGCTCAGCAGGCAATTCCAATGCATTTTCATGGTTTGTCTTTGAGACCCAGATCTCCTGATTGGTAGTTTTAAGACTAGTCTAGAAAAAGTTGTTGCCTGCAAAGCCTGTTAGGTCCCTGGAAGATTTTGAAACTCTCGACTTCTCTGGAATACTACCTTGTACTTAGAAGTTACAAATATAGGTATTCTAGTATTCACTACTATTTCCAGTCTAGGACTCATCTATATGCACATGATAGCCCCTTAATATGCTAACATGGAGACAGTTACATTAGCTGATGCAGTTTAAAGCAAATTGAAATAGTATTTTAAACCTACCACAGCATGAACAAGTGAGACCCCTTTTACTTCACAGACTATTTTACACAAAAGAATAAGCCACTGCCCTCTTGGCTCTTAAATACACCAAAGGAAAATGTGAATTCAGTACTGAAGAATAAAAATAAAGGTTTTCCCAAAGAAAACCTCATTGTAGAAGAGGACAGCACTCACAGAAAATCTGAACAGGATGACAGGTGAGACCTTTCGCCTATCTCAGAGCAGCACACTTCTTAAGTTGCTTATTCTTCAAGTTAAAAAATTAGGCTATGTAGTATATCATGGTAGTTACAAGGACAGTTGCATTTTTATTGTATAGTCCCCATGCTCCTAGTAACAAACTACAAAATATCTAATTCTGTGAAACATTCTAGATAGTGCATTTTTGACTGATTTTATCAGTCATGCAATACAAACCCAAGTAGAAAAGAGGTCAACCCAAGCATGCAGCTGACTGATGGCCAGTATTCTGCTTGCTATGACAGAACTGCCAAACCTTTGTGGGAGGATTAAGAAAAGAAAAAAAAAAATTAAAAAAATAAAAATGCACCAGAGGGTACTAAAAGGTACAGGTTTTTTTCCTGAGGTTGTGGAACTGACTACCCTTTACTATTTGTGTTTATGTTCAAATTGTTCATAAGCACAGAGATAAGCAGCTGCTTAGCCAGCTAAGATTTTAATTGTATGTCATGTAAACATGACTTATAAAGAGCTGTATAAATTATAATGTTAATCTTCATTCATATTTGACACAGCAGTCACCTTTTATTGCAGGTAATGAAGCAAAAGGCAACAGGTACCTTGTAAACAGATAATTACTTGGACACAAATGGAAACAAAGTTTAATATAATGGGAACACAATACATTTTGCAGCATATAACTTGGTTATTTTTTATTTTTCAATACAAGATCTTGGGCCTAGGCTACTTGGATCACTTGCCTGAGACAACATAAACATACAGGAGAAAACTCAATACAATAGGAACACTATTTAAGTTTGTATTCAGGGTTTAACTAAATGAGCCCTGTAGCTAAACTGCATTGTATTTGCTCTTTTACAAAGTAAAAATAAAAAGAAAATAACTCTACTACACAGAAATAAATGTTTTCATATTGCAGCTATCAAAAACAGATCCATACTTTGCTGAATCCATTTCTCAAAAGCATGCAGTACTGAATAGGAATGAAAATCCACATGGGGAGCAGATGGATTCAGATCATTTTGGAACAAAGACCACTGCCATCTTCCAAAATTCCTCAGACCACCACCAAAACTCATTGTCAACTTTGTATTTTTTGTAGTTCTGCAAAGTCACAGCAAATCATTTTTCCCTGCCTGTCATGTCAAATTAGGGAGCCACTGGAACACAGATGAACCAGAAACACTTTATTTCAGGATCTACAAACACACACATACTGGCAGCAGCTCCTGAGCATAAATCATATGGTAGAAGGAAGTGAACAGGAAGAAGCAGTGAACTACTTCACACACTTCAGGTGATTTCAAAGAAACAGCAGATCAATTAGCTTGGGTGCTAGGTGTTCAACCTGTGCTGCTTTCAAGGATCTCCTCCTTCCCAGGAGCCACATCTCCCTCCCTGCAGAAGAGCCTGCAGTCCCTCCTCCCCAGGGCTGTATTGCTGCTAGACACAAAACCAGGATGCTTTGCGGGATCACTGGGAGACAAAAACCAAGGGGCACACCTACAGAATTTACTATCTTCAAGAAGCAGAAGGGAAAAATAACAAAACTGTCATTTGCATAGGGAAAAAAACATTAAAAGCATGTGCAATCTACAAACTTTAAACTGAAAAGCACTGCAAAAAAAAAAAAAAAGTTTAAATTACTTAAAATGAAGGGAATTAAAGCTAGCATTTGCAGCATGTGAGGCAGACAAAAAAAAACAGACATCCCACAAAAGCATCCCACTTTCTTATGTGTCCTAGACAAAAGCACAGGGCTGTCTGCAGAGCACCAATCCTGACAGGATACCTGCTGAGACAGGTGGTTCCAGCAGTTCATCTGTTGGCTTTTGCTATGTTTTTGGGTTTTTAAACTTACTTGAGGATTCTTGTTTCCAAAGGAAAAAACGCTCCCCCAGATATAAATGTGATCAGGGACCTGCCTAGTGATTAACCCAGCTGAAATCAGTAAGAGACAACCCAGCTTTTACAAGAACAAAAGCATTCAGTACTCACTCTTAATAGGATTCCCCAACAGAAAAAAAAAAATTCAAATTAAGTATAATTCAAATATAAAAAAAAAAGAAATCACAACAAGGAAGGCATGATGGCACTGAAGTAAAAGGAATATTGTGTCATGGCTGTCCTTGTCCCTAAGGAACCAGGAGCTGCCTGAAGATGCAAGGGAGCAACACTAAGGTAGAAAATCACAGAAAAGTATTTGAAAACTGTTAAAGTAGTCTTTGAAAATCTCAGATATGGTAAGCCTGTGGTAACACAGACACCAGACCATCAGAAAGCAAAGCACTCAGAACGAGAATACCAGGAGGGCATGGACACATTGTGCAAAGTACATGCCACACCTGGAAGAAAAACTGTTAAGCAGCAATGACAGAACATTATTTTTGGATACAGTACACCCTGAGAAAAAGGACAGCCAAGAGAATTACAAGTGTTTCTTTGTAGTAGAAGAAATACCACCAGGATTCAAAATTGACACAGAAAATACACTCTAATATATAACACAGGCAAGTTTCTGCCTTGCATTAACATAGGCCACCTCAAACATAAAATTGTTATGATGCTTCACCTACAGAAACATGCAACAATGAATTCCACAGTAAGAGGAAAAACAGCAAGAAAGTCAGCATTGGACTCTGGATCACAGTCTAAAAACCTTTAACAGCATTTGCCAACTCATTTTGCTTGCTCAGTGAATTTAGCATTTATATTCCCTGCTCAGTTATCCCAGATACAATATCGATGTGGCTTTACTGATCCCTATGCTTAAGAAAGCTCATAACCATGAAGCACTTTCTACACAGCTTCTAACAGTGTAGTGCATAAATTATAAATTACTAAACTTAATGAAAACCTTAATAGCAGCAGACTCTACAGGCATAGGTCTTACCACAATATAAAGTTTTGAAAATACTTTCCTTCTGTCCCAGTAGTGTTTAAATGTCTACTGTAATACAGTATGATTAAACTATCTACTCTTACAGAGGCAGTGTATGCAGAGAACCACATTAGGGCAACAATACCACCATGTATGATGTAATTACTTACCTTAAAAAGAAAATGGAAAAGAAGCTCAAGTTAAACCTGTAAAAAGACTTAAACAAACAAACAAAAAAAAACAAAACAAAAACACCAAAACAATACCAAAAAAACCCACCAAAAAATCCAATCCTTAAGGGCACAATTCTTAATTGCCTAGAGCTCATATACTAGACATAGCAACTTATGAGAACACTACCACTGACTTTAAGAAGCACCACTCACAACCTAACAAGCAGTCCAGTCTGATCTATGACAGAGTTTACTGGGAACAAAGACCACCAAATCAAGAATTTTCAACACCACTTGCAAACCAGCACTTGAAGGGAATGCTTGTGCTGTATCAACCACATCAGAAGCAGATGAGAAGAAATTGCATGACATAAGGTCTGAGAAGCACAGTCACTGCAAAACCCTAATGCACAGCAGACAAACAGAACAAAGGCAAAATATAAATCACTCCAAGACAAATTAGTTCCTCTAGCCACTGCCTGATAAAATGAGATTGTAAGTCCTAACAAAATAAAAACTAAGTATTAAAGCAATAGACAGCACAAAAATACCCAAGGGCCACAGCAGGGTCACATGCCACATGTCCATTTCTGACAGAACAAAGCACTGCAAACAAACCCCAAAAAGCTAAAGCACCCAGGAAGAAAGCCTAACAAGAGCACAGCTTACTACACAGATGTTTCAAAAATGCATGTGGAGTGGTATAGGCAGGATGGAGCAGGCAGACAGGAGCTCCAGTAAAACCACACTGAAGCAGAAATGCCACTGTTACCACACGCCAGCAATTTCATTGTACATATTCCCAAAGTAAAACCAAAACAAGAGCTTGAGCTGGAACACCAGCAAAAGCATCTTCAATAAACATACTGAAAAAAGATATACATATCTAAATAAAAGGACCAGGCACCTCTGATAAGATAAGCCCTGTGACATGGGATATGTATGTGCTTAGAGGTGCAAGTCTCGTCACTCTTCTCTCTTGCATACAAATCCAGTGTGCTATACAGTGGCACCCACACCAAAGATATAATCAGCACATCCATTAATAAGCGTCTACTTGTAACAGATAATTAAATATTTCATGATTTCACCCACAGCCATAAGTAAATTCACACTGATTTTAAAGCAAGTCGTTTGAAATGTTTCATGTTCACACCAGCCCAGATTTGTTTCCCAAGTAAACACTGATACAACCCAACTGATTCTAACTGCTAGGTTAAAACAAGTTTCATCAAGAAGCAGGATGATAATAGTTCACCTTTGCAAGTGTCTAACAAATACTGCAGAAATACAAAAAAGGAAAAACAACATTTCCTCTCTATCCAAGCAAATACACCCAGCTGTCCTCAGTCACCAATCACCTACACCAAGTGCTTTGGCAGAACACTTTCTCTCTACATCAAGAAAATCTTGCATACAACAAGTTGTAATGTTTTCAGTTTAATCAAACCTACTCCTTAGTGCCCCATTTTAGATGACAACTTGAATCATATGTATTGGAAATTTTTTAATTGATATTGCCACCTAGCGGCTTGTTTCAACAATATTAAACAATCATAAAAACCAGCAGGAGAACATCAACATCTACAATAATTTTCCCAAGACCCACCAGATGTAGTTTTTCACCAGTACAGAAAAATCTAATTCTGCTTTCCATCCAAAACAAAGGCAATCCCCAAGGACTATGTATATAACCAAGCCTAAGGTAGCACATACTCCTCAAAATAAAATTATTTCTATGGCCAGAATAAAACAGCATAATAAAATCATTAGGTTTATGTTATGTAATAATGCAATATTGAAAAACTCTCCAAACACAATTCCAGAGGGGAAGTACCACTATGAAAATCTATGTATAAAGCTTACTTTTTTCACCTTCTTGAATACAAAATAGCAAAGACGAACATATTTCCCATCTCTCTAGTTTTCAGTTTAATGTAGGTCTGCGGTTGTATGTTTTATGTCAAGATGATCTGAATACCCTAAATACAGAAAATAAAATGCAGACCAAGTCCTAATATAAGGGAAAACAACTTTCAAAACAATTATGCTGGCAAGTGCATCTCATTTATAAGAGGAAAGAAAAACTAAACAAGAGTTGAGTATTTATGCAGCTTTTCCATTGTTAATTCATATAATAATAAAATGGTTTTGTTTGGAAAAGACCTTTAAGATCATCAACTGGAACCATTAAGTTAGCATCACCATGGCCACCACTAAACCATGTCACTAAGTGCCACATCCACATGCCTTTTGAATGCTTCCAGAGGCAGTGATTCCATCACTTCAGTGGGCATTCCTTTCCTTTGGCAATCTGACCATCCCTTCAGTGAAGAAACTTCACCTGATACCCAATCTAAGCCTCCCCTGGTGCAACTTGAGGCCAACCCCCACCCCTCCACACCCTCCTGCCAGGCAGCTGCAGAGTGTGATAAGGGCACACCCTGAGCCTCCTTTTCTCCAGGCTGAACACCCCCAGCTCCCTCAGTCTCTCCTCATCAGACTGGTGCTCCAGACCCTTCCCCAGCTCCACTGCCCTTCTCTGGACTCGCTCCAGCCCCTCAAAGTCCTTCATGTAGTGAGGGCCCAAAAGCAAACACAGGATTTGAGCTGTGGCCTCACCAGTGCTGAGTGCAGGGGGACAATCCCTGCCCTGGTCCTGCTGCCACACTGCTGTTTATACAGGCCAGGTGCCATCAACCTTTTTGGCCACCTGGGCACACCTGGCTCATTGTGATCCAAACCAACACAGAGTCCTATAGCTACAGATAAGCCTGCTCTTTGTTCAGGCTACAGCCATCTTCAGTTTCTTGTGGAAGCATTGGTATTTATTACACAGCATAAGTAAAAACTGATGGACAAAACAGTTCCCATACCTTCTGCTTCTATATCCCTACTTCTAATGGACAAAAATACTTTCTTTTTAAATTGCTGCTTCAAAAACCTACATAATTTTCATATGTCTACCTATTCAAGCATTTTTTTGCAGCATGAGATCCAATAAGACCAATGCCAGGTCCTACAGTCCTACACAACAACCTCAGGCAGCACTATAGGCTTGGGGCTGAGTGGCTGGAAAGCAGCCCAGTGGAAAAGGACCTGGGTGTGCTGGTGGACAGTGGCTGAATATGAGCCTGTGCATACTCAGGTGGCCAAGAAGGCCAAGGGTATTATTATAGCACAGCCCACAAATATATATTTACATACACAAAGAAAAAGAGACTGGTTATTACTCCATGAGACTGGTTATTACTCCACATTTTTTTATACATATTATATCAAAATTATACTGATGTCATAATCAGGAAAGAAAAAAAAAAAAGAAAGATTATTTTCCTTAACCTTGAGGAGATACACAGACCAGGTCTTTTGCTTATAATATCATCCTCTAAAATACCCGAAAGATCTCCCCATTATTTGCTACCATGTTTCTGATCTACTTTAGAACACTAAGTATGTCTATGATGAAGATAACACCTTGAAAATGCATCCAAGCCCTTTCAATTCTATTTAGCTAAAGTGTTTATTCAATGTTTAGTCAATTCAATGCTACATAGCTTTGTCCTCATATCTTGAAGCCCTTAGAGTTTCTCTCATGATTGCAGGTCCAAAAGTTCTATTGCAAGAATAACAGCTTTCTAATGAAGTGCTGAATAACTATATGTTAAATGTAAATAAAACCAAAAGCTACTCTGCAAACCACCAATATTTAAAGACAGTACTTCAACAAGATCCAGCCTTCACAGGTCTTTTCAAGCTGATTTGCAAACGAGAACTTTGCCACTATCCAAATTTCCCCACTAGCTACTATTGCAGTTCCCAGCAAGGAAATAATTTAAGATAATAAAATAGTTTAAGATTATATAGCCTTCCAGTAAAAACAAAACAGCTTGTATTGGAATCTTAAAGCTAATCCTCTTACAATTTTTCAAATGCACAGGAACCCTTCCTCTGACAAAATTTCTGCTTGTATTTTCTGCAAATATGTTCTCAAATGTGCTGATTTAAGTACCATCTTATGAATTCCTACATCCTCCATCTTCCTGGAAAAAGGCCCAGAATGCCACTTCACTCGGCCATCACCAGACCAACACTAAATTTATGCCTCATGACTTCCTAACTACCTCTTGCCAGCTTTGAAATCACCCAAGCAGCAGCAAGTTCATCTAACTTTTCATTCTAATTCATTCTTATTGAATTAATAAGAACTAGCATCCAGGCTAACAATGATCGCTGCTCACCATGGATCACACTAAGCAAGACCACGGAGCCAATAAAAGTGCTGCTGCCATTGCCTGTAGTGGGCGACAGCCTTTGTTCAGGTGAGCCTTGGGACTTTCTATGCTCTGTCTGAAGATTTGGCATGCCTGGAGTTTTGTTTTAGCATTGAACAGCAACAGCCCACTGATCAAATGACTATTACCTACTTTGTTTCAGCTGTTGCTTCACCTGGCACAGTTGTGCACTGTAGCACCCATTGCTACACATATATCTGGATCTAATATGGAAATAATAATTATTCTGCATAAATAACCATTTAAGATGCTGGAATAAAATGCAGTATAGAGGGTTCAAGATATGGAACCACTGCAGGGGACTAGAATGTGACAGGATGATACAGACACTTGGGGCTAAAAACACCTCATCAGTGGTCAGCTGCTGGCTGCAGAACTGCAGCCTAGGAGCTGGGCAAAACCACTCACAGAAGTAACAAAGAACAAGCATCAAACTGATGTAAAATATACCATTATATAGTAAATCTGGATGGCCTGACATAGATTGCAACATGGATTTACAAGGCAGCATGGACACAACCCGCAGAATCACATAAAACATATTCCAACAGATTCCAGAATAAGGAGTAAAAAGCTACAAACATCAAGTTCATAGACTGCTCAGCAGGGCCAGGAGGCTGATGACTGGCAATATCCCTCCCTTCTCCCAAAAGAAAGCATCCATCCCAGAAGGGCAGGCATAGCATGGGAGAAAGAACAGGTACTACACAGTTTGGGCATGTATCGTTTACTCTGTAAGCAAGAGGAAACAAATACTGGTATCACTGTAACTCAGCTGTCAATAATTATTTGGTTGGACCTTTAAGACTTCCTAGCAACCTCTCTAAAACCTGGGTGCAAAAAAGCAGTGAGGAGGTACTCCAAGATTTGGAAGGGCAGGTACAGATGGATGCATTAGCAGCTATTTAACCTGCAGAGGAATACATGTCCGAACTGCATTAATAGAATACCTCAGCAGCTGGTGGGTGCAGTTCATGCTGCAAACATGGGAGAAAAGCAGTGAAGAACTTCAGGCTGCGAAAGCACACAGCTGGGAAAGATTCACTCCTCCCCAGCCTCCATAAAGAAAAGAATGAGTTCAGAATTAATTTATCAGCCTGTAAATAAGAGAATGTGTTACTCAGAGGGGAAATAGCAAGCCATTTTATTCACACATACAAACACAGAGACATGTTCTCTTCACCTCACCAGGTCTCCATTTCCAAATTTCACAGACTTATTAGAGCACTTTGGGTGCCTGCTCACATTAACTGGAGCGCATGCACATTTTTTTCCCCATCAGTGAAACCCTACATTGTACATGAATCTTTCCATCTTCTGCTGAAGTAACAGTCCCCTTACTCTGGCTCTGCCCTGTCTTCTATTTCCTTTCTCCAAACACCCCCTCCCCCTTTATATTCATGTATATTTGCTAAGATATTTGTCACTATATGCTCACTGACTCTTCATTCTGATATTCTAGGTATATTCTATTTACTGGCAGCATATATGGCCTTTAGTGCTTTCCATTGCTGCTGATAAGCCAAAATTGTACTTTATCCTGTGAAATGGGGTGAATATGTATTTAGTTCTTGATTAGGTTTTATTTCCATGTGATCTATAATAATTCAGTTTGAGGGAAACCATAAATCATCTTAAAAGCAAGGCAGCTTGCTCCTTTTTATTTCACTTGTTTGTAATTGTCATACATTGATGAGAACACCACAAGAAGCAAACCCAAGAAGAAAGGTGATAATACTAGGCAAAGAAGTGAGAGGGGACCAATTTTTCTACTTTGTGATTTTCAGCCTCTCCTGGAACACTAAGAAATCACACACTTCATCCCTGCTATGAGACTAAAGGGACTTTATCTACTGAGTTTAAATTATATTTAAAGACTCCCAAATTAAGTTTCTTATGTAAAGGCAGTACTTTATGTACATGCACATATATAACTATTACTTATTACCTATACCAATGCAAATCAACCATGAAGTAGGAAGTAAAACATTTTTTCAAAAATAATTGTCAGAATTGACACAAACTGTGGAGAAAAAATCAATTAAGGATACAAGCACCAAAAAGCAATAAAATCTTTTGCTTAGCTCTGTAGTATTATTTTGAAGGAGCTCCTTTATTATCAATGTAAATTTCATGGCATCAACATTGAAATACTACTCCGAACAAAATCTGAGAAACAGTTTGAAAAGCAGACTCTGAGAATGAAGATTCTTCTTGCTGGATATTGCTGCTTTGCAGCAATCATTGCTAAGTCAAACATGCCAGCATCTGGTACACCACAGTTCAGAGTTTAACACAGTAATTTAAACTATTCACAGTTTCAATTCAACTTAATATGTTGAGCTGTGAACTGTAATTAGGAAGAAGCTGGCATATATTCAGTTCCATTGCCCTTGCATATTAACATCACTAGGTCTTAAAAACATTCTGAACAAACCAACAGGACAAGCATGTTCTCTGCACTTTGCCCATCAGGTCCTGATGTTAAGAAACAACTCACAGAGGTCCCATGAGGTCTGGTTTGCTCTTTTAAGTTTTAGCTAACTCTTGCATTGTTTTTATTATTTTTGCCATAATTAAACACAGTGTATAGATTTAAGAGGGACACTGTCACCATGTATATAATGCCACTTTCTGATTTAAAATTTCAGTCAAATTCTTCTACTTAAATGCATGTCCTCCATAAAAATTCCCACTTGAAGAAATCAGATAAAGTGATTTTTAGCAATCTATGCATCTCACAAATAAACTGAAAAGATAATTATTTGCTGATACTTAACTTTCTGGTGTTAAAACCATCATAAAAGGACCTTCTTTTACATTTTCATAGTTTTATTTTTAAAGTGGCTTTACTACTTTACATACTTATCTAAAATGTTAATTGTTTTAAAGTGGGAAAGGAGCATAACAATGCAAATATGTCAAATTGTTTGGTTCAGATTGCAGCACGCTTAGAAGAGTGAATTATTCCTGTTTACCTGTATAGCCCCCAAGTTATCATGTTCCTTTTTCATCATTTGCAAAGGCAGAATGTCAGACAAATCCATTAAGGAAGGCCTAGAATTTAAACTATGAAAATAATTCCGCTCACCAGACACTGATAGATACAGTGATCCCACACTCTGAGGTATAGAAAAAAATATAATGAAAACAGCAAAACTTTCAAAATAAACCTGTGGTTTTGCTTCAATATAGGTATCAGCTGTAGTTTATTTTAATGTTACTTTTAGTTGCAGCTATTACCAATTCTCTGTTTTCACTGGCATGGCAAAGCACAAGTAAAGGATTAAGACAAGCAGCTCCTGCAGAGAAAGTACAACTAGAAAAGAAGGGAGTCTGATCTACTTTATCTCAAGTTTTCATAATGCTACAATTAGGACAAGATATGGCACCCTGTGAGACACAAGCTACTGAGAGTCACTCTGGAAACACAAAATTAGATCAAAATGATAATTTTAAAAGAGGAACATCTTTATTCCCAAGACAAATATTCTCATTACACAAAACTGATTTTCTGACTTCAGAAATAAACATTAGAAAACACAAGTATACTACTTTTCAATTAGAAGAACAGGATAAATAAGTTTATTTCCTGCACCATGTTTCTTATACAGTATGTAAAAAATTTGTCAAACTTTGTTGCAACATTTTTAGATAAACTGACCAATTCTCAGTAACACTTGCTTTACACAAATGAAGGTATTGTCTATTGGAATAAATAGTTTCAACCTTGTTTTTAAATGCTGGATTTACTAAACAACTTGGATTAGCAGCGAGAATGCAGCACTTAAAAATAACTGATCCATACTAAACACCAAAGCAGTTATGTAACAGGTATCTTGTCATCTAAAATACAGCGTAGCTTTATCTCACATTTTAAGTCCACCTGAGATTCACAAATTGTGCTTTCATATCCAGCTTCTCCAAGAACCTTGACTGGCTGGTGTGTCCAAATTATGTCAGCCCACAACAACATTGCTGAGCTCATCACAGAGCTCCCAATTCCCAGCACTTCTCATTCCTGATTAAAGAGTGTCTCTGAAACACAGAGCATGGAAGCAACTACCAAAATCTGCGTGTCATCTTCTCAACGCTGTTGACACAATCCAACTTACAAGTTACTACACAGAAAAGATTTCTGGGAAACAAACAAATAAATATTAAAATCTCTGACTTGAAAAAGAGAGGCAATGCTCTAAGAGTACTTGAGTGGAATTTGATTAGATGTCTGGGGACCAGCATCATGGACTCAGACACCAACATGTGCTGAGACACCGTGTTACTAATACACAAAACAGGTCACCTCAAGCAATAGGCTACCTTAAAAAAAAAAGAATACTTTTTCAGATACTATTATCCATGAAGATTAATTTTATTCTTTAGAGACAGAACTCATAATAGTATTATGAAGCTCCTGGTTGTATGTTTCCCTGACACTTTACAACATTCACCTAGGAATAGGTCCTGGCAAAAGGGATCTGTCATACTGTGCCTCCTGACACCAAGGAAGGGAATCCGAAAGAAAGCTTAAGCCTCTGATCTTCTCAGGGCTCACTCTTTCATAAAAATGCTAAATTGTGATCACTGCACTAAAAAGAAAAATAATTTAATGACCCATACAGCCTCATTCTAACCAAACCACCATGTGTTTGTTTTGTAACTCAGTTACCTGGCAGCAGTCAAGCAGCATGCTGATACCTGTGTATTAATGAAACTTGATAGCAACGCTTCCCTTTTAATCATTCTCTTCCAACTCCATCAGTCTGTTGCTCTTGATTATTCTGCAGAAGTGACTGGCCATCCCTTACACACTAAAGCCTAACATGGCCTATAATCTTATGATTGACACTTGCACATGGCAGGTTGAAATAAGAAACTTGAAATTCCTCAGGTGTCTTAACTCGTACTTCACAGGTGAGCTAACTATTGAACTGTTACATAAGAACTTAAACTTTATTTTAAAGTTACAACTGAGGAAATAATCTGAATTCTTAGATTCACAACTTTAAAGCAATCCCAGGCTCATTTTGGCATCAAATTCAGACCTGCAGATGGCATCAAAGCCTACAGGAAAGTAGCATTTCAAGCATGCCCATTCCTCCAGCATTTTTCACTCCCTGGAAAGCCTCCTCATCCTATCATCATAACCTTCCTGTTCTGGGGCATGAAAGCTCTAATATACCTTTACTAATTCACTGTACATTCAGATTTAGGAGCTAACTCCAGTTTCACGGCTCCCTCCTGATCCAGGTACACAAGTGAACCACCCTGTTTGGATCCAGGCTCACAGATGCTCTCGGGCTTGTGAATACTGTCAGATGCTGCAAGTGATCCACAGAGGTGGCCTTGAAAATCTAAGGGCTGCCACACTAATTTAGGTCAAACACATACCTAGGCCAGTATTATACCACTGGGTGCCAGAAACATATGCTTTGCGATGAGCATACAAGTGGATGCTCACTCTGTATTACGACAAATTTGCTTGACAGGTCTTAAGCAAACAGAGGCTTGGAAAATCACACTGCACTGACAATAGCATTCTTAAAAACTACTGATGGTTCTGGTTAGCAGTCTTATCCTTCTTAAACCCACCTTTAACTTGGACTCTACAACATATTGCAAAGCCACATTTTGTCTCTTGTACTATACAAAAAGAAGTTGGGTTGGGGTTGTTTTCACTTTAGTCATTCTTTGAATACCATTGTTTTGTAAGGAATAAAGGCAAGTTATTTCTTCTTCCCTTTCTATGCCTGTTATGATTTTTAGGCATATCAAAATGCTCCTTAATCAGCTTTACATATCTAAAATGTACTAGTCATAAATTAGCTGCCCAATATCCTCAATCACCTTTACTACCTCTTTCTTTGAACAGTTTTTAGTTCTACATAATCTTTTTTGGAACAGTATGACGTGAACTATGTCATGACCATAAATGTAAACCACGATTTACAGAAAAGAACAATTTATTATAAAATATTAGCTTTCAAACATTAAAATAGCCTTAAAAAAAGTCAGCTTTATTTATTACATTTTTAGTAAATACCTTACTTAACTAAAGTCTCAGCTGCACTTAACTGGCATTCTTTTAATTTTTACTTGGATTTTAATGATTTTAATGTTTTTTTAAAAACATATACATCCCAGTCTGTGATAAAGGTGCTCACATACAGGTGAGCAACAACAGGAGCGTAACAAGCAGCAGACACACACAGTTATTACACAGAGAAATTACTGCGGTGAAACATGAGACTAGAAAAAGCAGAGCAATGCAAGGGAAGAAATATGTCCCAAGAGAGCTTTCTTTAGAAACACAAATACTAAACCAATACAACTTTAATACAGTTTGAAAAGTAGTAAACAAGTGATTTTAACATAGGAATTTAAGGTACATATCCTGTAGCTAGACTGCCCTGACCTTTATCACTGCAACAAGAACGGTAGAGATATAATTTTTTTTCCTTCGGGGATAGGAAAATAAAATTGACCTCTAACAATGGAATACTCCCATTTTAGAAAACTGCAAACTAAGCATTGATAATAGCTCAAGGCAACTGAAGCCCTTGATTATTTTAATCTTCTGCATTCAAATTATCGACTTTTAATTGACTAACTTCTGTTGAGGAAAAACAGTGAGGCACCAGTACTGTCAAGAAGCATTATTTCACCAGGGTTCGTTAGTACCTTTATAGAAGTTCACTTGGAAATTTAGACATTGTTTTTCAGACAAAACGCTTGTTCAGAATATCTTCTTTTAAATACAAAAGGTTCTTCTATGGTTATCTTATTCTCAGACTCCTGCAATTCTGTTCTGTAACATGTGCTTTATTATATTAGGCGTATTTTTCCAGACACTTCTACACATTCCTTCTGCACATTCAGAGATCCATCCAAACAATAGTTTCCAAAAACAGATTTCATCTTAAAAGATGTATTACTGGGGTAGACAGTGGACACAAGAAGACTTCTATCAAAGCTCTGCCAACTTCAAATAGGATCATCCTTCTCACACTTACCATATGCTATAACTGTTAACAGATAAAAAGTAAAAAATGAGAAAACAAGGAAATGGACTGTAGAGAAGGGGGTAAAAAAAAGTCCTGCTAAGAAAACCAGGAAGCAAGGGTTATCACTTCAAATATATAAAGGATGACACAAACAGTACTTTAAAGATAAAAATATTGGGAACTGTAATGACAGGTAGAGACAATTTGTTTCTTGAAATATTAATATTTTTAATTTTCTTTTTAAACAACCTAGTAAAACAGTGCCCATTCCCGAAGTCCCTATAGGCAATTAGAACAGAATTAGTTATTGATTATTAAAATATAGGCTAGATTGCAAAGATAAGAGTCTGGTAGAATCACAACAAAAGCAATTACTACTAAAAGGGAAGGGATCAATTATGAATACAACTGCTATATAGTTACATTTTCATTTTTATCAGTCCTATCCCTTTGTTCAGTAGAGAACTGAGGTCACCTTACTTGCTTTCATTAGATATTGGCATAACTTTGGGTTCTATTCTTCTGAATCTTTCCTAATCCTCCTCTTTAAAAGCTTTTAAAAATTTAGCTTCTCTGACATTCTTCAGTAAATCATCCCAAGAATTAAAAAAAACCAACTGCCAACAACTTCACAAAGATGACACTTGAGGGGCTAATACAAGACCACTGCAGACTGTGAATTTCATATAGAAAGGCCAAGAGCTACATCCATAGCCTTTGGTCAGCACCCAGTATACATGCAGTCAATACTCACGGGAACAGGAACTACCTAATAGATGCTGCTTCTAAGAAAAAAAAACTTACTGAAAGAGGCTGAAAAACACTGGAGTAGAGAAACCCTAACAGGCAAAAGTAGTGCATGACTTTTACACGTTTAAAATTCCATAATAATGCAATATATCCTAAACCTTGATAGCAGTACAACACTTGTGGGTTCAAGAAGTTAGACGTCTGGATGTGCATGGTACAGAAACTTGGCACTTCCCATTGCCAGGGAATTAATTGGTAATGGAATGCCATTCCATTAGCCAACACGCTACTGCACCTCTGCAAAATAGTATCACATGGTCTATACTACCTGTTCTAAAGTACTGCTTAAAAACAAAACCAAAATCAATCTTGGTATCTAGATTTATACATTTGTATCAAAATATGCAGCACAGACACTCCTCTCTCCATAGGTTCACTGACTATCATCTGGATTTTTTTTACTTACAAAATGCTTTTTTTAGCTTTGGATAAAGATGAACAGTTAACGTGCTAAAGAGGACAATTCTAACTGGGTATTCACTTGGTCTTTGTCATACTCATTTAGAAATAAAGTCAAGCAAAAAAATATATCAAAGGTAGTTTACCCCAGTTGAAGCCAGTACTAGCCTGAACATAGAGCCTACCACTGCGCTGAATGCAAAAGGTAGATGTACCTGAGGCCATCTGTTAGCACTAAGTGAAGGACAATAAACAGGCTTGTCTGCCTGTAAGCAAGTTTATATCTGAACAGACAGACTCAGGCATCTGTCAAAATCGCTATTTCACAGACCTCTCTCAATGCAGACCTCCACTTTAAGGAGAAATAAATCACAGAGGACCCAAATTCACAATTTTCATTACTCTTTTGTCCAGCTGAAAAAGTACTTAAGTAGTTTGCACACACTGCATGCAAATTCATCTATTACAAGCAAAACCAAGTCCTAACTTATCTAAATACAGTGAGTGTTCTATACAGTGAATAACACAGAGCATCCTCTGTTTCAGTAGCCTGGATGTTTGATTTCAAAGTAAAGTCATACCAAGTATATTTTATCATTACATGCAACTATACATATAGTCTATAGCACCAGATGTGCTTCCTCGTCAAAATATGTGACACTTTACCTCTAGTTTCCTTTTTTCCACACTACTGGAAAAAAAACCCAAACAAACAAAACACCAATAAAACAGCTTCACCTCCACCAGTTCTCCTCATTGACTTAGGGGGTCAACACTGAGCAGCTACAGGACCAATCTTACAGCCTTCTTTGGTAAATAAGGTCATAACAGACAAAAAGCTATTCAGGGTACTGCAATTTCTTCTTCTTGTGTCATCACCTTAATACTCTTCAAACAAAAGCCTTCAAGTAAGCCACAATACAATATAACTCTCCTAGCCAATTTTACAAGAGGAGTCCTGCAGTTCCCTTTGAAGCACATTGTTAACAGCAACAATGGAAGTTACTCCATAAAGCTTTGACCTGGCAGAGAAAAGTTCTCCTAAGAACCACAGTTAAGGAAAAAAAAAAAAAAAGGTGAAAAAAAAAAAAAAAGATAAAAAAAAAAAAAAAGATTAAAAAAAGATAAAAAAAAAAAAAAACACACCAAAAAAACCCTGCTTAGAATTCAAAACTAAGTCACAATTTTCTTATGGTATAGAATTTCCACACCTCAAATCAACATTTTCATTTGCAAATACTGTGCATCACAGACACCATATGCCTCTAAAACACTAGATATTCTGTAGTAGTTGAATTTAAAGTAAAGCTAGGAACAGGACAAAAAAGATACTGAAAACTGGTTTTACTTTGGGGCCTCGACTATTTGCAAGGAGACTTAAAAAACTGAACGGTATTTTGCTTTCATATAGAAGCATGAAACAGAGTAGGTCACCTCCAGAGCATAAAAGTGGCTTGAAAAGAAAACATCCGTAGCAGAAAAGATGGCTCTTGTCAACTACAGCAAAACCACTCGATTCATGAGGTATGAGCATTGCATCTGGAAATGCTGACTCAGGCAAATGGCCAGCTCCTGACTGCGCACCCCGACTTAACAGTAGCCAGTTTCTTCAGCCAACACAAAGACTACCAGTTCTGTACTTATTGAGTCTCTGTGAAAGCAAACTTTTAACAAACTCATTCAGCAAAACATCCCACTATATCTCCACTAAGAAGTGTATTAAACACTCTATCACCTAAGAACAGAAGTTTAATGACAACCTTGTGGTTAAAACTAAAGTGAAAGCTTCAAAAATAGCTCTGAACGTAGAGCTACAAGGAAATTTAACCTACTTCCATTTTCAAACTGGCAAAAAATAAATCCATGTAACACTACAAACAAGGTTTTTGGAAACAAGGGAATCAATCACTGCATATCTTGAACATAACATTTGTTTCCATTACACTAACTCGACATTCAAACAACTGAAAGCATAATACAGCTTTTACACAATGCTAGAGGAAACAGCAATAGTGGAACAGGATGTGAACAGAAGTTAGCATTAAAGTCTGATCACCATTACACCACCACCTCATCTATATTCTCTTTACCCATCCAAAAGGGGAAAAAAGCACCCATTCATTATAACTAGGAAAAAAAAAAAGCAAACTGAACACTTTATGGTCAGAGAGATATTATTATTTCTTCCAATGGAAGTAACAAAGAAAAAGACCTTGGCCCTTGAATCATTTGCCATAGCACATAGCAACATCTCTCCCCACCACATACATATCCATCCATCCATCATACACTGCTTCCCACTTCTAAGACTAGCCAGCTAGGAAGAGAGGGGAATGGGTGACATCAGGCCCTAGTTCCCTGTCAGAACAAAGCAGGTAGACTGGATCCCTAAGTAACAAAAACAAAGACAAGAGCCTATTGGCAACTTCATGAGTTACCAATAAAGTCCCACTGAACAAAACACAGTGAAAGTTAGTGACAAAAGCATGTAATTCTTCAAGGACAAAAAATGAAATAGTCCAAAGCCACATCGTCCTAGGAAAGAGTAAAGTGTGAACACTTTAGAGATGGAACAATGTTCCTATGTGGTTCAGTGAAGTGAAGTATCATGAGAAAAGATCAACTGGACAGTGAGAAGAACACGAATGGCTAGCAGAAGACAAGGGGAAAACAGAGAACAACTTCTGTTCTTATCTGTAAGACCAACAGAAACTTAAAACTAACCAGAGATACTGGTATCAGCATCATTGGTGATGAGACAGACATATCTGGGAAGGGGAAATAGTCTGATGGTACCGAGGAGGATGAGAAAAGGACTGCCTATAGATGGGACAGTGATGCAGAAAGAAACGTCGGAACAGAAAGCCCTGGGAAAGGAGACCACAAAGGTGAGAGAACTGGAGGGAGAATCAAGGGGAAAACATTATCTGGGCAGATCCCCGACAAGCCGGGGGTTCTCAGGGCCGGCGACCGGAGCGCCTAGCGCGGGTTCCCACGGGGCACCGGGCGGCCCTGCCCGAAGGATGCTGAGCCCGACGCCCGGGCTGGGGACGGTCCCCGAGCAGCCGTGGCGACATCCCCCGTGGGAGGGCCCGGTCCAGGCGGGTGTTGTGCCCTGCCGGGGGAGCCGCCGAGCGTCCCGCGGGCGGCGGGACCGGGCAGCCGGGACGGCCCGCTGGGTTACGGGGCGCCGGGAGCGACGCGCAAGGGACGCACAGACAACGGAGGGGTCGCGGGGAGAGGCTCCGTCCCGGCGGGTCGGGGGTCCCCATACTTACTTTTTGTGGGGCGCCGGGTGCTTGTCCCTCCTACCGGCCGCCGCGGACTGCTTGGGCCGCCGCCTGCGGGCCTGCAGGGCCAGCACTGCCAGGAGAAGAGAACAGCCGGGAGCCGGCGTGAGCGGCGGCGGCGGCCGCGCAGCCCCCCCCGCTCCCGCCCGGCAGGCACAGCGCGGTACCTTTGCGCGAGTTCATCGCCCCGCGCTGTTCGGCGGGCGCGCCGCTCCCCGGCTCCGCGCCCGGCTCCGCTCCCGCTCCCGGCCCCGCCGCCAGCCGCAACTGCGCGCCGGGCACCGTCCGGCAGCATCGGCACCGCCGCCCCGCGCCCGCCCCGCGCCGCCGCCGCCGCTGCGCAGGCGCGGCCGAGCCCGCGGGGCCGCGGCCGGAAAGGCGCGGGCGGGGCGCGGCAGGTGGCGGCGGGCGGGCGGGCGCACCTGAGGCGGGAGCGGCCCTGCGGCCGTCGCCGAGGTGCGGCTTTGTCGGGCTGTCGAGCCCGATGGGAATGAATTCTGCCAAGTTTCGGGTCGTGGTTGGAGTAGCGGAGCGATCCGCCCTGTTGCTGTGCCACGTTGGGAGCGGTGGCAAGAGGCAGAGGAGAGAGGTGTAAGGCTCTCTCCCCGGCAGCAGCTGGGGCGTGATCAGCTTTAGTTTGTCCCGAAACCTATGTGGGGTGAGATGCCAGAACCAATTAACCTCGTCGCCAAAGCCAGGGAAATTAGATTTCCTTAATTCTGATTCTCACTAAGTTGTTTGAGTATCATGATGGACAACTCTTGGCAACTGTTTTTTCCTGCCAACGGCATTTTGTTGCTCATGGTACCAAACACTGCTCAGATTTGGCATAGTAATCACCCACTGAACACTGCCCCTTCTTACTTGAGCTATGCACAGCATTGCTCGGTGCTTCACGGTGTTATGGCTGAAATTTTGTGCCATCTATATCTTAATGCCTGGGGCCGACTATGATCTGGGTCATATCCAAAGCTCCAGTCTAAGTGTGAGGCTTGTCTGGTTTATCTTCACGTGGCACTGGAATTCCAAGGCATAGTAACTGAAGATAACGGGGGATGGTCATTAAATTTTGAGGCAGAACCGCTCCCCTAAATGGCAACACGAAGAATCCTCAAGGATGAAGATCCTGAAAGCAGCTGCAGTCAAGGCATTATGAGAGTGAAGGGAACTAGCAGTAATTGCTGGTTTTAAGTAATTGGATCATTGAGATTTCATCTAGACAGAAAATTGAATCCCTAGGTCAGGTTAGTTCAGCTTAGGAAGGGTAGAGCCACAGAAAGATAAAGCTAGACAACCCAAAAAAAGGAGGCACTACACTGTATAATGCTTTTTTTGTCTGACTAGAGAGCCTGGTGAACAGAAAACAATAGGACCATGAAGTTTCTAAACTACAGCTTTCATGAGGCACCCCAGCTGCATTTCTAAATCAAAACATTTTCTGTGTCCCATCCTCCATCATAAAAGTACACAAGAAATAAATATTTCCAGTATAAACTGCTCCCAGTAATATACAATGCTGAGAGGTTACATTTCTCCCTTACTGCAGTTAGTCTTTTAGTTCAGTGTGATAGGTTAGGTAACAGAAGGTCTTATTGAAATTTTGAAGGCTTTCTGCCGAGAAAGTTTAGGCGTATGAAAATTAATAATAGCTGAATGTTAAGAAAGCAGACTATGCATTTACTCATTGTTTCCAGGCTAATTTAGCTTCCAGGCTAATTTAAATTGTGGGCCTGTATGAACACTTGTTCCTGTGTAGAGAATGAGAGAGAGAAGCAGCTGATGATGGAGAAAACAGTAAGGCTTGCTTTTTTCCTTTGTCAGGCCAGTGCTGCATTAAAGTTATATTGTAGCTATGGTTCTAGAGCAGAAACCATCCCAGAGTCCTGATCATCTTTTCCAGCAACGTGTGTGCCATTCTATTTCCTTTAGCAGGAATTTTATATGTAGAACTGATTGGACAATTGTGTCTTAGATAAGTACAGGGAGTTTTGCTTACATCAACAGGATTATAAATCCACTAGATCTGGAGTCAGGAAGGAATTTCCCTCACGAGCATAATGTCAGCAACATAATCAGGGCAAGGGAACAACCCGCCAACACACAGAGAAAAGAATTGTTAGCACCAGGTGGGTGTATACTACACACACAATTTCATTCAGTCCAGTGGAAGCACATTTTGGGACTGTATTTTATCAGGGTTTTGTTCTTTTCTTCCTCCCCTACCCTGCCAAGCATCACTCAGAGGATGGTCATGCAGAAATGCAAAAAAAATCACAGAGACTCTGTATTTATAGAGGATTACCACGTGCAATTAACTGACTGGAGAGTAAATTAAGGTCTGTAGAAGCTAAACATATTTCAGAAAATGAAAAAATAAAAACCAACAAACCCCCATGCAATTTCTCTGTTTCAAGAGAATAATTCCCTGAGAACACAAATAATAAATGAAATTTTAAAAAATGACAAGAATCATTTTATTTATGTTCTTGTTAAGAAAGAGTCTACCCTGTTTATTTGAATCCACTAATTTCAGGGAAATTTTCCATCTTTATTTAAACATGCATCTTTTTCAAAAGGAAATGATGAGCTAAGAGAGAAGGCAGACTAAATAGCAAAGGGCAGCATTTGCAAAATCAGTGTACAAAATAAAGGTGAACTGAACCAGAATGTATCTGTCTGTCTCTCTCTGAACACTTTATGGGTACAGGTGTCTGTTTTGTTGCAGGGTTTACCATAGAGCTCATTCACTCAGGGGAGAGGCGCTGTGAGGTTCAGGTCATATGACCCATGCAGAAGCGGGGAACAACAGCAGATTTAGGTGATCTTAGGTACAAATATCAGGAGAGAAGAATTAAGTGTCAAATTATGGAATGGTATTTTTGCCTGTCTGTAACACAGTTTGGACCTGATACCCACAGATGTTTGGTTTGTTTCCTTTTGACCTAGCTTTGAAATATTCCCTTATTACCCCTTTGAAATATTTCCTTCTGTACAGAATAAGAAGTTACCTAGCAGCAGTCCTGTAAACATGATACTGTCATCCATCTGAGAATAACTGAAAATTCTTCCTTCAGCAGAGGGATGTTAGAAAATTTTTCCCTGATTTCTGTACTACTTCCTTTTAGCACTGCTTTTCCACTCTGTAGTAGCATGGGCTCATATCCTTATTTCTGCACTTCTCAGAAATCAGGATATGAGCCAACTTCACTCTGCTCTTGCACAGAACTGAACAAACATGAAATAACACATAAGGCAGAGGAAGAAAAAAAAAAAACCAACGAAACGATAAGTGGGAAAAAGGAAAAAGAAAAGTATAGTGAAAGGAAATTCCCAATTACAGGCTAGCTCTCATTAATATGCAAGTCCAGCCTTCTCATCCTCTCGCCTTTCGTTGTTGTCTCTTGTTCCTTCAGTTCCCTCCCCCATTCTGAATTTCTTTAAGTATGACACGCCCAAGTAGGCATACAAACAATGAGTCTGTCCTTCTCTTGCTCATTTGAAGAATTTTCTGTCTACCAAAGTGGGTTTTTTCCTCCTCTAGTATGTAAACAAAGCAAAGAGGACAATTCTCAATTCTTTTTAAGCAACACAGACAACAAACAGATAGGAAGGATTAAGCAACAGTGACTAAGTAGCCAAGTTTCTTGTAAGATCAAGACTATTGGCTCATCAGTGCCTAAGAATAACTAGTTAACATTAATAGGAGCATTGCACAAGTTAAACAAGAAAAGTAGGCTGTTATCTCAGTAGTGTAATGAGAAAAAATAGCAGGAAGCATGAGTTGGGATTTCCAAAAAAAACCAGGAGGTCAGAAATTCCTCAGTTTAGATTCCTGGCTCATTCACTGATTCATTGTGCCCTTCCTAGAGCAAATTACATGACTCACCTGACTAATTTTCTTCATCTATAAAATGGTACAGTGCATGCCAGCTACACAGAGTTTACATTACAGAGCAGAGAACTCTTGTTTATCAAGTTAATTTGGAATACTAATAAAAGAAGAAAGGCATAAAGGACAAAGCAGACCGGTTTAACACCAATTTGATGTGAAATTAAAGACTAACCTATGCCCAGAAATAGCTGCATCAACCCAGATATATATTGAACATTGTCTAAAATAGGGCATGAACAAGCATGACTTAACTTAGATCTGAAACAGAATTAAAACAGACTGGCAATATTTTTATGAAAATATTTCTTCTAGTGTTGAAGCACTCAGATTTTCAGAATGACTCATTCTAGCTTCCCCCATTACTTCCAGCAGACTCACAAACACGCCTTCAATTAAGCTCCCTCCGTTTTCCTGGGTCCTGGTCTAAAATTTCTTCATTAGACTCCACTCCTTGTTCCCAGCTCTTTATCCAGCTTGCCCTTCTCATCTTGACCTGCATCATCTTGTTTTTCAAATATTTTCTTATTCTGTTTAAATTGGATGGTTTCTTCCTTTATGCTGATTAGAGGTCAGCAAGGGAAGAAAGGATCACTGAAAGATTAGCAACTGCTCTCAGTTTTCTGTTCAAACTCAACACAAGCAATTATAGCAACAGTTTCTCAGAGTGATGCAGTGGTGTTTTGGATTCAGTCCTACTATTTCTTTCTGGTTGACAGCTATGCAGTCTGGTCGTGCATGTGAGAGATTGACCTGCAAAGTCAGCATGGAATATTTTCAGATTTTAATAATTAAACACTCACATGTCTCCAACATGCACAAAATGCTGTTTTACAAAGTCTCATAATTCACCCACATTTAAGCAGATTTTCCTAAGGATTTCAATGCCATATCTTTGATATTAAGGCCTCTTTCTATGAAATCTCAGCCTCCTACTCAATGGTAGGGATTGACAACCAGTGAGATGAGAATCCATTAAAAATCAGATGCAGGGCTTACCCCATTTCCCTTGCTCTTGACTTGGACTACACAAACAATAGTCACAATGAGAAAAATAAGGGACAAACCATAAGCTTAAGTGTAACGTAAGAGGAAGCAATGGACTCATTTTCTCTGGAAGAATAAAGCTTCTTTCTTCCCTGTAACCTCCCCTGTACTTTTACTTGATACAAGATGTTTTCACAGCCTTCAGAAAAATCAGACACCAGCTGCCTGGTAGGATGATGCCATGTTATGTCAGTAGTACCCCAAACGTCCTCTCTTCACACATCCTGCAGTGTGACATCGCTACAACGCCCTCACCAAAACCTTTCTGGGAAATTAAAAGCCATTACTGCCCAGGGAGGACCAGTGCTCCTTTACAAACTTTCAGATTACTATGCCTACTGAAATAAACTTCTGTGAGGGGAATGCCCAGTAAAGAAGCACTGGCCAAACAAGTTTGTCTGGGTACAGTCCCAGAGCTTCACCTTGACAGCAGATTTGTCCTGTTTCATAGGAAGCAGCCATTTGGTAAAGGATGGCTCAGCTACACTGGCAACCTACATTAGCAGCTGCAGTTATCAGTACACTGTTGTTTGCCATTAATGTACAGAACATTGCCTCTTTTGCTTAATTAGTTTTGACTACATACTGAATCCAAGGAACTACTGGGCTAGAGGGGCATTTCCAAGAAGTGGCTGAAGATTCTTGTCATATTATCAAAAGAGCATTCTTTTAAAAGTATTATTTATTTCATTACTCAGCATGGGACATTTCATTCCATATGATTAAAGTTTTACAAAGTTAACAGTAACTGGATCTTACAAAGTGAAATGTCAACCAGCTTCATAGTAATAGGCACTACCAGCCTGGTTCATAACTGGTATTGACCTAGCCATTCAGTTTCATTCTGTCTGGATATGTCTATAACTTATCTATACCATGCAAAACAGCAACAGGAATTTTTTCAAAAGCAGAAAATCTTACAGATAATCATTAAAATAAAAGCAGATATAGCTTAACTTGTTAGCCAACGTTTTTAGCCTTCACAAAGAACACTCATGAATGAATCTTGTTATTTTCAAAGAACTGAAGAAAGACTGATTATCCACCTCTAGGCATAGGAAATTCCCTGTGCTCCTACTATAAGATGTGTAACATCAAATCACAGTGAAAATATTACAAACACTCATCTATGTTCATTCAAAGCACAAAGAATTAATCTACTGCAATTGGGCCGTGTGCATTGTTTCTTAGAAATTAATTCCGTGGGCTTGATTTTTTGGGTTTGATTTAATCATGTTTTACGCCCACTTTGCCATTCATTGTAGTAACACAAATGACTGTGGTAGGAAATATTCACATGCTTTTGCCTTCAGAGCTGCAATCTATTATAATAAACATTAAGAATGTAAATATTGTCACCAAAGAGTATGTCTTCATTGCACTGTTTACTCAAATCAGGCCTTTAAAATCACTACACTGTTAGAATATATTCACACAGTAAGTCTGTCTATTTACAGTAACTTCTAAGCCATGAAGATTTTATCCATTTTCCAGAACACTAAGTGCCTTACTAGTTAGGCTGCCTTGGTACAGATAAACCACAAAACTAAAGAATTATTAGATTAGGATTATTTAATAATAATTATTTGTTATTAAAGCTATTTCAGCTCCTAGTGAGGAAGAAATTCAGTGCAGGACAATGATTTCTTTTTTGTTCAGATACCTGACTTTAACTTGTTTTGAAAATACGGGGTTTTATTTTCTTCAAACACTAGTTGCAATAGGACTATAAATCCATTTCCTAAAACCTCCTCCTCTGTCCTAATTTATATGTTATTCTTAATGTAAGCACAAAATTGCAGAAAACTGCAGAAAAAGAAGGATGGGAAGAACCAATTGCAAAATGATCACAATGTGTATCTGATTAGTTGGTGGCAGGATAGATCCAAACCAACATGTTTACCAACATGCTTGGCACTATTTGCATTCAGTGGAACAATGCACTGGACCATTTATATGGGAACAGAAGCAAGAAATGTTACTGTGAACTCAGTACACTCACAGCATGCCTCCTATTGAAAACCCAGGACAGAGTGCCTTTTCTGTTTCTTCCTTTGAACTGTAGTTGAAATCCATGCAGAAATATGATGATGTTGATGGCTTTTTGTACACACTAATTTATCTAAGACTGTTCTGGTTATAACAACAATGGTTGGACTTGATGATCTTAAAGGTCTTTTCCAACCTAAATAATTCTAAGAGACTATCATCTTTGCCTGCCCTGATTAAATTTTTGAATAAGGCTCCTTGTCCTTTCTTTTCCACAAAATAATGCATAGTTCAGGACTAAGAATTCTGTTACAAAATAAAGTACTGCATGAAATAGTACTGGGAATTTACCTGCAAATAAAAAAGTATGCAGAAATCTTATTTGCAGTGAAATTAATCTCAATTGCAATGGAAGTCTGCATTGCCAGCACACTATTATCCTTTTCTCTAGAGTTAGCCTTACATATGTCCAAATAGTCTTTCGTTTCAGGAGTTTATGATTGGCTATTACTCTTTAAAATCTGGAATTCCCTTGCCAGCTGAAGAAACTGATTATAGGAAATACATGTTCTCTGTATATCACCTGATAAAAACATGGGTGCTAGAGTTTATTGGGCATGAGGGGAAAGAGCAACTCAAGAAACTGTTCTTGATTTTGTAATATGTATTCTAACTTTCCAGTTGATCCCTAAACTATTGGCAACTACTTCTCATCTTTCTTTTCAAAACTCAAGATGCACATTAGGCCCATGTCCAAGGTTTATTTGCAGCAAGTTGCTTTTTGTTGGTTTTGTTTTCCTGAGGTTTTTAAGTTGTTGTTGGATAAGGGTCCTTTTCACCAAATGTGTATCTGATTTTGCCCGCAGAGAGAAGAAAGAAAAAAATGTGTCACCCTGTAACACTTCGTATCGTGCTGAGCCTTAAATTAATATTTTATGTGCTTACTGTGCTTTCATTTCATCTCTTTTTTCTGTTCAGAAACAGTTGTATCCCATACTGCCAGTGTACAGAGCCTATAGTATTTCATATTAATGCATTCTTACATAGAGGCTCTGATGGTTAGGGAGGCCCTTGCTGAGGGACGGGAGCTATCAGATAAAAGGGATGTTTCCCAGTTAAGGTTTCGAACAGCAGAGCCATGAGAATATATTAATCAGTTGGAGATCCCAAATTGGAAGAGGAAACAACTTTTCCTAATATCTGGTAGAAGACCATTTTAGTCTAGCAGGTAATTAGCCAACCATTGAATGGAGAGAGACAGTAAGCTGTAGAACAGATACAGGGAGTTCTCTCCAACAATTTCACTGACCACTGCGATTTTCCTCATATTTCAGTCATTTGTAAGACTCATCAAGAAAGAACAGGGAAAACATACAGTTGAACATTAAAAGGAACCTGAATTATAATGCTAAGGCTAGCTAAAAATAAATCTGATTCTTATCTTTTTGACTGGAAGGCATCCTGTGAACTAAAAGAGACCAAACACAGCAAATACAAAATTATTTCTTCACTTAACACAAGTGGTATTTAGCGTGGGCACTACCTGGAACAGTGCTTTAATACTAGTACTTGTGTGACACTTACAAAATTCAGGTGGAGATAAAAAGGTAGGCACTTGGTTCTCACTAAGCATCTAATCCCAGCTTTCAGTAAGTTTAATAGTTACCAGTTAAATCATGCCTAGAGAAAATCGTTAATTGCATAGGTAAATTTTCACCAGTTGGAATTTATATTGGATTCTATGTACACATACCCAATAGAATAAGGGTCCCAAGGGGGAAAAGGAGACAGAAGTTAGAACTCCTGTCCTTAGCCAAAGGAACAGTCATACTACACCATCTGCTATCCCCCATACTAATTAATACCTGCAGAGGTTATATTGTGGTGATGCTGTAATTCTATCCATTTTAGGCAGTGGCTGTTATCAGTTCTGTTTCTGTGTGAATCTGTCCTTTGGTAATGTCATGTTCTCTGTCCATTTGGTTGTTTTTGAGACCTGCTCCACATCGCAGTTACCACTTCACTACCTCTGCTGCAGGAATTTCTTACAGTACAGCCCTTTTTGCCCCAGTCTAAAATCTGATACAAACTGTTCTGCCTCAAAAGCTGTCAAATGTGAATGGAGACACAGATGTACTTTATTTTCTTTTTCTGATATTGAATGACTCCCTACTTGATTCTTTTATTATCAGACTTACAAAAAGTGTTTATCTGTAAGAGTTTTCCACCCTGAACTATCTTCTCTCCTGTGCTCACCCTAAAGGACCACTAGAAGGCTGTGCAAGTCTCCAGCTAGCTCACAGCATGCCCAGACACAGCTGTCCCAGAAGTCTGTTTTTGCATTGCTTAAATGAAATAGCTGTACAGAAATGGAGAAAGCCATGTGAAAACAGGGACTTAAACTGCTGTATGGTCCCTCATGGAAAATGAGTAAGACAGACAAAAATAGAAGTAGTCTTGAAGTGTGCAAGGCCACAGAATAGTATCACAGTGCACATGCTGCAATTGATGTTCATTCTGCTAAATAGGTGGGATGGATACCAAATAACTTTAATTTATCCACTTAGCTAGGCAGACTAGACTCAGGGGATCTCAAGAACATTTCCTAATGTGCCTTTTTCAGGAAAAGATTGCAAGGTATAAAAGTATAAGCCATGCTTCCTCTCCTGCCCTATTTTTGGACATCAGTGGCCTTGTGTAACTCTTAAGTTTTCTTCTCTCTGAGAAGAAATGCTTCAGAGTTTCAACACAGTAATTTTAGGTTTTTGTTATCAGGAAAAAACATGCCTTCCTGTATTTTTTTAAATGCCCAGTGGAGACAAAGATCCAGGTGCAACTTGCATAAGCACGTCTATGTTAGCTCTAAGTGAGCTAGTCTGGGTACTATAGCAGCAGCCTGTTATTGGGGATCTGGGGTTACTCTGTGCTAAATTAGTGAATTAATGAACCAGTAACCTAGAAAATTAGCAGGCTACGCTGCTGGATGAATGCAAGTCAACTAGTTAAAATTAGCTTGAATTTGTTAGGACAATCTGTAGTTACTCAAAATCTACAGAGCTGAGAACTGTATCTGTGATCTTGGACCTTAAATTACACTCTGCCATGTAGCAACACATTACAGTCTCGTTGGCCAGTAGACCACTGAGTCAATCTGAAATTCAGGACCCAGAATCCCCAGCTATTTCTCAGCCTTACACAGAAATGAAATCCAGCCAGGCTTGACCTTCTCTACCACCTAGTTTCATTGGTGGAATAAGAATTGAGCATGAGGCCAGTAAGCAGAAATGCTGTGCTCTGGTACTGTCTGATCTGAAGGAACTAAGGAACTAGGGTTTGGTTATACTGAGCAGCACAACACTTTGCAGTTTAGACTGGACTTGAGAAAGTTTAGACTGTTTTAGACTGTTTTAGACTAATAATGTGTTTGTTGAATACTGTGTGTATAAAAACCTTTTTTTTTTTTCAAATTTAATCACTGCTTAATCATGCTTCCTGAACAGACAGCAAAAGAGCATAAACACTTTAGATTCTTTCCCCGATTTCCTTAAAATAGTGTACCATTAATTTCCTACTTCTTAAGAGTTATTTTGGGGGAAGTTTCTAGGCCTGACATCTGGTTAACAATGCCTCTTTGTATATAGCAACATTTCACCCCATATATTTAAGCACTTAGACTTTAAACATCTCTATTTTTACTACACTCATCTTATAAGGAAGGTTTAATTTAATTAATGAGGTCGTGGTACCCTAACTCCCAACTTCTGTTTGCAATGTCCAAAAACTTTGCAAAAAAGCTATCTGATAAGTATATTGTTGTCATGCTGCATTTATGTTTGTTTCCTAAGCAGTACAACAAAGACATCTTTTAATGAAGAACAGACACTCAGTTAACTACAGACACAGTTTCTTAATCAAGTAGCATTTAATTAAATTTGAAAATCATCCTTTTGTAGGGCCGAAAGTGTAGAACCTAAACAGAGATATATGTCAAATTGCTCTTCTTTGAATAAGTACTACAGCTTGCAAGACAGTAATTTAAAAATATCAAGAAACAGCACCAGAACACTTGAAATGCCAGAAATTTTTTATTAAGTTTTTAGAGTTTTCACGCTAAATAATTTATTCATCTCGTAACTCATTTAACCTCCTTCTTAATTTATTTTTCTGAAGTGGAAAATTATTTGTTTCTACTAAGTGCAAGCAATCCCATACTCCAAGTTAATTAAAACATCTACATGAAACATCCATAAAGCTATCTTAATTGGTTTTTTACTCTTGTTTTAATTTTTAGTGGGATTTCTATTAGTATTTTCTTAGCATATTTTCCAAGAAAACAAGATTTGTACGAAGGGTCGGTCTCCCTCTGATATATTTTTAATTGATTGCCTGATTTCAAGTGAAGCTGGCAGTGGGTTTTTCTGCCAGTTATTAATTCTCAAAGTTACTGTGAGGACACTAGGGATAGCCACTACTAATGTGTCTCTTGACAGGAAATGAAGGAGAACTGAAAAGCCTTCAACTCTATTTGGCAGGATTTGAATGAGCCAACCTATTCTCCTACTGTGGTCTCAGAAACAAGCTGGAGAAAGGCAAGCAGAGGATGTACAAATGATGTACAAATTACTAGAATAATGTACAAATTACTATAATTACAAGGTGGTGTGAAGGCATCTGAGATATAGAAGGGAGCTGAGGGCATTGGGAGGAAATACAGGAAGCAAAGAAAAAGACTGGAAGAATATTTTGATGGCATCATGGTGAGAAGTTGTAACAAACACAGAATACAAATTTATCAAAAAACAACTACATTGGCTTTACTACTCATGAAACACAGTAGTGGTTTCATAGTTCAGCATTGTCTTATTTTTAATGAAACCTATCTGAACCTAAATTATTTTTAGCTAATGAACACCTGATTTATATGTAAGAGAGATTTTAAAAGGGACATTGAATTTTATGCCTTCATTGTGATTGAGAGATGTAAGAAAAATTGCAAAGTTATGATTTTAAGATAATACTTTCTCATTTGCACCAAGTTCGAGATCTTCTCATTTACTCTTTTATGGACCAGCAGAACTGCCTTCTTTCCAATGTCTAAACCTGTTCATATTTTTAACAGTGAGTACCAATATATCTGAAACCAAATAAATAGAGATCTTTTGTAGATATTCTTAGCTCAGAAAGTACACCTGCCTCTAGGTTAGTTATGTGAACCATTTAGACTTAAAGCAGAAAATCAAAATTCATCATCTTGTTCTTTAAAGCAAATAATGGATTTGTTAGTCTGAGCTGCAGCTTTGTTTAAGGCACATTGTTTCAGCTGCAGCCATGCAGTGACTCAAGCTGCCTGCTTGTTGAGTATGTGTCTCAAACCTTGCTGAGAAAAACTGAGCATGCCTTTATCAATATGCTGTAATTGGGCATGGGAGGATTCAAGCTACTTGCCCTTGTAATTTTTGCAGTTTTTTTTAAAGTTATGAAAAATTCTGAACCTAAATTCTTTTAACTTGGGTACAGCACTGGTTACCTTGAGCTGGTTACCTTGAGCTACCTGGAGCTGATCTAGATACTTGGAGCTAAACCCTTCTGAAAATCTGCCTGCAATGTGTTGTAGAGCATTTTTTCTCTCTATCAGTTCAATGACAAATACTGTGTGCTGCTAGAGAATGCATATGCTGTTCACACACTACATAAATGTATTTTATAAAAATGCACATTTACGAAGGTTTTTTTAAGAGCTCTCTTCCGAATGTATCTAAGGAAATATGGGATTGAACAGCTCTGTAGAGGGATGCTTCAAAATGCGTTAAGAAGCTTTGGTGGTTTATTAGGCTCTATGGTTGTCAGCAAGAGAGAAAGCATTGGAAATACAATGTATTTGTACGTGATTATTCACGTTGTAATTGCCACTCTGTCCTCAACTGTATTTCTGTAATGGGAAAAGTAACACCAAGAAAATGAGTGGAATTATTATTTGTAGAACTGCAGTGAGTAACAGTGGCATGAAAACTTAATGGACCTATGAAAGAGCACTCTGTCTGCAGAGGAGTGTGTTGTCCATAGGAAAGTCTCTGTACAGAAGCTGCCCACACAGGGTTGCTGTGTGCTCTTGCAGTGCAGCAGTGAGCACAGTGTTTCTGTGGAGGCTGTTTATCCAGCTCAGCTATCACGATTTTCAAATGGGACTTTCCTATTGCACTGGAAAGAGTTTTTCACACTTTTTCTGTTTGTAAAAGGCAGTTCCAGACCCTATTGTAAGGTGGTGTGTAGAGCCAAATAGCTGCTGATTTAATGCCCTCTGTTCTGTGCCTGGAGAATTTTATGGATTACAGGGAATAAAAGGCTAATTTGTCTCCTAAAGCATATATTGATATAAATGTGATCACTTTCCTGCACTGCCTGATTTGGGTTAATGGAGTGTTCCTTCAATGTACTGTGTTTCTGGCATGTTCTGACTGTATCCATAATGTCTTTGTGTGGCCTGAACTTCCTATTCATTACAAATCAGTGAACAGCAGTAAGCAGTTCAACAAACAGATATTTCTTAAGCTGTCAAACTCAAAGCCTGAAAAACTTAAAAAGAAGTGTAATCAGACCTGCCAACTGTAAACAAAAAACATTGTTCTAAAATGCAGAATGGCTTACAAATAAAATAAAACTGAAAAGTTAGGTTGACCTGCAACTCAGCTGCAGTTTATGGAAACATTAATACACAAAAGAATGAAGGCAGCACCAGTGCCTGGTAACAACTCCCTGCTTTTCTGCTTTTTTCTCTTTTCTCTTTCTGTTGCTTTCATGCACAGTGTAACACACTACAAGCATACAAAAGGAAAGGGCTGCAAGGTTCCCTGAATGGTTCCAGTCAACTCTCTTCATGTTTGACCGCTAACTCCCATGCATAGAGATTAGAGGGAGACTGGAATAGACTTTAAAGTCTATGAAGAAGCTGAAGCAACAGCAGAACAAGAAGTAGGTGTTCACTGCTCCATGCAGAAGCCTGAAAATGTACAGGTACTCTCCCTGTTTGGCCCTTCCTTTCACCTTCTATCTGCAAGAAATTATTCTGAAATTTTTGGGTCTGCACACACTTAATCTAAATTTGAAAAGATAATGTCAGTTTCTCAGTTAATTTTTCCTCCAGAATCTGCATTGTTACAAGCTGCTTTATCTGTTCCAGCAGTAATTTCAGAATTAGTTTGGACACAATGTTACGCGCTGCACATTTCCATTTGATTTTCTGTAGCAGCATTTACTGAGGCTAGACAAGAAAATGCCCAGATTTTCCAACCTGGAGCACCAGACTGCAATGATAGTCTGCTCATTTTCTTGTGTGTATGTGGTAGAAACAGATCCACTCTTGCCTCTGTTTCTACAGAATAAAGCCATCAATCCCAACCATATAATTGAAGAATTTTTACCTGCACCCACACCCACAGGCAGCCAGGCAAATACTGGTCAACAACAGAAAAAAATCACAATATATTAAGATGTTAATTTAGATATTACTTTAAAGAAAGGTTTTTATTCTTGGAAAAAGCAGTATGACTGGCAGTGAACCAATTACCAGGGAACAGAAAATGAGGAGCTGAGTTTATTAGTCAAGGTTGTCTGTCTTTCATAGTAATTCATCAAAAACATGCATGTGTTGGAAGCCCTAGAAAGATGAAAAGGTATCTTTTCAGTCCTGGAAGAGCAGACTGTCCTTTCAAGGATACAATGGTGCTTTTCAAAAGAGCAGTGACTGTGAAACTTGTCCATCAATGGAAGGCTCCTTTCAGAGCAAATCTCGCTCTACTGCTTTAGGTAGCTATTCTCTAGCATTCCCGATTGACTAAAATTGTTGTTGCATAAAATATCTGTAAATATTACTTCTTTAATATGAGTAAAAAACAGGGGGAAACCCAGATAAATTGCTTAAGCAGCCACTTTCTGAATGGTGTCTGTCGAACCAGGCTCCTCCCTCACCGCAAGTTAAGAAGAGGAAGAAAGAAAACTCTGGACTTCAGTATTGAGGGCTTGCTTGTTTGACTTAGCCCAGCTCAAATTGTGACTGGCCAACGGGACTACAGCCAAAACCACTTCACCTCTCATTTTCTTTTCCCTGCTTTTTCTATTCCACTTCAACTCACAGTTTCCACAGAAACAGAGCAGCACAAATAGCACAGGTTTTGGGTGCCTTTCTGGAGAAGTAAATGTAACAAAACAGTCTGCATATTATGTCTCATTTTAGTAAAAAGCTTTATTAGATTCAGAGGTTATCTGGATACTAAAAATTATATTTAGAATTTTCTCTCTTCTTTTTAAACCTTTTTTAGTAACTCCATGGATTGTCTGTCAAACTGGCACCAGAAATAGGAATCTAAAACTCTATTTTATCATTTGGTTTAGGGCTTTTTCAGATTTCTTTCCTCCCTACTATTTATCAGCAACATTGGCAAGTGTCTAACAGAAGAAACAGAATCAGGCGAACCACTGTACGAGCCCACTCTCCAGCTTCCACTGTGCCCCACAACCAAACTTAGTGTTATCCATAACATTGCACTTATTTCATAGCTACAGGGTAATTTTGTACACTGAAAAATACAGTGAAGGTGGTTGCTATCAGAACATATTCCATGTTCCCAGCTGACCACCTAGCAGGTACCTGAGAGGATTCAGGATTCCGCTCCTCATCCTTGCCTGTATAGGACACCTTATTTGTGTGCTCCTAGTATGGATGCACCAGCCCAGTGAATGCTTAGATAAAACAAGCTGCTGTGAAATGACACCTACTTTATTACCTATTTCCTACCTGAATTAATGAATGTTTTCTGTACTGCTTCTACAGAGCAGCCTGAAATCAGCTGTGCTCTTTCTGTCAAGCAGCCAGGAAGATGCAGGAATTAGTTTTGCCAGTGCTCATCAGTTTGAACAACTCCATGTGTGAATGATGAATGCCAGAGGTCTCTGTATATCCTAGTATCTTCAGACAGAAGGAAAGTGATGGGTGATAGAAAGGTGAAGGATTACTTGTACTCTGGATTTTATTGTCTACATGCAGAATTAGGCACGCAAAGGAGTACTACATTGTGGCTATAATCTGGAAGTTAACCAAACTCAGGTACCAGGATTTTCTGTATGGATGATGAGGAATGAGATTGTAAAGTAATTCATAACTCTGAATAAAAATACACCAGGTATTCCCATAATCCATTTCAGTTTCACATCTGTGAATCTTTGATATGAATGCTGTGACTTCTAAACAGTTTTTAGTGGACTGATCCAGTTGCACTGAGAAAAACAGGCATTTTACCAGGAGCTTAATAGGGTACAAAATTTCACAGCAATAGCAGTGATCAAAGGCAGCTGAAATAATTCATGGAAAACCCAGTGTGACAGCAGGCACAGGCAAAGCAGGCAGGCATATAAAGAGCACACTCTGCTACCCTGCAGGCCGCACTCAAGCAGCATGAGCTGACAGGAGAACTCATTTTCTCCCTCTACCTTTGTAGCCTTGGCTGTTCCTGCCTCATGTGGGGCAGCAGCTTTGCTGCACAAGAGGGTCCCACCCAGCATTTCTCCCCACCCTCCCTCTTCTGTGGCCCTCATCAGCCCTGCAGGCAGCTCACACTTCAGTCCTGTCCCAGCTGTTCCCCTCCTCCTCTGCACGAATACACAGGAAGGTCTTTGACCTCTTAAAGGCCTTCAGAGATAACTGTGAATAGGGACAGAAATATATAATTATTCCTCCAGCTCAGATCCCTATTTCATATTATATTTACTCTTTACCATCTTTTGCAAAAACTGAACTCTGCCACTCAGTTGATCTGTGGGTGATCACATCCTGTTTTGTCTGCACTACTGCAAAGCTTTACAGCACTCCTCAATCAATTGTCTAATGGGGAAATTAAGGTAAAAAGAGAAAACATATTTCACAGTTACCTCCCAATCCTATGCTTAAGGTTGATTTTCTATAGTCATATACATTCTTCATTTAAAATCACCCTGTAGAGCACATTAATTCTTTTAGAGATGAACAGACTTGGTTAATAAAAACCCTCTCTGACTAAAATTCTCCTTGTCTGTCTAGATAAGATGATTTTCCACCTTTCTTCTACTGCCAACTAATTGACAAAAGGATTTAGAGATGAATTTGAAAAATAAGGAGCTTTTTATTTAAAAAAAATGGTGGAAGGGAAAAGGGGAAGAATCAATTTTAAGGTGATGGCCTATTAAAGTGCTATAAACTTTGATAATTTGTGTTTGCAGAAGACCCTTTTTTGTCATTTTGGAAATCGGTATGATTCATTTTGGACTGTTTTCAAAATTCCTCAAAGAACCTTCTCGCTGAAATTGTGTTGTGAATAAAATTCTGTATTTTCAAAAAAATCCTTTTCTCATAATATTATATTTTTAAATTTTGCATGGTAATGAGTTATCACCCCCACTTTTTGCTTCATGCAAGGCCTCAAAATAAGCATGAAAAATCCAAACAACCTACACATGAAAAATACATTAGGCTTTTAATAGTTCTTTCATTTTAGTTCTCTGTGGTGCTATTGATGACAGGTAAAAATCAGACTAGTGAAGTGCAGCTGGTGCAAAGGGGTGTAAAATTACAACTTATCTGCCTGATTGCCTGTGCCCCTGGGAGGCATAAAACTGAAGAAGAGTGAGAGCAGTTATTGCTGCTCCGTTTTATTAGCTTTTTCTATGGACTGGGAACATCTCAACTTTGTACCTTAAGATTTTCAATGAGTATCTTTGGAGGAGATTGACTCAACATGTTTCTCACTTGCGTTCTCGTCCTAGCCAGATTTATGCTCCCATCTGCTGAGATGTGCTATCCTGATTTCCCCTCCTGGGGAGCCTGAGAGTAGGAAGACATTACAAACTTATTACAGTTTGGTAATGGTTGGTCATATTTTTTTCCCAGAAAACAAACCTCCTTTAGGTTACATTAAACAAAGTTTCTATGGGAATGTACTGATACATTGTAATAGAGATTAAAATAATATTTTAATTATACCACCCAATAGATATATTAGATCATTTATAATTGAGGGTTTTTTAATTGTTAAACTAACCAGAAAGAAAAAAAAATCGAGCTCAAGTTGCAGCCATATTATTATTTTCTTTTTATATTTTACACTATAACTCTGTGTGTAAAAGGAGCACCTGACTAATGGAAAGAGAAAGGGGTCATGACTATGAGCCCTTTGCCAGCTTACAGTTGGAAACCATGTTGAGGGTAGATCATAACATAATTTATTTGATTGAGCAAGCCTTCTTCAGTGGTCTCTGCTGATGGTCTCTACTTGCCAGGGTGGATCAGTTTTATCTCTGAAGCAGAGCTAGCATTTCCCTCCTTCCAGCCCCTGAACCATAGGAAAGGTGATCTCAAGGATTTTGTCTGTAGATTCTCAGACACAGGCAGACAGTTCTTTAATATGTCAGAGAATGCTTGCTGGTATTGAGAAAGGAGTAATAAACTTTTCTGAGTATACTAGAAGATTTGGGAAACACATAGGAATGATCTTATTAAGCTATTTACCTTGTGGTAGCACCTGCAGGTCCTTCAAAATGCTGGTTCTTCAGTACATGAGGTACTTCATACCACTCCAAATTCTATCTGAGCTGATGGTAGTAGATGATAGATGAACACTAGTCAACAGAGAGACCTAAGAGAAGGGTAATTATCATACCAAGCCAGAAACAAGCTACTTAATTACTAACAAGGATTTTGAAGATGAGGTACTTAATGTAGGAATTTGGAGGAGGAAAAATAAGTATTTTAGGGAAGCTCTCCTGCAGAAGATAGAAAAAGCAAGAAGTTACATGACAGAAAAAGTTGGACCAATGCATGGTAGAAGTCTTGATGAAGGTTTTCCCCAGCCAGATATTTTCAGCTGAATGTTTTTGCCTGGGAGAGGTGAAGAAACTTTTCAACATACCACAGCTACAGTCAATGGCCAAATGACAGCAATGTTCAAACAAAACATAATTCTGTGTTGCCCCTACCACTTGGACAGCCTGGAGCTGGAGATAGTCCTAGCCCTGGCTTCCTCCATGACACTACAGCTGTCAGAAGTGCCATAATCTGCCTTGTCAATCACTAACCTCCATTGCTGTTTACAGTCCACTGTTCACCTCTCCTCAGAAGTGCACTGAACTGATTCCTGATATCCCTACTGGTATATAGTAGGTTAATGAAATTCCGAGTGTGAAGGCTGGACAGGAGATAAACTAAAGCTCTGTCAAAAAGACAAAGATTTGATCCCCTTAGTGCTTTCTAAAATAAAACTCTATGGATCCATCTCTGGTCAGAACTAGGGAGAGCTGCATCTTTGCTCCTTTCCTTTTTTCCTTGGTGGGGTCTTTTTAATAAGCTAGTCATTGAGCAATGCATGCATATCTGGGAGTTTTTTAATCCCAAGAAAAGTACTCCATTGTGTTACTTTCTTATTCTACCCCAAGGGGAAAAGTAAGTACAAGAGATGAGAAAATACGTTGCCCATATACATGTATACAACTTGTAAGTTGCATCACATAAGAAGACTGTGAATGCAATTCAACGAAAGAATGAAAAGTATGAGACAGTGAACTCTGGTATTAATAGCCTGGCTAAGAGGAAGTCCGAGACAGGCTGGGATTCAGACATGACACACACGATCTTAAAAATAAGGACAAATCTACGTGTTAAAGTTAATGAAAATACCTTCCTTGCACCAGTGCCTAAAATAGAAAAAAGGGTAGAAGATGACATTCTGACTACGTCAGAAAAGACTGACAGCACAGGCCTGAATTTTAAAGTGATTTTCATAGGTACAGTGTAGGTTTTGAATGGCACTCGAACATTGCCTTGTCCTGGGACTAACATTCAATTAGCGCAATGTATTTCAGATGCCGGGGACTATCAGGAAGGCCACCATCTCGTGTACACGATTCCCTGCTTCGGCTATAGCCGCCTTTTGGAAATTAAACTTTTGTTCTGCACAGTTGCCGTTCTTCTGTAAATCATCGCCTGCCCATTACTCTGGGCGCTCCACAGGAAGCCTGAGGCGGCCGGGGGTGATGGCAGCGTGGGCAGGAGCAGCCCCCGGCAGGTAGCACCGCCCGCCCCCGGCTCCTCTCCCGCACCCGGCGTCAGCGCGGCGGGGCCGGCCGGGGGCGGGCGCGGCCTGGGGCCGCCTCCGCACGCGCGGGGCCGGGGCGGGCCCGCTCCGCGCCGCCCCCGCCTCCCGCCCCGCCGTGCTGACGCCGGGCCGTCCTCCCGTGCCGGCGTGCGGGTAAGTGGCTCCCCCTCGGCGGCTCCTGCCCGGCGGCGGGCGGAGCCGCACCCTTCCCCGGCAGCCGCTCGGGGCTCTGCGGCGGGGCCGGCTCTTCGCTCCTCGCCTGGGCGCGGGGCCGGGGGGTTCCGCCTCGGGGCAACTTTCCCCCGCCGGCGCCGGGCTTTCCCCTGCCGCTCCCCGGCGGGCCCCAGCGTGTCCTCCCGCCCTGCCCCGGCAGCCTAGGCGCTGGTAGTGGCTCTTCCGGCCCTGCCCCGGCAGCCTCGGTGCTGGCAGCGGTTCTTCCGGCCCGGCCCGGCCCGGTGCCCGGAGCGCTGTGGCGGCGGCCCTGCCCGGCCCGCGGGCTCCGAGCGCCGCTGCCCTCCCCACCCGCGCCCTCCGCGCTGCCCCCGCCGCAAGGGTTGGCCTTGGGGCGCTGCTGCTGCAACATCGTCCCCTCCTCGGTCGCCTTTTAATCCCACGTGCCTCGTGTCATGAGAAAGCGGCTTCGTACCCAGCGCTGCGGTGCTCCGGCTCTGTTACTTAGTGCCGTGCAGCCCCCGCTGTGCCTGCTTGGCAGGTACCGCGCCAGGAGTAATCGCTCGGCGTTTCTTGTTGCGGAGAATCAAGTGCTTTATTTGCAGTAGTAAACTCAGTCTCTGTTAAAACACTGACTTTGCGGAGTTGGTGTTTATGCAGATTCTGGCTTTTATGGAAACACCTGTTAGGAAAAGTGCCGATACAGTTGAGCAGCTGCCAAAAAAAATAGGTGCCTGTCACTAGCAATCTGCACAGGTGAGGCAGTGTGTGCCCCGCTCGCTTCAACGTGCTCCTTCAAGCAATTATCCTGCAGAATACATCCCCGATGAGGGCTGCCGTTGGGCTCAGGACAGTACTTTATAGTATGAGTCACTCTTCTGCTGTGAGAGTAGTCTGTGTGTGAGGAGTGTTTCTGACTAGTATCGAATTCTTATAACAGGTTGTATAATTCAATAACTAAGTATTACAGTTTTATTTAAGAAGCATGAGATTTCTCTTGTTCCTACCTTTGGCAGATGTCTCACAGGATTTTGCTGTGCTGAGTGCTGTTTTGTTCGCTATGTGAAGATACAAGCCATCTAAGAGCCTTTTCCACTTCACTGCTTTATAACCCAGCCTCTGTAAATCTTGGTACATGGGAAAAGAATCAGGAAACAGTGGTGAATTGCTTCATTTGGCTATGAATTTTATTTATCGTTCCTCTTGAAGGAAGAGTTTTATGAGCGTTTATTTGAAGACAGACTAAAATTGGTGCTCTCAGCTTGAAGGTACATTGTTTTGCTAATTGTTCTGCTTTCTTGTGTGTGTGTGTCTTATCACTCTTCAGGCCATACATACACTTAATTTTGTAAGTCTTTCTTTATTTTCCTTTTATTCATATATTTTTGTAGCATCCATTTTCACTTCTTCATTTGAGCAAAACATTTTAGGTGTTTCTAAAGCAGTCATTCCTGTCTCTTTACCCTAAGTTGGTGATCTCTTCAATGGGGAATCCAGGCCATGAAGTCAGCAGTGGCTAACAGCTAACTAGTGACAATTACTTAGCAACCCAGCTCATGCTGATTATCAAGTTAGTAGCAGGGTTTTCTTTAAAAACATACCCTTTAAAATTGGATAGATGATGCTATTTGATGACTGGAGAAGTAATACAGGGTGATGTATATAGCTCTAAAATGCTGCTTTGTGCCTAGATTAATTTCTCAGTAACAGCTGAATTCTATTCATCTTGAAACTTGGTTGTTGTGGACAAAATTGACTCAACATGGGGAATTTAGTTTATTACCAGTTAACTTTTAATTTCCAGTTGGCTAGTGATATGCAGAGAAGACCACTACTTAAACACAGACTTGGGGAAAACTCCTTTCTTCCCCTTTTCTCTTTGACCCCTCAGGTTATGCTCTGTCCCTTGGACAAGGCAGTGGTAGTGCAAGAGGTTGGGGTTGGAACATGGGGGTTTCTTTCTAGTGCTCTTTACTTCTGCACTCATGTGGGGCCCCTCAAGGGTGTCCCTGTCCCAGGGTGGGCACCTCCACAGGCCATAGTCCCTTCAGGGGTATCCCTGCTCCAGTGTGGAGAGGCTCCTTCCAAGAGCGAATCTCCAGCTGTGTCCACAGCAATTGTCCTCTTCTCCACACTTCTCTGTGCCTTTTTGAGCACTCTGTCATGTGTCTCCTCCTGCACTTTCTTTTGCATTTGCTGCCACTGGTTGCTTCTCTGTTTCTCAAATAAACTGGAGTGGAGGCACTGTGTGCTCATCTGATGAGCTGGAGGATGGCAGGCAGCAGGTTTATGGAGCCAGCTGGAACTGTCCCACACAGATCAGTTTATGGCCTCTTCCCATCCAGACCCTGCTACCAAAACCTGCACTTTATTCCCCAGTACACTTCTGTGCCAATTGGGTGATGCTGGAAGAAAGGTCCTATCCATGCCTAATTATAGGAACTCCAGTTTCCTTTTATACACTTAGAAATAAAAACCAAGTACTCTCCTGTAGCTTGCTAAATAGGAATAATGTGTTGGGTCACTAGAATGGTAATACTTTTGCAATTGTATTTATTGACATGCCCATCTGAGCAGTTGTGTTTGCTCCTATGCAGCTGATAACACTTGGGCCAGGGGCAGCTGCTTTCTCTAAGGATTGCATTCATATATGTTTTCATAATATTTTTTTTTCATAAAACTTTCTCGAAGAGTTAGTTTTCCTCTTCTTTTCAGATCTGAAGGCAGTGGTTTTGCTGACACAAAGGTGGCAGCTCTGAGCCCTATTTCACCAGCGTGAGTAGTCATGTTCTCCTCAGAGATTGTTAAATTTCCTTGTTGTTTTGCTTGTCTCACTGATTCAATGATTTTGGTATCTCATCCATCTTACCTTTTGGGCTGAATTGCTGCCACCTTGAGTTCTGTGTGGCATTCTGTGTGTTGGAAGAACACAGAAAAGGAAGGCATGAGGTTTCAAGTTTGGGGGAACTCAGCCATTCTCTTTGTCTCAGTCTTTGCAAGATGGAATCTTGATAGAATAGGGAATAATTGAGGGTAGCCATGTTTGAGAGAAGGCTTGGAAACAGACAGTTTCTTGGGCACCAGACTGCTGTTGACAGCAGTGCTGGTGTGTGCACAGGCCTGGAGGCAGCCATGGTAAGTAAAGATGGTGGTAAGGGGTCAGTGTAGTACTGAATCTTGCTCTGCTGTATTCCAGCATGCATGCTGCCCTCATAATATCTTCCTTCTTTCCCCCCAAGTACGTATTGTTTCTAGGCGTTTACTTGATGTTTAACTTAAATGCAGAAAGTTTATGGTTTTCCTGAAAAATTGCAGGGGGCAGAGTCCTTGGAGTGAAGTGACAATGTATTAGTATTGCTCTTAGCAGACAGAAAATAAGTCTTTCTTCTTCTTTCCCAGGGCTTTCTATCTTACCCTGTGCCTTAAACATGGAAGCTGTAGAAATGAATAGTGTGTCCTTGAAACGTCCTCACTCTGAGGATGATGTGGCCAGTGCAGATGAAATTAAAAGACAGAAGATCTTGGAGAAGTCTAAGGCAGGGAGTGACTCTGGGCAGAGTATTGAGACTGTAACAGAACAACTCAAAGACATAAAAAGTGAAATGATCCCCAATGATGAAAGTGAGGAGCAGGAAGAAGAGGACCTAGGGGACAGTGATGAAGATGGAGATCCAGAGAGCTTTGCAGACATGATGAAGCATGGACTGACAGAAAGCGATGTTGGCATAACTAAATTTGTTAGCTCTCATAAGGGGTTTTCTGGAATCTTAAAAGAGAGGTAACTCTTTGTCTTGTTCTATATGTTAATTCCTTGTGTAACACAGCTGTAGTTCTCCAGTTTCCTTCTTGGACTCACAGATTGCAGTTGGATTACATGAGGTTCATTACTTTTTTTACTGCTGAGACTGAAAGAATGTTTAATTTGGGACTTTCCTAGATTGTGGCTTGTTTGGTGGGGTTTTCTTTGTTTTGTTTTGGGGTTTTTCTGGGTTTTTTTGTGGGGGGGATGTTTGGGTTATAACATGCCAGTCGTGGGTGGGGAGACTAAAGCGCCACAATTTGTGATCCAGGTCCTCATGAGACAAACAGCCTCATTTATTATTCAGAACTCACTTAAATATCCAATTCAAATCTCCTAGGCTGTACAGCCATTGGCTGCAATCTGTCTCCCTGCCCAGCATCCTGGCCAGTGGTGTGCTTACTGCTCATCCTGGATAGGGCTGGCCGTGGATAAATATAATTTATCCGGGGACATGTTCAGGCATGAGCTAGGCTAGCTGAAGTGGATTGGTGTTATGGTCAGATTTACTTTGTCCAGTCCACGCCAGCTGTACTGGGACAATACTGTGACAGAGGTTTTTTGGTGTTGTTTTAGTTTTGTTTTTTGTTTTTAAAATTTATTTCCCTGTCAGATGGAGCTCTAATGAAGGAGGCTGTATATGAGTAGAGATACATGATTACATTGACCTTAGCTGTTTCCTTTGCTCTCTGGCAGCAGCACACATTAAACCTTACACAGTACGCCCACCTTTTGTACCTTTTCTCAGTGCTGATACGAGATGCACTGAAAAATGACATCAAAACCATCCTTCTTTTGTTCTTTACTGTTCTCTGACTTTTTTGTCCTAATTTCTGTAAACAAGAATAGTTAGGCTTTAAATTATTGTTTGCTCAGTTGTAACGTCATTTACATTGAAGGGAGTTTTAAAATTCAGGATGTGGAATTTATTATATACAAACATTATATATTTAATAAGATCTTTGGGGTTTAGTAGCTTTTTGAAATGAAACTTCTAGGTTTTTAAAATTAAAGAATAGCTTTGAATAAAATAAAATGCAAATACAAAACAGAATGCAAATACAAAAGCTCACTGAAGTGAGAATCACTGTTTCCCTGACATAGCAAAGCAGTTACGGTTGCTTTGTTTAAACACTGAAAAGTCCCTGTGTTTAAATACTGGCCTTATATATAGATAATTTTGCATAATAAAATGATATATGCATATTATGTATGTATTTAATCTTTATGTGCAGCATTAAGCATCTAGTGTAACCCTTCTCTGGGAAACATAATCTGTGCTAAACCATCTTCTGGGAAATCTGCCAATTTGGTTGGCCAGTTTTCTACCATGTGGTAGAAAATTCGTGGGTTTCTCGGATTTTTTTGGATCCTAGTTTTTAACGCCTATTATTAATTAATTCTTGGCATTTTTATGGTACTGTCGCTAACATGTCTAGACAGCTACAGATAATACAAGAGAGGACACATAATACTCCTCAGGAGGGAATTCTACCTATATGGTGTATATCTGCATAGAGGGATGGCAAAAGGGTGCTTGGGGGAGGTACAGTAGAAAGCTTCTGGTGAAGTTTAACTCATCTTTTAACATTGATAGAATAGGAATTATTTTCACTTTTTTTTCCCCACTTTGCTAGCAAATGCTACTTAAAAATCATTTAGTAGTTGTAACACAAGGCTCCAACTGTGTTCTGTTATAGTTGAGCTGTTTTTATTATTAGACATGAGTGACTGGATTGAAAATGTCACAGTAGAATTCTTTCTTGCTCTCATAGAGTATGCAGAGTAACTTTATTTGAATGATGTTCTCTACAACTGAATATATGAACAAAGTTGAATTTGTCCAGCCCGTAGAGCAGCTGAAATGCACTTTATTTTGTAGGCTTTTTGAAGTGACAGATAATGCAGTAGTTAATGCATTGCACATTGTGGCTATGCAGTAGAGTCTTAATTGCCAGTAATGACTGGGATTGAGGAATAAGCATTACTGGTCTCTTGAAGCTAGTAAGAAAATTACTCAGAATAACTACAGCAGGTGTTCGGTGATCTGCAAAGAAGTCTGCTGTATTTGGATATGTGTTCCTGTGCTGTCCTTCTGGGGGGTAGGAATAGGTACAACTTTCTCATGGTAAAGTTTGTTTTATGTGAATTGATTTACATTAATTCAGAATTCTTTGATGAATTCTGCTAACAAACAGCTTTTTTAGGGAAGGACTTTATGTGATGTGGGATTTTTTATTACAAATGTAATGCATGTTTCTTTCTATCAGATACTCAGACTTTGTTGTCCATGAAATAGGCAAAGATGGACGTGTGAGCCATTTAGATGACTTTTCTGTTCCAGTGGATGATGAGGTAAATTTTGAGGTAAAGATTTGGTAATGGCTATGCTTCTTAATGCTCCTTAAGCAAGGACATTATAAGACTGAAGAGAATTATTGGATGTCTGTTTTTTCTCCCCAAACATATATTAGGACCCATCAGAAGAAACATTTACAGTTCTGTCAGACGAAGACAAGCAGCGTTTAGAAGAGCTCCAGCTTTTTAAGAATAAGGAAGCTAGTGTTGCCATAGAGGTAAAATTAATAAATGGTATGAATTTTGGGATGGGGGCAGAGGGAGGCTGAGGGAGGGAATGAGAAGGCACACACTTTATAAAGCATGTAAAGTATAAGAGCAATTTGAACGTGATGTGACAGATAACACCAAACGGTGTCCAGTTTAGGGTTTAAGTCTGTAAAGTCTTACAAATGTACTTGAATTCATGCATCTGTGAGTTGTCACTTTGATTTTGGTGAGAATACAGGAACTTAAATACAGGTTTTAATTCCTGTGGTGTTAAAATTATATTGCAGTATTTTGGTTTCCTGTCTAGTATTGTTTTAAAGAATAAGGAGGTTTACATAAAACATCTATCCTGATGGAACACTACTTTCAAGGTCAGTGTTTAATGATTTAATAGAAAAGAAGATAAATGTAGTCTTCTGTAACAAGATAAGAAAATGAAATAAAAACCTTGATATTTTTAAACATTCAAACATTCCACATATTCAAAGAATAACTATTGAGCTAAATTTGGGGCACAGAGATGAGTAGGATTATATCTGGTAGTTTCAAATAAGCATTCGTACATTAAATAATCTTTTCTAGCTATTTTTTTTTTTTTTTCTATAAGACACCCTTCCCCTTTGTCTTAATTTATTTGGTTTCTGCATGTATGTGTTATTATCACAGGTAATTGAAGACACCAAAGAAAAAAGAACCATCATCCATCAGGCTGTGAAGTCCTTGTTTCCAGGACTGGAGACTAAAACAGAAGATCGAGATGGAAAGAAATACATTATTGCTTATCATGCTGCTGGGAAAAAAGCATTGGCAAGTGAGTTTCAGTATCACAGCAGATGGGTAAAGTAAATGCTAAAATTATCCCCAAAGTAAGAGTTGTTAGTAAGTACTTCAAGTGAGCGTGCTTCCTAATGTAGTCTTGCTTCATTTTTTCCTCACTTCAGCTTATGCTGTGCATCTAAAATCATTAAGACCACAAGAAATGATTTAAATTGAAATTTCTACTTGCTTTTCTTTACAAATAATTCATCCAGTAAAACCATATTAGAAGAGAAAACATTATCTTCTACTTCAGTGGGAATATGCAAAACAGAGGCTTTATTTCCAGTATTTTTTTGAATTTAACTTTCATGATCTTAACTGTGTGTGTAGGTGTGTGTTGTGGATGTAAGAGGTTGTAGTTGGAAAATATACATTAGATTGATAGATGGTGTAATCTTGATTGTCTTGAATATTCATGACAAAATTCTCAATGGCTTGAATAGAGACAAGCATCTTTTTGTTTTCTCAGAGTTATAATTTCATATAAACATAGTTTATTTACCATGATTTTTAATTCTGCTTCCAAGGCTAATTATATTTACAGAAAATTATCTTTATTCTTTATAGATCACACTTAATCTTTTGAAATAGTCAAAGTAATGAAGGACTTTCAAAATGAAGTGTTATCCACTTTAATCTTGCAAAATGCTATTTTGGATACTGGAAATAAATTAAAGTGTTTTACATCTTTTAAAGTTACTAAAAATTTGTTGCTACTGTAAGTTTAGAGGATTATCTACCTGCAGAATGGTGCACATTTAACTAAAGATACCAAGGTTTGGTTTAAATTGGTTGCATTCCTCTGTCATTTCAACCTACTACAAATGATGGTATGTAAACCTTACCCTTTAATTTTAAAGACAAAGTTGATGGAGGAAGGATAAGGAAATAGAGTAATTTAAAATGGGAAATAAAATAATTTCCCCTTTAATTTAATTGTTTGTTTAAGGCCAGTTGTAAGCAAATATGGGAATGTTGTATTTTTATTGTCCAATTATTATGTGTTTATGTGTCTTACTTAGTCATGTTTAGAAAATGCATATGTTTGCATGCTTTATGCATGGAGTCTGTATGCTTACCAGCACAAAATTCTCCTCGGCCAGTTTTGTTCTCTGTTGGTTTGTAATGGATTTTCCTCCACCTTTTCCTTCTGCTGCTTCTATTCTTTAATCACTGTTACAGTCAAGTGGATGTTGTTAAGCTGATTTAAGGGATACTATATAAAAGAATATAAGTATTTGAAATATGCTGAAAAGAATTTAGTGATGTGTCTCTAGGATTAAAACATTATGTGGAGCACCGTCTTGTGATGGAGAAAAGTGTAATCTATTTAAACTTGGATTCCCCAGCTGTGATGCTGCAGGCATCTGTGCATTTGTTGGTGGAGATGTCAGTTTCTGAGTGTGTGCAAATGCTTATGGATGTAAGATTGAAGTTCTTCCCAGTCAGGATTATATTTATCTCTCTTGTTTATATAGCCACAAACATGTCTCAGTCATAATGGGCTCCCCAGGCAAGAAACATTTCAGCAGTGTAGAATATTGGATTATTAGCTGAGATACCTGATTAGTTTTGTTGATAACAAAAAACGTTACCAAACATGCTTCTTAAAATTTAAAATCAGAATCTTTGTGTCTATAGTCAATTTACCCTCCAAATATTTACAATACTGTCTTATTAAATTGTCAGTAAACTGTTGTTTCATCACTGTCCACAAATTAAGATTGTTGCATCTCTGATTGAAGCTTTCCATGTGTTCACTGTTTGCCTCTGCACGATTCCATTCCATAATTGTCTAAATTGCTGTCATCCACCACCCGGCTGTTGGATGCTCCCTGAAGCATAAACAATCCCATGACCATAAACCTGCATGTTCACCTCTAAAAACCCTTCTACAGTCTAAAAATTAAATGCTACTCTTTTGTACTCTTTATGCTCTGCACTGGGACAGAGGTCAGAACTGCAACAGGTAAGAGACGTTGACATTTCATACTAACAGAAATGAAATGCCAACCATTACGACCTCCTAAATAGCAACAGGACTGGCCAAACTTGTAACAATTTCTTAAAAATCCCTACACATAAGTATTACTTAAAATGCCCTGAAACAGCCAAGAATTAGGTTTGTTCTACCTCTTTTTCATAGTGCAGTATAGGCAGTATTCATGTGGTGCAGAGAAAGTCTTCTATTAATAAGTGATATGAATTATCAATTTTGACAGTACATGTTGACAACTATGGTAAATTTTTCATGGATTTCAGTTAGCCAAGCCTTTGCCTTTCAACCTGTATTTCAGACACTACTATCTGTCTTTATACAACTTCAAAAGCATTTCTCACACGTCCTGCTGTTAAAAAAGAGCTTCCAAGCCTAAGTTTCAGCAAAATGTTTGGAAAAAGGGCTTGGAAATACAATTTTATTGTCAAAAATGTAACATGACTCTGAAACACAGCAATAAGGATTTCAAATTGTCCCACTACTCCGTCTACTCAGCTGAATGCTTTGAAGTATTGGGTGAGGAATGATTGAGTATCAGGACTGTGGCTGCAGCTTTCTTTGGGTAGGGTCATGGCTGTGATGCCCAAAGCATGAGGAGCCCATTTGTATAGAGAATCCTTTTAGTGTAGATTACATTAGAGCACACTTCTTGAACTGTGTTGAAGTGAGCATGTGCAAGATGTATTAGTTAAATATGAAGAATGGAGAAGGTTCTCCTTTGTGAATTGAGCTCTGTCTTACTCTCTTCCCTTCTAATCGCTGAGATCTTCATGGAGAACCTTTCTCTTCAGCTGAATGCAGTGTTTCATTGACTTAGTTTAAGAGTAGTGATGGCTCAGAAGGAGAGACCAGCAGGAGCTTGAGGTCTCCAGTTCAGGTCCTGTGAAACTCTGTGGGAAAGGGACTGTGCTTAGAAACTGATGGTGTAAGACAAGTGATGCAATAATTCTAAGTGACTAAAACTTCTACATATAGTATTTTATACTGTAGCATCCAAAATTATCTTTGCAGAAGTGTGTGCATGAATGGCAGCTTCTCAAAAGCAAGCAAGAACTAAACAAATATATCTTTGTGGGATATCTGGACTTTATAAAGCCAATGTGAAAGAAAAAGCAGTATTTCCCAGGAACTTCCGTCCTGCATTGGTGTTTATATATTGAAATAAGGCTGGCTTTTTCAGTTAGCTTTTGCTGATAGGAAAGATGCTTATGCCTTTTTTTACTTGCTTAGTGGCTAGCAAGAGGTAAGGGACCTCTTATTTAAAGCAAAACAAATTCCTACTTTTGTTCTTAAATAACAAGGAATTGATAAACCTCATAATTGAAGGAACCTTACAATTGATTACTAAACCTCTGTGGAATTAGTCTCCCTTCCCATTAATGCCGTGGACAGTGGATTATTAGAAACTGAAAGTTTTATCTCAGGGCAGGGTTTTATGTGCAAAAAAAAATTTAAGGAATCATTGACAGTTTCCTTCTTCAGAAAATGTCAAATAGTAGCACAGAATTGTAAATCAGTTGTTAGTCTGTGGTGTATGAAGTTATTTTAGCCTCTGGCCTTCTCTCTAAGCATGGCATCATACCTGCCATGGATGGTACCTTAATGTCTCTCTTGTACCAGATTTCTTGCTCCCATTGGATTTTTAAAAACAGCCATCTTAAAGCAACTTTTTGAGCATAATTTTTTAGGGTTTTGTAGTGATACAATTCACTCTTTTGCATGACACACAGAAAAAGTAATACAGAAATAAAGAATATGTCTGTACTATAAATAATAATGGTAGTCTTCCCACAAATTGGGCTCCTGTGGTCCTCAACTATTAATTATATAAGGAGCTAGAAGAAACGTGGTGTAGCTTCTATTGCTGAAAGTCAGTATAATAATAATGTTTTTGAAAAATTTAATCAGGTGATACAGCAATTAAATGACTAGGTTATATTTTCAGGTAATTTAATGACAAAGGAAATGTCACTCTTTCATTCAGGATTTTCTAGGTGGCAGAACTGCTTAAAGAGAAGTTTACAGTCCAGTGGAAGGGGAGGTCTCTTTCAATGTGTTTCACAGCTTTTGCTGTCAGTAATTAACTCTTTCCTTTTCATTTCTTTTAAAGCAGATGGAAATAGCAGAAATTGAATCTTGCGTATTTAAAATAAATGTAGCTGCAATAGCAAATACATTAAATTTTCAAAAAGTGACACTTTAACCTTTTTTGCTTTTAAAGATCCAAGAAAGCACTCGTGGCCAAAATCTAGGGGAAGCTACTGCCATTTTGTACTGTACAAGGAGAATAAGGACACTATGGATGCCATTAATGTCCTATCCAAATTTTTAAGGTAAGGCTGTTGTTTCTGCCATCCTGGCTGGCGTGCAGCCCTCCCCATCCATGTTTCTTGTTGCTGTAAATGTTATACTTCAGAATTATATAAGATCAACACAAGTGATTGCTATTCTCTAATTTGTAGACAGTTTAAAATAAAAAGTTACTTTAGAACATCAAATTTAAAACTTAGAATTTTTGTGAGGCCGTGAGAATGGAACAAAATGAGCCTAAGAAATTTCAAAGACTACCACTTCTATGGAAAAAGTCCACAGTTGACATTGGCTGATCTGAGAAAGGCTTGGCAGCTGAAAGCCTCAAAGTACATAACCTGAATTAAAAGCTGTTTTTTCCCCAATGTGTGAATATATGCGAGTATGTTATGAACCTGTTAGATATTGTTGTGATAATATGCTGATCGGTTCCTAAGCAGTTACAGTTGATAAACTGTTGTTCCATGTATTAATTTCTCCATGGCAACACAGGCTTAGTTCCTTTCACCCCATCAAGTGCAGAAACAAAAAGATTTGCCAAGGCATGACATGAACACAGTGAATTGCAGAGGAAGAGCAGTTTTAAAATTGGGTCAGTTCAGTGATCTATTCATAGGGAAACTTCCCCACTTCTCCCCTTCTTCTCCCTTTGCCTTTCTTGTCCAAAAAAAAAATAATTTGTAATCTAGACAGTAACAAGTGAACTACTTAGTATTGGTATTGAGAACAGAATGGCAAGAGCATAGTTAGGTGGAAAACTGTATGTAATGGCAGTCCTGCTACCCCCTGGAGCCCTTAACTGGAATAACTCTAACACAGGCTGCAAGGTACGAAGTGAAAAGGAAAGAAAATTTTCCTCTCAGGGAAAGGACTGGATCAAATTTTAAACTAACTTCCTATATTCTCTCATAATGTGCAGGCATGATACTCAAACAGACATGTTTGAAGTTTAAGGAAAAAATGGACATGGTTTGGTTTTTTTTTTAGTGAAGTTGGTAGTGGCTGTGCATTTGTGGATTGAAGGAACATGTATAAAGAAGTATTTCAAAGTTCATGTTTTGAAAGCACTGTTTATTTTGAAGTTGTAAAAGTGAATTGTCTACATATAATTAAACCAGAGAAGTTTCCTTCTGTTTTATGTACTCATGGATGAGATTAGAAAATGTCACACACATGTCAAATTGTAACCCAATTCTGAGGAATGTAGGTATATTTTTCTATTTTTAATTTATAAGATTAATAATTCTAGGCAATTATGGTAAAAACTGTTTGATTTGTTGCTATTTTAATATAGATAATGTATATATGTTACTGTTGTTTTTAAGAGTGAAGCCAAACATATTTTCCTACATGGGAACTAAGGATAAAAGGGCTATAACAGTTCAAGAAATTGCTGTTCTCAGGTAAGTAAAAGTACAGTCTGGAGTATTTGCACTTCTGCCGTGGTAGCTTAGATATCTCACTAAATACCTTAAAGACTCAATGATACAAATGGCAGGTTCAGGTCCTGACCTTGTAAAACACAGGTGTTAATGAAAATGCCACATTGCTTTTGTATTCTGTGATTACTACTGATATTTTCGGTCAGTGGTGCTCTGAGTCACAGGCTGGTTACGTGTACTTGGCCCAGGCAGTGGGACAGATTGCCTACGTGCTCTTAGGCTGCTTGGATCTCATGCAACAGCAGAAAAACAGAATGGCATGGTGAAAATAATGTCCCACTTCCTTCCTGGCTTTTGTTTCTCTCTTTCTACAACTGGAATCCTATTTTCTTTTTCACTGCACTCTCTGAACAGTGCCAGAAAAGGCTAACACTGCCTTTGCTCATCTATGAGTCGTCAGAAGGAGCAAAAAAAGGATGAGGAGTTTTTCCTGCCTTAACCTACTCCCTTAAGTTAACTTCAAAGAGAAAATAAAATTTACTTTGTCATATTCTAAGATAATTATATGGTTTCTGGGCACTTTAAATTAGTGTTAGATCCATAACTGAGAATGGCAGATGTCTCCCATGATATTACAATATCATTTTAGCTGGCTGGAATATCCCACCTCCATTACTTTTTGCAACTTTTTGAAAAACACACTCCTTGAGTGAGGAATTCACAGCTTGAAAGCCAGAGGTTTGACCAAATCCTTGTTAAAAGGAGGGCATCCACTGCTGAGCTGTTCATATTTTCTCCCAATGTTCTGTATGTGTGTGTGTTAGCACACATAAAAGGAAATAGTGATATGTGAGTTGTGAGAAGCCCCAGATTTGTGTTGCTGCAAGGCAGCTTTGCAAAGTGATAACAATTAACCAGATGTGTGGTGCAGCCATCTCAGGTGCTGTTCCATTTACTTTTTAACATTATCACTTCCAATGTGGTATCCAAGAGCTCCAGAGTGCTCTAAGTGTTGTGTGGTGTCTGCTCAGGTGCCACAGCCTCTGACTTTCCTGCACAGGACGGGGGACATTGCCAGTTGCCAGCTTGCTCTAAGCTGAGTATGCTGGCCATGCTGGTTCATAAATTTCACTATCCTGGTAGAATTTAGCAGAAGTGTCCAAGAGCAGCTTGGTGATGCAAAGAACAGGGTATGCTTCTAAAAATACTAGCAACAAAAATGGCAGGTATCAGTGACAGATTGGATTCCATGTTCCTTCATCTGCACTAGGCAAGCACAGTAGCTAATTTTACTTAACTGTATCTATGACTGTGCTAACTGGGCTGTATTCATGAAGTAGTTACTCAAGTAATACAGAGTTCAGCCTGTGGGGTACATTATACATCAATACTGCAATATACATTTTTGGAGTACATGTTTTAACATAGATAGGAAAAAATAGTGCTAACAGTCTATCACAAGGTACATTTTCTTTTGTATGAGTACCCTTAAGAATTATATATTATCTTCCTTTAGCTGTTTCATTAAAGTATTTTGGAAAGGCAATGGTAGAAAACTGGGGAAACTGGACTCACTGGTTTTTGTTTTGTAATGACAGCATTTCTATATTTACCTGCTTTTCTAAGCATAGGTTGGTCACTTTTGCCTGTTTCTTTTTAGAATCACTGCACAAAGACTTGCTCATTTGAATAAATGTTTGATGAACTTCAAATTAGGAAATTTCAGTTACAAGAACCATCCACTGAAATTGGGAGAACTGCAAGGGAACCATTTCACTGTTGTTCTCAGGTAGTATGCTAGTAGGTATTTAGATGGTTCTGTTAGAATTTTTTTTCCTTCAAATAGATAAGTGATATCAGTGCAACTGGTGATAGAAAAAAGAAGGCTTGTTGGCAGGAGACTATTGAAATTGATGCATGCTATATAATATTGATCTTGAGCTTTAATATAATGGACATCTCAAAAATAGCATAAATCCTTAATCTGTCTATAACTTTTTTTTTAATGCTAGAAACATAACAGGAACTGATGACCAGATAGAGCAAGCAATGCATTCACTCAGGGAAATTGGATTCATTAATTACTATGGAATGCAAAGATTTGGAACCACAGCTGTTCCTACTTATCAAATTGGCAGGTATGTGTTGCTTTCATCCTCCCCCCCTTCTTTTTTTTTTTAAATTTTATTCTTATCACCATGTAACTTAATGTATTTTTGGGAACATTTTTCTAACATATTGCCTGTACCAGTTTTAAATTTAGATTGAAGATAGATCTTGTTTCTGAGATTGCTTCAGCAGTTATCTTGCATAATAGCACTACTTTTAACATTGCATAAGTCTAAACACTAATACTTATTTTTTTTATAAGTTGGCTAAATCCCTTTAAAATAGATTCAGTCAGTTCTTAATACACTTTCGTGTTTGAATCCTAGAGCTATTCTACAGAACAACTGGACTGAAGTAATGGATTTGATATTAAAACCACGACCAGGAGGTGAGAACTGAAAAATGATACGTCATGTGTTTCTGCCTCTTCTCCAAGAACTGTATCTTTATGAAAAACTTAGGCCAGTTTAGTAGTGGAGAAGCAATCTTCAGACTCTCCCTTTCTGCCTCACTTTCCTTGCTGTGCAGTTTCTTGCAGGGGGGCTGAAAAGGGACCTGAGCACTCACAGTGTCTGCTCCATGTGAGGACTTCCAACCTCAAGTGTTCTGTGATTCTCTAATTACCACGACTGAAAATTTAATTTTTCAACTGTTCTAACAAAAGATGAGATGGATGCTTTTTTTTGGTGTATGGTTAAAATATTTTAATTTTACATGCTTGTTCTAGCTGAAAAGGGATACTTAGTCAAATGCAGAGAAGAATGGGCAAAGACTAAAGATCCAGCAGCAGCGCTCAAGAAGCTACCTGTAAAAAGGTGCGTGGAAGGACAACTTCTACGTGGACTCTTAAAGTATGGAATGAAGAACATAATCTCTGCATTTGGCATAGTGAGTGTAAAAGCTGGGTGGTATTTACTTGAATAAACATTCTTTTGATGGTATCAGGATGGATTTAAAATAGACTCATTGATGCTTGATGAGTAGAAGGTTAAGTTTAAAAATCTTTGCGTTTATCCTGCCTTTTTGCTGGAAGTACTGCTGTGTAGTAACTGATGACATCTCCAATTAATGTATGCATAATGAGCTTTCCAATTTATACAACAATCTCTCTGGTATGTGGGAAGCAGTACAGTTATACTTAGTAGCTACATATAATATGGATCTGAGAATTGTGCAGATGTTCAATTTCAGTGTTTTCCTGTTGCTTTAAAAGTATAAATCAAACTGATGGTGGGCTAATGAATCAGCCTGATATAGAGGTGATGGATCCACTTGTCATTTTCAAGTGCTGTAATCAAGCACAAGTCTTTGGAGAAAATACCTCATCACTAGTAAACTACTGGGCCCATTGTAGGATCTGGGGGATAATTTCTTGTTTATGAGGAAGATAATTAGAGTAACACTGCGCTTTCACAGCTGCGAAGTTTACTTAAGATTTCAAGAGGTTGAATATGAATTCAGTGTTTTATAATAATAGACCCATATTTTTGACCTGTAGAATTAAAAAATTCTGGAGGGTTTTTTTGGTAAACTTAAGCACAGTTCTTTTTTGTGCATATTTCAAATGTATAAAAGCATTATTTCTTCACATATCCTTTTCTCAAACATGGAACAAAAATCAAATATGTATACCAAGAAATGGTGTAAGTCTTTTTGCTGGATAAGGTAACATTTCAAATATACCCCTTTTTAGTTATGATTGTCAGAAAAAAAACAGAAAGTATATCTTTCCAGTGTTTAATTTTTTTTTCTTTACCTCTAGATACCAAGAAATAATCGTTTAATGTATATTCATAGCTACCAGAGTTATGTATGGAATAACATGGTGAGCAAGAGAATAGAAGAATACGGGCTTAGAGCTGTGCCAGGAGATCTCATACTTAAAGGAGGTAAAATCAGACAAAGCCAGTGATGCTGTGTAGTTCAGATTCCTAGGAAAACAAGGCATGTAGCTGTTTGTCTAATACTGCTTCAATAGTTTCTTTTCTCTCACCCATTTTGGCCCAGTGATATCTCAATCCATTGCCCTGTTCTAGACAAATTGTGCAAGGAATTGGAAGTTAGGTATTACACTTCCATGAGCTGTTTGTTGGCCTGTCTTTCCAAATAACTGGATAGGGAAGAGAGACTATGGAGGACTGATTATTCTCAAGAATGACATCCAACCTAGTTGAGCTATGAAGTGTGGAAAGATGTTATGAAGTTTTAACCATAGAAGTTCTTGACTGTATTAGTGTGTTGTAAAGCAGAAGCTCCACTCAGTTAAACTTTCTTCTCTTATATTTGCTCTGGCATTTCCTACAGTATTTCTCCTTTATGTATACCTGCTACATGGAAGGGGGCTCTTCCTCTAGCAGTCCTTAGTTCATGTAGCTTTAAATCACTGGAAGCCAGGCTGTGATTCTGCCAGTAACTGTGACAGCCTTGGAGGCTGTTAATTCTTTTCTTGGAAATGTTGTCTGTTAAGTGGAGATAAAACATGGTAGTTATCTTTCTCAGAGTAAGCTTATTTCAATCAAAGGCTTCATTTTAAATTTAGCTGAACTGTCACAGGCATCCATACTGGTAACTTCATTTTTCTATCCTGACTGTAGCTACAGCTGTTCACATTGAAGAAGGAGATGTTGATAACTACACTATCCACGATGTAGTGATGCCATTGCCTGGATTTGATGTTATTTATCCAAAGCATAAAAGTAAGTCTGACTTAACTGAAATATTTACTCTGAAAACGGAAGTCTGATTTAAGATTGTTCTTAAAAGGAAGATTGGAACTAGTCAACCTTCATGACTTTTAAAGCAATACATCACTGCAGATCTCTAAAACATTAATGTCAGCCTTCTGTTGCTGCCAGGATGCTCTGCTCAGTCTCCTTCCCACTGGGAATCCCAGATGACAGCAGAGCAGAGTTTCTCACTAACCTGTACCACTGCAAGGAGTTAATCAGGTACAGGATTTTGTCCTTGATGAATTTCATGAGGTTCCTCTTGGCCCATTCCTCTAGTGTGCCTCGGTCCCTCTGAATGGCAGTCCTGTCCTTGCATGTATTGAATGCCACCCCAGCTTGGCTTAGCCCACAGATTACTTGGGGTAAATTTAAGCTCTTCTCCACTATTTCACAGGACACATCTCAGTTCCTTGAGGAATTCTGCTTTTTAGGTAGAGCTGCACCCAGTAGTGTCTATACTTTGAGATGCTGAGCCAGACAGCTGTTACGCACTTACCAGTCCACCCACTGTAATGTTCTAACCTTGGACACAAAGACGCTGTGGGAATAGATTGAAAGCCTTGCTAAAGGCAAGGGCAGGCAGCAATCCCTGCTCTCCCCTCACCCACAGGTGTAATAATTTCATCATAGAAGACGGTAAGGTTGGTGGGCTTTTTGCTTTTTCTTGTCCTTTTTCTCCCCTTTATCAAACCCACAGTCGTTGTGTACCCAAAGAAGATAATTATTTTTCCCAGGGACCAGAGGGAGTATGACTGGTCTGTAATTCCCTAATTATCTTTCCTGCTCTTTCTGAAATTGGGTACAACACTTGGTATTCTGCAGTTGTCTGGAACTTCCCTAGATCTGCACTATCTCAGATGATAGGGAAACCTTCACCATGATGTGAGCCAGCTCTCTCAGTCTGTATCTTCTCCCACTACTGGTAGCCCCTCTCTTTCTCAACTTTGCCTCTAAGAAGAGAGGCCTGGGACACTGTGCTGGTCAAGGCTCAGGCAAGAGAGGCACTGAGACCATCAGCCTTACGTCTGTCACTAGATAGCTGCCCTGTATAGCACCAGGCCATTGCTTTCCTTGTATTCTTTCATTCCTTATGTTGCAGCTGAACTCTTCTTGGTCTTGATGGCATTTGCTGCTTTCAACTGTAGCTGAGCTTTGGCTTTCCTAACACCATTTCTGTGTGCCTGGACAATGCTGGTATAGTGCCTCTTTGTAGCTGGCCCTAGGTTTCACCTGCTCTGTGTTCTGATAGATGAGGTTAGTCATGAGTTCCTTGCACGTTTTCCTCAGTACTGGACTGAACTGTTCTTATACTTGGTTGTCAAATTGTCAACTGATTTCTCTCTGTTGCTTTTTAATGAGAGAGTAATGGGTAGTCTGGCCCTTTAATTATTTTTTTCCATATACCTGAGATTAGTCCTCTGAAGTCTAGAAAATTGGAAAGCATATATGAGATGATATTTAAATGTCAGTAAAGTATTTTGTAAATTTTGTTTTCAGCTGAAATTTGATTTGATGCGTTCTTTGTTACTGCCTCTACTAATCAGGGTGTAGAAGTAAAGAGGTAATAAGATTTGCAGTAATTTTAAACTTCTGTGTAGCATCCCATATATGCTGAAAACTTACTGAATGTAAGGGAAGGGAACAATCCATGAAAAAAGGCCGTTTAAATTTGCCACAGTACATTCTCTCCTATTAAATATTTTCCTCTCTTGCAGTTGGTGAGGCCTACAAGGAGATGCTGGTAGCTGACAACCTTGATATCAACAACATGAGGCATAAAATCAGAGATTACTCACTTTCTGGAGCATACAGAAAGATTATCATTCGGCCTCAGAATGTCAATTGGTGAGTGGGAGCATAAAGGAAATTACACTTGAATTGACACCGTTTATTTAAGTATAAAACAACATGAGATTGATCCATGGGACATCCACACAGACTGAAACAGGTAGAGAGGACTCTCTCTGCACTTCTCTCACGTTTTTAATGCAGCTGAAGGGGAGCTATACCCGTATTTATTCCTTGGTTCTGTGGTGGAAGAGTATCAAGACATGTATCTCGTTGTTCACTTTTTGCAAGCGCTTGCCTGAACACTTCATAGATAATTACTTATGTTGAAACAATGATAGATAATATTCAAAATGGGGTTTTTTTTTGTAGTCTTGCTGTGAGAAGGTTGGTCTCCAATTACCTATCAATTATGAAAATTTGTATCACTTAAACCTACTAAATCACTGTTAGAGATACAGCCTAATTTTCATATGGCAACTGAATAAATACCTTTTAAACAGGGATCTGTACAAATGTGCAGAAAGACATCACCGATGCGTAGAGTAAAATGTAGAGGGCTTAGGAGGAAGCAGAAAAATACAAATATTTATGTACTTGAAACATCAGCATTAATTAATATTAAGCTTATCTACTTCCCAGTTAGGTTTTCAGCCTCATGGTTACATATGGGATTTCTGTTAAATGAACAGCAGAAACTGTACAATGTGTTCGAGCCCTTTCAAAGTTTGGATGACTGTACTGAAAGGCTTCACTCCTGCTAGGTACCCTTAGCATTGACATCATTCTTCCCTTAATTTCATGAGCTATACTTCTTGTATAGTTGGAAATTCTGACAGCACACAAGGGCAAACAGATGAGTTATGCAAAGAAACTTCTCACTAACTTAAAATTGTTTTTTAATAATCTTCATAAGGCCAAGTCTTCTACATAAAGCTTTACATGATATTTTGCCTAATTCAATTCCAGTTGTAAATGCCAAATTGCAATAATAATAAAAATAGTATTATAATAAATACATGGTTATATAAAATGTGTTAACCTAAATAATTTAATAATAATAAATTTTATGTATATTATAAAGGGAAGTTGTTGCATATGATGATCCTAAAATCCCATTATTTACTACGGATTTGGATAAACTGGAAGGAAAACCATTACCACTTCTCCCTGTGGGTAAGTCAGTTTTTCTGCTAGTTTGCTAAATGGAAGTTTGAGCTGGCTGTTGCTTTCAACTGCTACATATTGAAAGCTCCTTTAAGGAAGGGCTTTCATTTAACTATTGACTGTTAAGCAAGGGTAACAACGACCTCTAAAGCCAGGTATCTAAATAAGGACCCTAATTTCTCAAGGTGCAAGCCATTCCTCCAGTATCCATATTGACTGTTAGATTTTCTTACAGGCATCTGTAAAATCAAGTAAATGCTTAGCAGTAAATGTCTGCAACTAAAAAAGGTAGAATTAAGTCACAAGTTGACTATATACTGAGCTTGTATTATTGGTGCTGCACACAGACTCAAATGCTTAGCTCTGGTCACAAGGTGTTTTGATACTGCTTTCCAGAAAAGTGAAGACAGGCTGGGAATTCACTCTGAAAGAACAGATGCTTGCTTTTAAAACTCTGAAACCACCACTTTGTGCTGAGAGAAAATGTTAGAAATTTGTTTCATTAAATTTTTCACTGTGGATTATAAACAGGAGTGTGATGGTGGTGGTTGTTTTGCTTTATGGACAGGCTAAGTTGGTTATGGAAACTGTTAGTCTAGTTTAGATGGCATCCAGAATAAGCATTATATATGCCCTTAATCATGCTCTTTCTTTCTGTCTCTTATGTCTTCTGATAGATGGCAAATTCAGGGCACTCAAGATGGAGTTCTCCCTTCCCCCATCCACTTACGCTACCATGGCGATCCGAGAAGTTTTGAAAATGGACACAAGCATAAAAAACCAGACACAACTGAATACTACCTGGTTGCGCTGAATGAACTGCAAAATTACTTAATTTTAACAAAGTGTTTTCTTATTTACATGTTCTGTACAAATCTTTAAAGAGTCACAGTAAGAGATTTGTATTTTTTTAAGTTTTTTTAGTGCTGGCATTTAACTTCAGTAGTCCTTTGCAAGATGGTAACTGTAATATAATACAGATTTTAGTGACTGGTGCTTTTTACTGAATGAGTAAGTTGCTTGAGCTGTAACATGAGTGCGTCTTTAGATTTGAGCTTATAATGGCATCAGACCTGGAAGAATGTTTAGCTTGCTTTCTCTGGGCAAGCACTGAATGTTTTTACGAGTTCAGCCCACCTTGAAAGTCTTTTCAAATACAATGAATTACATGGAGAAAGATGAATTACAATAAAATTAAGATACTGATGAACATGGGTATTGCTAGAGTTTTGCTGATAGCATTTGCACTGATGCAGTAGCGGATTCTGCTAGCAAGGCTTTTGTGAGCTGTAAAGCTGTACAGTTCTTCTAACTATTTCGACTTCTCATTGAGAAAATACCTGTATTTTCCAGCCAATACCTGTACCAAAGAACAGGTACTTAAAAATAAATTAATCTGAAATTCTGAGCGTGTATCAGTAAGTGCTTCCTTTAGGCCTGGCCCTTGCCCATTGTTGGTGGGGAATGAGTCAGCCTTCCTGTGGGGGAAAAAGAAATAGAGTGGAGCTGTTCTAAAGAGTCCACCTGCCCTTTTCAGCCAAATGCAAAGCCGGTGTTTAGTCATGCCGCCGGCCACGGCGGCTGCGTGCGGAGGGGGCGGGGAGGCCGTGAGGGGAAAGGCCGTGTCCTTCGGAGCACGGGGCGGGACAGTCCCGGAGCCGGCGGGACGCGGCTCTCTGCAGGCCGCGTCACTCGGAGCCCGGGGCGGGACACGGCTCTCTGCAGACCGCGTCACTCGGAGCCCGGGGCGGGACACGGCTCTCTGCAGGCCGCGTCACTCGGAGCCCGGGGCGGGACAGTCCCCGAGCCGGCGGGACGCGGCTGTCCCCGGGGCGCGGGAAGCGGGTCCCGCTGGAGCGGCGCCGCGCCTGCGCCCCGCGCTCCCTCACCCGCGGCGGCGCTGACGCGGCGGGGGCGGCGCTGCGGCCGCAGGGGGCCGCGGGGAGCACACTGAGGGCTCCGGGCGGCGGCACCCGCGGGTCTCCCGTCCCCGTGGCACCATCCTGCGAGGGGAAGCGGCGGCTCGTCGGCCTTCGCCCGTGGCGGGGGAGGAAGGGCTCGCCGAGCCGCCGCCGGGCTGAGGGGCTGCCTGGCCGCACGGCCCGGGCCGTGGTCGGCGGCGCTTCGCTCGCAGCCTCCCGGAGCTCGCAGAGCCTTCAGCCGGCCCTTGGAAGGGCCCGGCCCTCTGTCCGAGGTGGGTGCTGAGCCACGGGGCTGAGCAGGAAGCTGCTGGGAGTGATGCGCCCAGAGTCCTGTTCCTCTCTCCTGTAACCCGATCCTTTTCCCTAAGTATGAAAACAGCATCGCTCGGTTATCTTTTTCCTGCCATATTATGTTTAGGTTGCTGCAAACAGGAGTTTTGCTATTCTGTTTTCTTTGCTTCTTCCTCTGCAGCACCCTTGGTCACCCAGTTTGTTCTTTTTGGTGCTCTCTATTGCCTCTACAACTCTGGCTCATCAGCTGTACCATTTTCTCTGTGCTGTTGTCAGTATAATAGGGGGTTCAACTTAATTAAAGCTTGTAGCAGACGAAGTGTAAGTGTATAGGTTTTTATTTTTAAATACTGTTTTGAAAGTGATACTAAGAAGTTGAGGATTGAACTAGCCAAACAGTTGTCATTGTTGCCTTTTTTGTTTCACTGTGAACATCCTCTCAATGTCAGGTTTCTCTGGATGCTGCCAAATGTGTGGATCAGCAAGTGTCTTTTATGTTATACTCTGGGGTTTTTTTGGTAAATATTTCAGTGATGCATTTATTTTCCAAATTATTGTGAGGCCCATATAGATACTTTGCTAGTAACACATTAGTGGTGAGTTGGTGCCTCTGAAATATCCTAAACTTGTGAAAAGGGAAAGTGGAACGTTATCTTCCGTTGCAACTTGTAATTTTTTTTGTACTTTTCATTAAGTTTTCTATATTTTATATATATAGGAACTACTTACTTATTGAACCATTTTAAATAGAATTCATGCTTTTGGGGAAGGAAGAAATTAACAGATGTATTTCTCTTTGCTAGTTAATATATAATAACTCACCAGTTGGATATGTAAGCAAGGTTTTATCAGACTTCAGATTAGACTTAAACCAGCAAATTGTCTCACTTAAACAGTATAATTCATGAATATGGTATTTCAGTCTCAGTTTGAATTGAACTGCCCAGTTTTTCATGGAGTTTTGTTCCTCTATAGATAATATTTGTTTGTGCTGTCTTTGTGTTGGCTAATTAGAAACTGTATCCTCAGTATTGCAGAGAAAGAAAACATGGCAAGCATTGCTGTTAAAAAGAAAGAAGTCACTAGAGATCTAGACCACTGTGATATTCCATACTATGTTTCTGAATTTGTGGAAAGAGAACTTGGAAATGACTATGAGTCACTGGGAAAGCTAGATAGTCTGATTGAAAAGCTATCTGAAAATAAAAAGCACTTAGAGGAACAGGTAAGCATCTTTCTGTTTAATTTTTTTTCCTTCTTCTGAACATGTTACATTACATATATTCATATGAGAATATGAATAAGAATATGAAACTAAATTAAATGTATCAGTATCTCAAATGGTACTGCTCTACACAGTGCAATGGTTTTATGTCTGCATTAATACTTCTTTGTCAATGCAGGTACTTACAGTTTCATCAGAAGTTCCTAAAAGAATTCAGAATGCCTTAAAGAATGCAGAAGATTCCAAAAACTCTCTGAGTCAGCTTCTAGAGGAAGAAACTGTTCTGTCTGAGTCCATCAATAGCCACTTGCTGAAAGCCGAGCCATGGATGGAGGATCTCGATGTACTGATCGGTCAGGTTGAAGAGATCGAGCGACACCTGGCCTACCTCAAGTGGATTTCTCGCATAGAAGAGCTGAGGTAAAGTTTCTGAGTACTGTGTATATGTTCTGAGGCTGGTAACCTGGTTTATCCCATTATTAAAATATTTTAAATTCAAGAAAGTTTTGTCTTTACTTTTCAATACACAAATTATTCTTTTCTGTTATCATTAATAAATATTTGGCCTTGACTTTTTTGTGTTTTATAGTGATAGCATTCAGCAATATCTGATGACCAACAATGTTCCAGAGGCAGCCAGTACTCTAGCTTTCATGGCAGAACTGGATATTAAACTTCAGGAGTCATCTTGTTCTCATCTTCTTGCTTTTGTGAGATCCACTGTTAAATTCTGGCATAAAATCCTTAAGGACAAATTGACAAGGTAAGAGAGATACTGTGACTCCCTCATCTTTACATTGTACTGTAAGTTTACATCCAAGTGCTTATTTTATGTTGCAGTGACTTTGAGGAGGTACTGACACAGCTCCGCTGGCCCTTTGTGGGGCCGCCTCAGTCCCAGACATTTGGCCTTGCTGCACCAGCCAATGCTCCTGAGGTGTACAACAACTTGGAGATGCTGTTCTGTCAGCTTCTGAAACTGCAAACCTCGTATCCTTTTAAATTCTTGTGGTGTATTTTAGCATGTATAAAAACTGTTAGAGATGGACGTTCTCAAGGAGATTTATTTGAAATTTTATTCTCCCTAGAGACATAATTTATGTTGCTTTGTATTAACATTAGAATGTTGTGGGGGCTTTTGTCTGGGTTTTCTTTGGCATTTAGAAAAAGCCAAGTGCCAAAGTCGTCCTTTTTGTCAGTAGCAACATTTTAACTCCAAATCATCAGATCCAGTGCTGTCATTGTAGCTGACACTTGAGGTTGCATGAGGATTTGGCCTTACACTGTTTGGTACCATTACCCATGCATGTTAATGAAAAAATGGTGTGATGTGTGTTTTATTAGCCACAGTTAATGCTTTCCCTTTTATAGCCTTATATGAAATCAGCTTTAATCACTTTAATATGTCTCACCCCAGAAGAAAAAGAGGGAAAACTAAACATACATGTCTTGGAAGGAGACTTTACAAAAAGGGGAGACTGCATAAGGATTTCTGTTGTGCAACAATCATAGTCTGCCTTTGAGGTTGTTCAGAGGGCACTGCCGCTCATTCTGTTCCTGATTTTTATGAATTAAATAATTCACAAAAAAATAGTTAAAATTAAAGCTCAACAAAGTCTTTGTGTGTGTGACTATGGCTGCCAGTTTTTTGGTTTTCTTAATCATGTAGTGGAAAGATGCAAGGCCATTGTACACAATCCTGAGTTGGCACCAATTTTGGTTTGGCAGACTGGCTCACTTAAATCTATTACATGAAAGTGGGAAATCATGTATTGCATTTATTAATCCCAGGAGTCTTTATCCTCCTTTAACAAATATGAATAAGTGTGTCTCTTGGACAGCCACTGTGTTTGTTTCTGACAATGGTGGTTTGCTGGGTTCTTATAAGTTTCCTAAATCAAACAGACTTAAGGGGTATGTATTGTCATTGAATAAATAATCTCTAAGGGCCTGAGTTATATATAATATTATGTAAAGTGGAATATTTTAAATATCTTTTATATTTGAGGAATTGTATTGTTTTCATAATACTGCCTTCAGTCAATGCTGTAGAAGTAAGCAGTGTTTATCCAGTAAAATGATAATGCTGGGATAGTTCAACGCTTACATCCATCCTTGACTGTCAAACTTAGAGATGAGCTGTTAACCAAACCTAAACAGTTGCCAGAAAAGTACCCCTTACCCCCTTCACCGCCAATTGTCCTTCCGATACAGATCATGCTGAATCCTCTTCAGAAGAGATTCAAGTATCATTTCACTGGAAATAAACAAACCAATGTTCTTAACAAGGTATGTGAGAAAGTGGTTTGACATTTCTCAATTGCTTTCTAAGCAACCTCTAGATTGTTGTGTTTAAATTGTATGGATTTCACATTTTCCAAAATCAGGATTCTTTGAATCCTGTGCAGTTCTTGTGCCTACCTAAGTGTGGACAGACATCGAGATAGCACTTTGAGACTTTTCAGAGACACAGGCATATTCTCTGAGTGAGGCAATATTTTTCCCTTGCCCAGATCCTTCATAAAGCAGTATTGCAATCTTAGACTGACTCCCATCTGTTCACAAGTTTTGATTAATTTCTTCTGTCTTGTTGAAAATGGTTTTGTGCTGTTCTGTATTTCCTGAGCTCAAAGGCTGTGACTTTGATTTTTGGAATTGTGTTTGGCTACCTTCATGTATCTGAAAATATTGGATTCTGCAGTTAGGATATGAGATGGGATTAGTCTAAAGGTACTGTTAAATAATTCTTTTTTTAAATGGGTTGAATTTTTTTAATTGACATAAAACAAGATGCCGAGTTGTTGGAAACTGACTCACTTTTTGTGTGAATTGCCTTCAAGGACTGAGGATTTTTATTTGAGAATTAGCATGGGAATGGGTTTCATTGCACTAATGCCACTGTAACACATCTGGAGCAGAGTTTGAGAGCTGTTTTTTACAAGTCCTGTTGCCCAAGTCCCAAGTCTGCTTATGATCACCATCTTGTGTAAATTTAAATACATTTGCAGTCTTGACAGATGCTACTACAGAGCTTTTAAAATACTGTTGTGTAGGTCAGTGTGAAAGAGGTGTTTCAGATATGAACAAAAATTATTTTAAAAGCAAATGGAAAATTATGTTCAAGACACTGAATTTGCAAACAACAATAGGTGAACAACTGTTTAAAGAAGAAGAACTTGTTAAGAAAATTTTACAGGGAATCTAGATTCAGGTCAGAAAGATATTTCAACAGGGCTTTGCTGAAATTTGAGTTGGGGTTTTGGATTGGGTTTTGGGGTTTTTTTTTTAGTAATTACTTGGATAATGCAATAAGGAAAAAAAACCCAAACAATGTAAAATATTTACAAGGCAGCAACCTGGACAGGATTAACAGTATTTCAGAGGAGAGGCTCAGAGTTCACAATGACCTTGCCCAGCTGGGGAAGGAGCATCAAAAAACCCAACAACCCAAGCATGATAAAATGAATGAGACAACTGAAAATGAATACAGAGGTGAGAAACAGACACACAAAATGTGAGTGCACCTCAGCAGAAGGTTCTTTAGTTGTTGGGAATGAGGAAAACAGGAACTGCTTCCAGTTGCACTAACGCTGAAAGAAGTGTTCATCAAAACCTGAAGCCCATATTTTTAGGTGATGAAACTGAAAAAGCTTAAAGGCATTAAAATGTGAAATAAGAAGTGATTCCCCACTTCTAGGGGGAAGGTGGGACTGAGGTTAGGTACAATAACAATAAGAGCAGAGCTTTTCTCAGGAGTGCATCCTTTTTGTTGTACCAAGAAATGAGGGCCACACAGGATAACAGGAAGAAGCATATGAAGCAGAAACAAGGCTCTCATGAGTAAGAAAGCAGTAGAGAAAGGGGAAATAAAAATGGAATTTTTGCTTGAGAGACACAATATTTGGTACATTTAAGACAGTGAAAATCCAGAAATATTTTTCTGACAATGCTTTTATACAAATGAAAGTTAAGTAAAACAGAGTGAAAGACTTGTATGACCTGAGATCAAGAGAAGGTAAGGAAGGAGCTGCATTTTTTAAAATTTGTACTAAAATACTAGTAGCACTTGGATATATGTTTGGATACATTTAATAATGTCTTTTCTTTTTTAAATAAGCCTGAGTGGTATTTAACACAAGTACTTATGTGGATTGGAAATCATTCAAAGTTCCTTGATGACAAAATCCAGCCAATACTGGACAAGGCAGGATCTTCAGTGAATGCTGGGGTAAGTAATTAAATGGTTTGTAAATGTGAATATAAACATCTAAGCTTCTGATAGATATTTGTGTAGGCCCATTTCCACTGAAACGTGTACGTGGTAAGACTAAGTCTAGTAGCAGTTTCTTGTGTACGTATTTGCACATGTCAGTACTTCCTGTCTCTGACATTCACTTCTTTCCTTTCCAAAGCTTGAATTCTCTCGTGCTCTAGTAATGCTGATTTTGGAGAAGTTGGCTGCTGATATTCCCTGCCTGTTGTATGATGATACACTCTTTTGTCACCTTGTGGATGAGGTACTTCTATTTGAGAGAGAGTTATACAGCGTTCATGGTTATCTTAGCAGCTTTCCCAGTTGCATGCATATTCTGTCAGAAGAATCCTGCTTCCAAAGGTGGCTAACAGTGGAAAAAAAATGTAAGATTTCCAGTGCATTTTTTTGGCCTTTATGTTGCACAGTCAGAAAGTATGTGTCTACTTACACAGCTACCCTTCTTAAATAGGATAAGTCACTTGGACAGGGCTACTAACAAAACCATAGGTACTTTAATGCTCTGTAATTATTCTGAATAAAAATTGATTTGGTTTCAACAGTACTTCTGTATTTTGTGGCACTCTTGCCCCTAAGCTGTATGCAATCAAGTGGGCTTATTTTTAGACAAATGTTATGTGTGTACAGACAGAGATGGACTTTAAACAGAAATAAGGGTGAGGCGTTAGTTTCTGAGAAATGAAAAAGTAGTATATTGGAAAGGAACGAGCCAACTATTAAAAAACAAATAAAATCCCCCAATCAATTCTGCAGTTTAACTCTGTTAACGGCATTGCAAATGCAGATACATTGAAGCTGGTTTTGTATGAAATGAGTTGTCAGTAATTTTTATAACCTGATAATGCAGAACTTAATTTACTAGACATAAAGCTTTTATTTTGATATATATTTTAGAGGGGCTTTTGTTAGATTTTTTTTTTAAATTAAAAACTTAACTTACAAGTTTTTTCCATCTCAGTTGCTCTTCAGAAGATGGACTCTATGCTTTCATCAGAGGCTGCGTGGATATCACAGTACAAAGATATCACTGATGTAGATGAAATGAAAGTTCCAGACTGTGCTGAAACTTTTATGACTCTCTTGTTAGTTATAACAGGTAATTATATCTATGGGCATTGCTCTTGTTTGTAATGAACAGTAAAGAACTTTCAGCTAACAGACCTCTTTACTAAATATTCATTGTCAGCAGTAATCACCAAGTTGCAAAGTCGTCATGTCTGCAGTTTAATAAAAGCTTCCTGTTCATTTTGTATTTTGGACACTAACTCACGCTTGAATAATCTTGACCTAGTAACATGTTTGCAAAATAATAATTATACATTTGAAATTTACCATATTCTCTCATAGTTGGCGGAATATAATTTGTTGCAATGCAGTAATAAATGTTAATAGTCCTTTCCAATCTGTGAGACTTCAGAAGCTATTAAGTAACTTCTCTTTTTTTGCAACAGTACATAAGAGCAAGCGTGTCTTCAGGAGACAGTTGCATCTGCAATGGCTTTTCTCTGTGTGAGGAAGATTTAAGGGGCCACCATGGAGGGTGTGGTGTTACCACACATTGCTTCAAGTGTTAGAATATAAGCTGCTTGTGGAATGAGGAAGGAGAAGAAAGTCATTGCCTTTTTAGCTTTTGCATGGGCAAACAGTTTCCCTGAAAACATTGAAATATCAACTGTTTTAAATACTGACATTTAAATAATGACTATATTATGTTCTCATAGGTGTGAGTTGGTACGGTAATGTGCCTGTAATGTTTCTTTTTGAAAAGCTTTTATTTACTGCTGGAAAGCCTAAAAACATTTTATTAATGTCTTTCCAGACAGGTATAAGAATCTTCCAACAGCTTCTAGAAAACTCCAGTTCCTGGGCCTACAGAAGGAGTTAGTTGATGATTTCAGGATACGATTAACTCAAGTAATGAAGGAAGAGACAAGAGCTTCCTTAGGATTCCGCTACTGTGCAATCCTTAATGCTGTTAACTATATAGCAACAGTGCTGGCGGACTGGGCTGACAATGTAGTAAGTAATTAATCTTCTTTAGGAAACAAAATATTTAAAAATGGACTTTGGATGTTTGTTTTGTAACAGACATTTTATTTTCATCACTTTTTAGGTGTATTAAGAGAATTAATTACTGAAAAATAGAATGACATATAAATTTGGATTTAGTAAAAGATGAATAAATAAGGACGGGTTATTGTTTGAGGCCTAAGATGCCAATTATAAACTTCCTAGGGAAATGCAGAGAGAGCCTGGGAAATGGAACAATCTGAAGAGACAAAAAAAGTAGTTTTTTTAAAATGCTTTTTATTGTAAAAAAAAATGAATTAATTTTGGAGATCTCTGAACGAGAGAAGCAGCCTTTGCCTGGTGCTTGAATTCCTCCCATGTCAGGAGACCTTAGACAAATCCCATGTGGGTAATCTGTGTTGCAGCGTGGTTCAGGTGTGGCCCAGAAAGGCCACTCACTGATAACTGGGAATTAGTGACTGCTGTACAACAGCCTGCTGGCAGCATGGCCTAGTGCAGAATTTCAGCTTTTCTAAGACTATTGGTGCTAAAGTTCAAAAAACCTGTTACACATGGAGTGTGCAGAACAAGGCATTGTGTGTGCTGTGGGAACCTCCAAATTCTTCCTGTGTTCACAGGAAGCTGTGGCTCTAGCAGGGGATAATCTTGACTTGACAGGACAGCAGCCTTCATGTTGTATAACTGCATATACTACAGTGTCTTGATCTGCTTAAAAGCAAAACCAACAAGCTATTACCACAATGTCACATTGATCTTGATAAATTCAATTTTCTTGCTGTTGTCAGCACAGTAAATTTATGATTCAATGAATAATCATTGCTAAAAAAATTACTATTAAAGTTTACTTTTGCAAATCTTAAAGAGGCCAAGGTAGTAATTTTTTTTAAAAGCATGCTGCTGTCAGTCTTAAAATATCTTTTCTGTATTTCTCTAGATCTGTTCCCTTTACCTATCTGCTGTTGTATCTGAAACCTGTATCAGTTCCATCACTAGGATTAAACCAGCATGTTTTATTTTTCACTAAATCAGGACCACAGGGAAAGATAAGAAAGTGTTTTTAAAATCTTAAAATTTTATTTTATAAATGTGTCAGAGGAGAGTGTTTTCTAGAACTATGCCTAACAAAGTTCCAATGAAAAGTTCAAGGGGTAAGATTATTTTCTGTGGTGTTCCTCTCTGGTTTTGTTTGCCTAGTTCTTCTTGCAGCTGCAGCAGGCCGAGCTAGAGGTTTGTGCAGAAAGTGACACGGTGAGCCAGCTCCAGCTGGGACAGCTGGCGTCCATGGAGAGCTCTGTCTTTGATGACATGATCAACCTCCTGGAGCGCCTGAAGCACGACATGCTGACGCGACAAGTAGATCATGTCTTCAGAGAGGTCAAAGATGCTGCAAAGCTGTACAAAAAAGAGAGGTGAGTCTGTTTATTTAATCTCTTCACATATTACGGTATTATTTCCTGTTAAAAATACTGAGGTAAATAAAGACAAGAATAGATAATAGTATTTTTTTTCTGGAGTGGGAAAGCTGCAGGGTAATGAGTTCTGGAAAATTCTCTTCATTCTTACCTTGGGACCATTGTCATGCTACGTTTTCTAAAGTAGTTCCACAATTAGTGCATTCATTAGTTAAAAACCCTAGGAAAGATTCTGGATCGTTCTAGTTTTTTATTTTGAGCAGGAATTATTTTCTTCATAGTAGTATTGAAGATTTTATGCAAAATGGGCTATCATGACTGTTCTGTCTTCACAGACTCCTAGGGATTCTTGAATATTTTCTCCTGAGTAGAATTTCTGAAGTACTTTGTATAAGAAATACAACTCAATGATTTTCAAGTTAGATGGGGTTCCCTAGAATGACATGTTCAGAGATTTTATAACTAAAGCATGAGTTTAATATTAAATGAAATTCAAACATAGCATTAGACTGATAACTTTTAGATTAGAAATGGGAAAGAATTGTCTCTGAAACATTGCAAATGGGTAAGATTTTTTTTAAAGGGTAATTTTAACTTCAGTTGTTGTAATATGAATTTAATTCTAACAACTGCGGTGCAATGGTTTCTTTTAGGTGGCTGTCTTTACCCTCTCAAGCAGAGCAAGCAGTGATGTCTTTGTCGAGCACGGCGTGCCCGATGTTGCAGACACTGCGAGACCGTTTGCTACAACTGGAGCAGCAGCTCTGCCACTCGCTGTTTAAAATTTTCTGGCAAATGCTTGCAGAGAAAGTGGATTTGTACATCTATCAGGAAGTGGGTATCAGTGTGACCTGTGCAGTGCTATGTACGCTTCAGTGACTGGCTTAAACAGCAGATGCACCTCTTTTGTGTTTGTAGATCATTATGGCAAATCATTTCAATGAAGGAGGAGCAGCACAACTCCAGTTTGACATGAGTCGGAATTTGTTCCCCTTATTTTCACACTACTGCAAGAGGCCAGAAAACTACTTCAAGCAGTAAGTAGGCAAACTTCTGATCTACTGGTATTTCAAAAGTGAGTGTCCAAAGAAATGCAAGTGTTTTACTTAAAACCGAGTGTTTTTCATGGTTAGTTTGTATCCATGCTTTAAAGGCGTGGATCATTCATGCATCTGATGTTTTCAACTAGAAAAATTGATTCTGCAGCATGTACTCAGACAGCACAGACTTTGGCATGTCTTGGAGTATTTTGTGCAGTCAGGATGTCTAGATAAAATTATGGAAGTAATATTAAGTAGCACAAACCTCTGAAACTTTGGCCAAATAAACTTGTCAAAGATACAGTTACAACACAACAAACGTTATTGTTAGAAGGAGTACTTAAAACTATGTTCTTCCTCAGGATTATCTTGTGTAGCAGTCTAGCTGCTGTCATGGATGAGAAGCTGCTACTTTCTTTCTGGTTAGTCTTTTTTCCTAGCCCACAATCTCCTGAAGAGTCTAGCATCAAAATCCTCATCGAATTGGGGCTGAAATCTGAATATTTTTAAACCAACATGGAGCATGGAAGGTTTTTTGTTACATTTAAATTTGTGCTGCTTACATTAATCCATGTAACTTTTCCTCTAGCATAAAAGAAGCCTGCATTATCCTGAACCTGAATATTGGCTCTGCCTTGCTTCTGAAGGATGTCCTACAGTCAGCTTCAGAAAATGAATCATTAAAGCCAAGCCAGCCATCTGCAACAGCAGCACTAAATGAACTTGGAGTTTATAAACTGTCTCAAAGGGATGTTGAGATTCTTCTCAGTTTGAGAGCTAGTTGGCCAAATACAGGAAAATAAAGACTTCTTCAGAAATGGTTAATAACTTGGTCTAGATTACTTATTCCAAGCAAAAGCAAAGCAGATATCTTTAAATACTTATTTATTTCAATTCTGTATGCTGAGAGAATGTTTTACTCTAATCTTTCGCCTTATTCTATACAGTTAAAAAAAAAAACAATTCAAAATGACTTGGTGTTGAACTGTGCAGATCTTATTTTCCATGGCCACCTTGCCACTGCATTTGGAAGCTAAAACTGTGTTCATCTCTAATGAATAGTCTGCCTTGTCAGTGTTTGCTGTATCATTCTAAGGAACACAGAGTATTTACACTGTAAATGTGTTTTTGTACAATGTGGGCTAATGTTCCCTATGAACTGCTTGGTCTTCAGTTAAACACAGATGTTTCACAGCTCCAAAATCCAGGTAACGGATGTTCTGTATTAAAATGTATATAATCAATGCAGAAAGAAGGAATATTTCACTGTTTTGTTCACAGAAATTAAGATAGTCTTGTACAGAAAAAACAATCTCCTAATTTTTTTTTTTAAGTTTCTCCTTATAAATTGCATAGTGTGTGCTAAATTTGAAAATACCACTTGGTATTTACCTGTGGACATCTGTCATACCTTGTTGTTTTTTCCTTAAAAATACCTGAAAACCAAAACCCAGCACCAGGCCAAAAACAAACTTGATTTTATTCAGTGGTAATGAGCCAACGGGTAACAATTCTTTACTGTAAACTATAATTTGAAAGAGGAAACTCCAAAATACTATTTCAGTTGCGTAAGACATCTCTACTTCTTTTTTTAACTGTCTAATTATATTAAGAACAGCAATTCTTAAAGATACTCCCTTCAGTGCCTTCTCAACATGAAGACGTTGTTGTCATTTGTCCTTTTCAGCTGATTGTTCCTCTGAAGGGTGGGGAAGATGAGAAAAAGAGAGTATTGCTTAAAATCAACACAGCTGACAAACCAGAAGAAAAACTGGGGAAGATGCCTATTTTTAATATATATATATATATATATATATATATATTGCAGAACGCTGCTCAAACTAATACACAGACCAGCTCTCCAGCATCTTTTTCTTCCTAAGACAGAAAAAGAAAATCTCTAGTTAGATAATTAAGATTATTAGTTCATTACCTTTCAGCAATTGCAACAGTTACTAAAAAAATCGCTTCTAGAACCATACCTTGACTATGAGGAATTATTTGAACTCTGAACCTATTTCATCTCCAGCTGTGGTACCACCCCTGATAAAGACAACAGGGTCTCACTGTTCCACATTTCTAGATCCGTATTTTAACCCCTGGGCTGCCTGATGACCCTTGCTCTGACCTAGGCGCGGGTACCATGAGAAGATCCTGAAACTGAGCTGGTGGAGGGAATGGAGTTTGGTTCACCTTACAGCATGGCAAGAAGGTCAGGCAATCACTGACCTTTTTTTAATCTTGCAACGCAAAGTGACACAGTCAAGCTTAAACTAGCAAGTCCTTTAATTATGTAGTTTTGTAAATAAAAAATAAATCTCAGTAAAATATCTTCTATGCATATGTACCCCCCCAAAAAAAAACAAAACTACGATTTCAATTAAACTTACATTCCTTTCTTGAATACATCCAGTGTGATAAGCATGTCATCGTCTAGCTCCAAATCCTCAGTGCTCAGTCCCAAAGTTTTAAGAGCTAAAGTTAACAAAAGAGAATTTCTTATGTGAGTCTTTTGGAAAGACAAATTGAAATTTAAAGGTGCCTTGATCTAACAGAAGGTAAATGTGTAGCATAACAACACATAACTTCTATGTAGGAAACAACCACATGTAACTCTCAACTTTCCCAAGTTCCAGGTCCTGTGGGTAGCTGTGTGGATAATTCTGAAGTATACAGATGGGCAACTTGGAAACTATTTTAATAATTCTGTGCAAGTAAACAGTTTGTTGTGAGCTGGGGTGCAGGTGGGCGCACCTTCCCTGTACTGCGCGGGCCTGATGTGGCCCTGGCCTAGGACATCCAGCAGGCTGAACATGGCGTCCACGTTGGCCTCGTCCATGAGGAACGGGTACTCGCCCTCGGCTCGTCTCCCAGCCTTTACCCTCTCCAGCACCTGGATCAGGAACTCGCGTGGCCTTTCTGCAACGAGGTGAGAGTGCCCGCGGGCACCGGGCCCTCAGCCGGGGAGCGGAGGCCGCTGGCCCCGCCGCCCCCGCTGCCGCCCCGCTCTCGGCGGGGCCGGGCCCGTGCGCACCGGGCCGGTGGAAGAGCAGCAGCGCTCCGAGGCGGTGCAGCAGCTCGGGCAGCCGGTGCCGCCGCAGGTACTCGCGGCTCTGCTCCTCGGCCGTCGCCATGCCGCGGTGAGGCGTGAGGCGGCAGCGGGGCCCGCGGCGGGAGCTGGGCGGGCACGGGGCGGGAGGAGGGCGAGCAGAGGAGCGGGACGCTCCGCTGGGGTGAGCTGGAAGGGGAAGGAAAAACTGACTTCCCTGGAAGTCGTCACGTTAGCACCGGAACAGCCACGCCTCGCTCCCGGCTGGGTCCCGGCTCTGCGTTGGTTCGTGGGGAAAGCAAATTACACGCGGTGCTTTTTAACGCGTGTGCAGGTGTTGAGGGCCTGTTAGTCTGGAGAAGACTAATGATATCCTCTCTCAATGCAACAAATATCTCAAAGGCCGCTGCCAAGAGGATGTGCCAGACTCTTTTCAGCGATGCCAGCGACAGGTCGGGTAGCGTTGGCCATAAAAAAACCACAAGAAGTTCCACCTCAGGATGGGGAAGAACTTTACGTGAGGGTGACAGAGCACCGGAACAGCTGCCCAGGGCGGGCGCGGGTCTCCTCCTCTGGAGACATTCCAAACCCGCCTGGGTGCGCTCCCGTCTCACCTGCTGCAGGGCAGGGGGCTTGGGCAGGATGATCTCTCCCAGCCCTAAGGATTCTGTGTTTCTGTGTTCTTAGCTCCAGCCACGTTTCCTTCCACCGGCGGTACCACCTTCTTCACCTCTCACCGTTCCGCGGGCACAGCCCTGGTTCATCCCCGCCGTGTGAGGGGCTGCCAGGATGTTCCCAGAGCTCCACACCCGTACGAAGTGCAAAACCAATGGCCAGCAATGGAGAGGAAGAGAGTTTGCATTTTAAAACCATTATTGAGCCTTGCAGCATAGCCTCTGCAAACAGAGAAGAGACATGAAAGAAGCTTTTCACTGTACTACCCTCTGTTAATAGAACCGTAATCAAGTAAAGTATCTCACTAAAACAAAATTAAGGAAATCTACAAATATATAACTGTCTGCCATCAAATAAAATCCAACAATGGTAAATGAGCATATAGTAAAGAACAGTATTCCTATGAAAAGACTATTGCTAAATATATTCAACTATTTGCCAAAACTATCACAAGACAGTAATAGAATTCACTTTTTTTTTAGATAAAGTGGGAGAAAGGCAGCATCCAAAGCTGCAGAGATTGTACAGCCATGTGCTGTATGTATTTAGTATTTTAAATTACTATGCTACTTGGTTTGAGTCTCAGGGCTAGAGGTTTCTAACAGTTGCCTCCTATGACAGTTGCCAAGCAGTGATGGAAATCTCCTTTTCCTAAATAAAACATTCCATAGTTACTCAATCCATTCCTGCATTTGTCTTTCTATGCCTTTCTGCAGAGTTCACAAAGCACTAGCAAAAATTTTTCCCCAAAAGGAGCCATAGGAGAAAGTGCAGATAGAAATGTGGAGAAGTACAAACAGGAGAAGAGTTGGTCAGCAGAGGAGAAATAGAGATCTGGAAAATACATTATTGAAAATGAGGATAGGAAGATTGACAGGAAAAGAACAAATGAGATACTGGTAGGTAGGTAGGACAGTGTTTGGGTAAAAGAAACCAGCTTTTGGCAAAAGATGTTTCTCCTTTAGTGGTCAACAAATAACCAGTATGAAATACACATTAAGGCTAAAATTTTAAGAATAAGCACAGGAATTACAGATTTAAGTGCTTTCCCCTGAGGAATGGTTAAAAAAAAATAAAATCACTAAACAGAGTGACCCCAATTTGATTTACAACAAGAAATGTATTTTTTAAAATTCTATTCCCCTATTAAGGAAGCACAATTTATTTACTTAAAAAAATATTCTGATAATGAATCACATATTTATTACTTATGTAATAAATTATTATCTTCAGTTCATATAATGATAGTATCAGCTATCCATATATATGGATAAAAAGTATGATAGTTCAGGATAATTTGTATAGAGCTTGCATGGGCTATTGTAAGAGAAATTGAACTTCTGGTAGCTGAGAAAAACAGGATTTGACAAACATTTGAAATTATTCTGGTTCTTTTATAGAGATGCTGCTAAATGAGTTTTAATAAAGAACTAAAGGACTAAATTATTTTCATGTGTTTAAAGTGTCCTGGTTATATAAATTAATTTGTTTAAAAGGCTTAATACCTGTTGTGACAGAAGCTGAGTCTTCTACAGAATATCACTAATAATTTAAGCCTTTTATCTAATTTAATAGGGCTAAATAGACTACAATGAGCCTTTAAGAGTTGTAACAATGAAGAGAAACAGGGACTGCAGGTCAGAAATGCAGCTGGCTCCAGAACTACCTTGCAGGGGGAAACAGGCAGATGGACATGTTCTTTCAAATGGGAATGGCAGAAGACTGAAGCCTAGGGCTGTGGGAAAAGACAGGAGCAATACAGATTGGGAAAGATCCTCAGATGTGCCACAGGCTTCCTGTGCACACGGCTGCTGAGAGCAGCTCCTTTAAGGCTTTACCTCTGCTGCTCCTCAGCATGGACATTGGGAAGCACTCTGCTAGGGTGAGCTGTAGGGATTGGTCCTGCCATTGCTGCAGCTCCACTGCACCTTCCCTCTGTGTGTCCCCAAGGACTTCTAAGATACAGGTGAGCTCTTCATCAGGGGGTTTTATAATATATATTTACAGAGGAAACTGCTTAACTACAGAAATACTGAGCTTCTGAGTATTAATTATTCCAACAGCCAGAACAACTTTTTTAGTTGTTTTTACTGTACAGAACAGTGGAATAATTAAGTTGAAAATGTCCTCTGGAGCTCTTGTGGTCAACTCCCTTTCCTTCTCGAACTGGGTTAATTTGAAAGACCAGCTCAGGTTGCTCACTGCCTTTTCAAGTTTTTACTGTCTCCAAATGGAGATTTCACAGCATCATTTGCTCTGTGTTCCAGTGCTCAGCTACATGGGAATGGTATCAGCCTATATCCTTGAATCAAGCCCAACTTTTCCCATAGGCTTCTAGAGATGCAGGATAACTAGTCCTTCACTCAGACATCCTGGGGATAGCACCTCAGTGCCTGAACTATGCCCAAAGCTCCAAGCACAGACCTCTCCAGTTAAAACCTGAAGCAAAGGTAGCAATGAGTGTCCTTCCGTCACTTCCCTGTCCTCTGTCACCGGGTTAACTATCACATGCAGTGGGGCTCACATTTTACATTTCCTTCCATGTTAATGTTCTGGAAGTGTCTTTCACATCTCTCACTAGTTCCAACTCCAACTGAGCTTTGGTTTTTCTGGTTCTGTTTCAGCATGCCTAGGCAGCTTATTCTGCTAAGGTAGTCCACCCCTGCTTCCACAATCTGTGTTTTTGCCTTTTGCCTCTGACTTACCCAGCATGGCTGAATGGAGAGCTCCTTACTATCTCCCATGTCTGCTCAGCTTCCTGCAGATCAGAATGGACTGTTCCTGTGCTTCAGCTAACTCTCCTGGGTCAGTCTTCTGAGGGATTCTGCCAACAAAATGGCTGGAGGAGACAAAGTCAGCTCTCTTGAATTCCAGGGCTGCAATTCATCTTCCTCACTTCCCTCAGAATCTTAAGATTTGCTATATTGTAGTCGCTGCTGCCAAGGCTGCCACCAGTGTCAGTGCTCCCAGCAGCCCTTCCTTAGGTGTGAGCAGCATGTCTAGCATAGCCCCCCTCTGCTAGTTGAGCCCTTCTGTCAAAAAATTGTCCTTGATGTACTTCAGTAGCTGGATCACCACTTGTGCCATCCTAGTCCTTTCTAAAAGAACAAGAGCCCGTAGTTATCAGTCTAAGCTGTGAATGTTGCCTTTTTTGTTTTTCTTTCACCCACTCAGCTGCAAAATAAAGGCTAAACCTGCCATCAGAAATCATGTACTGGGGAAAATAAGTTACAAAAGTACTTCTTGTTTGTGAGTCCAGGAGAAATAAGTCACAAAGTGCCTAGTTTGATATCAGAAGACTTTACTGTCACAGAACTGTCCACTTCTCAATTGGCTGAAAAGCCATGAAGCTGATTTCCTGGAACTGTGGTTGGCCTCCTGCTGAAGGCTAAGGGGAAAAAAGAAGTTACCTGAGCAGAAGTCTGCATTCTTTGATATATACAGTATATTTTCCTGTTTAAGGCCCTGAGCCCATAGCTCTTCAAAGCACAGATGCTTTTATTCCAGCAGTATCTGTAGAATGAGTTCACACTACACAGGGTAGGAGAGATCAGAGGTCCATCTAAGTCAGATGCCATCGCCTCAGTGTGTCTGACAACCCATGGTTCAAATAGACATTTTGAGCAACAAAAAGGTGGGCATGCAGTTAAGAAGCAGAAGTAAGTATGGATTGTGCATCTCTAAAGGTTTGTGTTTCTGAAGAGTAACCCCTTTTTTTCCTGTACTTGATTGCAAATCCACACATCTACTCTAACTGTAGTCACTTCAGTCAGTATTTTGTAAAAGCAGAGTTACCAGGAAGAGCCCTTGTTGGTGTTATAACACAAATCCTAAAGAAAAGTAACATGGAAGGAGTAGCTAAAGGCAAGATTATAAAAACAACACAAACCCCAAATGCCCAAGAAACCGCACTACAAAACTCCCTAACTGATTATGGGTCAAAATAAGAGAAAACTAAAAAAAAAGAAGGCAAATAATTGCAATTTAAGAGCAGAGCTGACCAGAGGGGAAGGTTTCTTGTGTAGGCTGTTGAGAACAGCTTAGAACTGAGGAAATATAAATATAAATAATATAACTATAACTATAAATATAAATATAAATTTTCTGCACCAGTGGTGGGAAAGGCAAAGAGGTTGAGCCTGTGTAGTCATTTCCCAGTAGTGACCTATCTCACTCACCTGTGCCAGAGCTCTCCAAATCAGCACTGAGGAAATTTCCCACTGGGAAGGGATGATGGTTTCTCTTCTGCAGTGATGTCTCCTCCATCACCATTTCATCTGCTGCCTCAGTAGGGCCAGGCTGGAAATGAGCTGATGCCAGCATGGGACTCCCAGGGCTGCTCCCATGTTCATCAGGCCATTCTTTGTACTTACACCAAAAGGCCTTCACACCTGTGGGTTCTGTAAATGCACTTTGTCCGTGATAAACAGCTTTTCTGAAAAACTACCCTTGTAGTGTCATATCAACCATGTTAGCAACTGTTCCAAGTTAGTCAAACCCAGATTGAATTTTTAATTTTTATTTTAAAAAATTAAATTTTAAAAAATTTATTTTATTTGATGTATTTTTAATATGTCACATTTGGGAAATTGGCCAAGGGCACAGCTGAAGGTGGTGCCCCATCTCAAATCCCTACGGGTGTCCTTACCCTCAAATCAAGTTTCCTGGATCCTGACTATTATTTCTGGCAAACTTCCTCTAAAGCTTCTCTTCTTTCTGTAGGGACAACAGATCGCAGACAAGAGCTAAAGATTTTTGGGTCAGTCATAAAGAACAAACCCCCCCCACACAAGAGAATGCAGCCTGTGTCATTTGTGGCACATTACAAAATGAGAAGAACTCAATATCATCTGCCATGGATCCTCCAGTCAAAGGGCAGACTGGGACCTGCTGCTGAATGATCAGCTTTAGCTTTCTTCTACTTAGGAAAGTATCTTTTAAAAGAGATCTGCATTTACTTCGAATTGTTGCTTTCAGGAAGTATTCAAGGAGCAAAACAGCATAGAAAAATTTGCATGAAATAAACATTCTTGTGTTCTGAAGTCTGAATGTGTTGTATGACGCTCCTCCAAATATTTCTGGAATCAGTATCTGGCATTTTTTCCAATTGTGAATCCTGACAGATTTGGAAGAATAAAACATATCCTGGTTGCACACAGCAATGACTTTCTTATAAATAATTCCATGGTACAAACAGAAGCATAAAAACTACAGTGCAATGAACAAAGTTACAGTGTGATCTGCTTTCCTCTAAAACTGGTGATATTTAGAGCATGTTAGAGAATACAAGCAGGAGAGGAGTGATACAAGCAAAATACTTGTACATAACCAAAAAAAGGAGGGGAAACCCAACTCCAAATATGAGAACAGCTTAAAGATTATTCCAACAAACCCACAAGAACTAAAAATCTGATTCATTTTTGGGAAGTAAAGTCAGTGGTCTTCAACCTTTGCTGGCCATAAGCAACGATGGCAAGAAATGAATACAACTAATATATCAGCCATATTCTGTTTTCTTGGCTGTAGTTTTAATTTCTAATGGCTGCTAGAAATAGCAAAGCATCTTATGAACAGTGTTACTCTTTAGCCATACGTGGGGACCACTTTTATCAGATAAAACTTCAGCATCTACTGCTACTTCATGATATTAATTTTTTTTCTGTAGTAGAAAAGATAAACTAAAGATTATTAAAAAAAAAAAGCATTCAAAATACAAGTATCTCAGAGTATCTCAGATCAAGGCATGAATTGTACAGTAAAGAGGAAATTTTGGATTAGCTTTTGTGACAGGTCTCAGAAAATGCAAGACACCTCACAAAAAGCTGTTTACCTAGGAGGTAAAATTTCCCTCCTTCAATTCCATTTTCCTGCAAGGCAGCCCAGCTTCCTGTCTCCTCTGCCAGTTCTGATTGTGTGCACACAAAAATGCAGGTGGCAGTCCAAATTGCTTGCTTTTGGAAAAGGTACTGTAATTGTGAGCATCTTCCCTACAGCATCTCCAAGACAGTTTCCAGATACTTCAAAAAAGGAGCATGAAAATGTACATCGTCCCCAGATTTGCAGACGAGGGTGCCTGTGAGAGAAAAAACTGCAATCCTCTCTGCAGAGCTGTCGAGCCAATGAACAATTTAAGTCTCATTTGATCTGTAATTGGAACAGGCTCTGCACAGAACAAGAATCTTAATGCCTAGATAAGAGCTGCGGTTTTAGTATTAATGATGATAAAAAGACCGGTTATAAATTTGTACTGCCCATTGAAGTGAGAATTCCTAAATCTAGCAGCTGTAACAAAGTTAATTCTTACACTGATAAGGAATGAGAAAATGCATTCAGCTAAGCAAAGGAATTTAAAAATGATTTATAAGTGCAAAAAACCTCAATAGCTGATCACTGCACGTGTCTTGACATGTAAATACAGAAATATTTTAGACATGAATGCCAAAAATAATCCCAGAGGAATTCAGCCCTGTACAGAAAGCTGGGCAGATCTTTTGAACTACCATGGAATTCTCAGTGCAGGGCATCTGCAAAATGTATTTCAGCCTCTGGAAAGAGAAAGAGCAGTCTTGCAATGCACACCATTTTTGCTTTGCAAAGAGAAATAATGACAAACCCCATCCGTTTCTTACAAACATATAAATTATTTTATTTACAAAGCCATGTTACAAAAAAAAAAATAATAATAAAGCAAAAAACAAAAAATACAATCGCTCACTAGAGAATATCTCCAGGCCCGGTGTTGAACCATGGCAGTATCAATCAGATACATGTTTGTTCTGGTTTTCCTTTTTTAAACTGTAAGCCATAGAATTTACTATTTACACCTACTTTAGACATTTATTCTGCTTACAATTATCACAAGCATGGAATGAATTCTATTTGATACTGCTAATACATAAAGGTGCAGGACAAAGAATGAAAATACTTAGTGTTACAAAATATGGATTGTAGAAAAGAAATTGGCTGTACAAGTATGGCATTTTTTTTTTTCTTAGAATGATTGGACATGCTTTCTTCAAAAGTCTTCTGGAAAAGGTTCTAAAATCTGTAGTAGGAAAGCACAATATAGCAGGTGCAAATTCATTTCTGTGCAACAACAGTTATTTAATATATCCCATGACTGACCAGCTATGCAAAACCCACAGAGTTTTGTTAAAGTGCCATGGGTCAACAGCATAACAAAATATAAGGTGTAAATAGAAAAATTTCTTTTTTTCTTATTTTTTTTTAAAACAATAGTTCACTGAGAATCAGCAATAATAGAATATGCTGTATAAACTATTCTCTACAAAGGTCGATCAGCACTATTTACAATTGTTACATCGATACAAAAGAAGGCATACAAGTTATCCAAGTCGCTTTTTATGGCTGACGGGCCTATGCATTGCGTATGTGTAACAACCAAAGCTTCTGAGCCTCTATTGCTGGAAACAAATCACAAGGTTTTCAGGCAAATGGGGAAGAAAAAGAACTACGAGTGAATGCTACACTAAGAATGCATTATAGGCTGGTCCAGTTTGTTTCCACTTTTTTCCGAGAGTTTACTTCCGTTTCATTTTGCAGGCTAAAATTTCAGGTACATTTCATTAAATAATGATTCTTTGATGATGAAAGAACACCACGGGATTTTACTTCGTGCTTAACTTTCCTGAAATGCTGTCAGGTGTAAGCCAGTTGAAAATAAAATTTAAGCAGCATTCAAAGGACAGGCTCCATAATTCAGCTTTCCAATTAAAAGATGCATGGAAACAGCTAAAGCTTTCTAAAACTACAAAATTGCTCCTTCAGTCACTGATTAGCATTATTTCTCAGAAGCAACCACTGAATCTCACAACCACTGTTTTCCCTCAACAACTAGAAATAGCAGTTCATTGATTACAGAGGATGACTTTGTTACTGAGATTTTTAAAATCCTGCAGTTTTATAACTCAAAATAAATTAAAAAAAATCAACATAGTACTGCTCCTAAAACTGAACAAGACAAAAATTGTGCAAAAATAACAAAGATATGTACACATTTTTCAGTCTGAAGAAATGTACAATAAAAACATAATTCAAAGAACATTTTAAAAATATAAACATTGCTTAAACTTTCCTAAGTTTCATACTGTTTCTGAAACTATACCGGTCAGTTAGCTCTGAAGTATAGCAAAACATAAATTATTACAAAATTAACACTATAAAAATTTATTTTAAGAATATTTCTAAACTTTTTTTCAAAGGGTCTAGCCTTGTTTATAATTGCTTAAACATTTTTAGTCTTAAAATTTGCCTTAACCCTTCTTTTTTTAAAAAAGAAAGTAGTAATAATCTCCCTATTTGCAGTCTCTCGCCTTTCCCCAAGATGTAAATAAACCAGCATATAAGTGCACTTTTAACACTGTAGAAATAAAAATTAACTCCTCTGTACTACTGTTCCAGTACCTAGTATTGGCTTCCTGATTATAAAATCTATATTTTATTAAAAAATTATTCAGTAATCCTATAAGAAACACTGTCAGTGCAATTCTATTAATGCAAGCCAATTTGCTCAACTCCTGTTCTCACAAACCCAAACTGTTCACTGAAGTTATCAAGTGTTGTGTTCTTAAGGGTCTGGAAATCCCCCAAGATATGGGGATTTTACACATTGGGCCCCTGATAACAGTAATTACAGTTTGGTGCAAAATTCTGCTGTGCATTGATTGAAGTATAGATTCCTTAAGAGCCTGATCCTGGAAGAGGCTGAACACTCAGAATTCCCACTGAAATTATTAAATGCTGTAGGTACAGAGCACCAATCAGGATTAGTCCCTAAAGTTGCAGTGCCCCAGCTGTTTGCAAATTACTAAGAAATGCACTCAATTTTTATCCATAGGACAAGCTTAAATACAGAATTACTGTAATTTTTATTTAATGAAAAAATTTGGAGATCTTTTAAATAAATTCAAATCATGATCTGGATTTTTTTTTTTTTTTTTTTTTTGAATGTCCATTGTGTTCTGGTTAGGAAACAAAGGGAGCATTGCAACGCTAACAGCTTTAAAAGGCATGAAACATAACCAAGCAGAACGTACAGATCAGTGGCAAATACAAGTGGAAAAACTAAACAAATCACTATTACAGTTTTCTGTAAATTTAATTCTCTTTAAAACCACAAATTCATAAAAGATTAAATCCATCTGCAGGACATAGAAAAGAAAAACCCTGTGGAGTAGGGCTGCTGAGAGCTAGAGATTATAGGCTGGTTCCTTTTCCTTGTTATGGAAGAGTCCTTATTCTACCAGTCCGGTTTGATGTCTTCTAAAAGAGAAACCAGAGCCAGGTTCAAAATCACACAATGTCTTTTGGTATAAAACACTTCAATAATGTCTGTGGCTGACAGTACTCAAAGCAGGAATTTTTTTCAAGTCCCTGAACTAAATTTCCTCCCTGTTTACTGACTACATTAGACCTTTAAGAAAAGGAACTGCTTTGAATAAACGGCATATTTCCTTTTGGGACAGTCTGATTTTAGTAAGCTTTGGTGAATCTCATGTTCATTAACTTGGTTATCATTACAAATAAAGAGCAGCAATTAGACGACAACTCTGAAGAATCTTTTCCTCTACACAGCATGTTTTCATGCACAAGGAATCCTCACACAGCATACACGTTGTCACCTTCCCTTAATAAAATGATCTAGTTACTCAGTATTTAAAAACCACCGCATACTGAGGTCTTGAAGTGTTAACACTTTCAGGCACCTAAAAGCACTATGAAGACAAAAAGACTTGATTAGTTAAAAACCTAGAACAAGAATAAAATCTGGAGAAAACAAACTTTTAATACATACAGACACAAATAATTTGACTGTAAAACTACTATTCCATTAATTTTTGTTAAAGGCCAAGTAGTTTTTTTAGGAAAAAGTAGTATTTCTTTTACTGAAGCAACAATAGTTAGAAAACCAGGCAAGCTTTTATGCATACAATCCCTAGTTCAGGTCTCAAAGAAGGGCAGCAATATTCATATTAAACATTAATTGAGAAGAATCCGTTCAACCTGATGGAGTTTAATGCAATGGGAGCGAGCTGACAGGCCCACAACAATTCTTGTGATCCACCAGTCCCACGGGAGTACCCGAGTGAACTTCAACACATGGAGCAAGTGATCAAAAGGAGCTACTCCTGTGACATGAAAACAACTACAGGCCACCTTCAGCTCACAGCTCAATAATGAGCACTCAGTTAAGGGTGGCAGGTGACCTTCCCAGTGCTGCTCTGTGTCCTGTCGTTCTGACTGGCTGCTTTGGGAAGGTCAGCAGGAAGCTCTCCCAGTCAGACTGCGCCTGGGCCGTCACAGGTGCAAACAAGGCTGGGTTTACAGCCCAACACAATTTTCCAAATGCCACACTCTCACCCAGCCACTCAACCCTGTGATGAGTTATGGACCCCTCTCCCTTCTCTTGAGAACAACAATCTTCTCCTCCCTTTGGCTCTCCCTCTGCACCAGCAGACAGCTCCACCAGGTTGCCTGGCCAGGGAACACAGCGGAGGCAGTCCAGAGGAACTGCTCCATATGCACATTTAGCTCAGCAGCTACAACTCTGCTTCCAACTGCATTGTTAGAAGTCTGTTGTTGTGATGTATTCATGAAAACTTGCCAGATTTTTCCAACTATAAACCCTGGTGTATAGCAGAGATTGTCTCTGCCTACAGATCTTGCTTCACTTGGACTCCCTGATTATCATGGTTATAGCAACACTAACATTCAAAACCAGAGAGCTCAGCTTCCAGTTTTTACTGACACAACATACACTTGTAGATCCACTTATTGTTACCTAATTATTAACACCTTTATAATGAAATATTACCATAGTTTAAGACAGATTTTATTTAGAGACTATTCAATTGCTAGATTGGAGATAAACGCTGCCAACAAAGCAGCTCAAATTTGACAGTGACAAGCATTTATTATAAAGGGAATCATTATTTGTGGTTCCAAATACTAAAATCCTGTGTAAGTTTAAAAAAAAAAAAAAGTTTAATAAAACTTAGTATCAACTTAATTTTTTTTGTATTTGTACTTTGAGCTCCACATTCAACTACCAAACTGACAGAAACATATTCTTAAAAATAAAGAGTTTGTGGAGCTTAAAACTAGTAAGCACTTCTATTTTTGATAAAGTTATGAAAACAGGCAGCTGAAAAGCTCTGCAATAATCTCAGTTTACATAGAGCTGACACAAAATTAATCTTTCGTACTCTTAGGTTTTCCCCATGGGATCTAGGCAACACATCCCAACAAGTTCTGCCCCTTGGGCAGCGTGTATGTTATACTAACACAGGAGCAAGACATTAAAACAAAAACAGTTTTGCACTTCAGAACAGTTTGTCACTGGCAGTCAGATGACAGTGTCACACAGGAAAATGCCACTCCCTAGAAGTATGAAGAAACTTTCCACTTTTTTCCCTTTGGAGTAGTTTTCCCATACATATATTGCTTTGCATTCAGCAGTGAAAGAAAAAAAAAAAAATTTACTGTTCATCTCATGATATGAGTGATTCAGAGTATTTTAATTTGGCATACAGTGATGGGTTATCATTACTATTCTTCTCCTGTGTCTACACAGCAGAAACTAAACAGCATAACCATTTGGAGTAACTATTCATACATAATTTAGCCAGAATACATAACAGAATTCTATGACACTGGCTGTACAGAAAAATCCTCTGAATTACTTGTGACTATACCTTGCTGAGGTGGGAAACCTTTTCACACTAAAGAACTTTATATTAAATTCATGATAAAGTACTCAAGTTGGAGAGTCAAATAGTAGGGGCCATATTGAAGTAAACCAGTGTGGCAGTCCTCCAGACAGATGAGGGCTGGATAAAAAAAGCTGAGTTACAGCATTTATTATCATTATCCAACTCATAGCCTGTTTAAGAAGAACTCACATTACACATGGGTTAGTTATGCTTTCAGATTAGTTCCTCTGAATAGTCAAGTGCCTTGTCTTCTCTGTCCTGTTTTTGCTCTCCCTTCGCTGCTTTCACTTTTGGCCTGTTTTTAAATGCTGTCCCTCCTGTGCCAGTCTGGGGACTCTGCTGTGCCATCTTGCTCAGCAGAAGTTGGACAGAAAAACCAACAGAGACCTGCTGCTGCTGAACCTCTATCACCAAAGCAACAGCCAGCTAGCAGCACATGAGCCAACCTGAGCCATAACTCAGGTGGTGAAAAACAAGCAAAAAAATTTATAATTCGTAATTCTTGGAGGGAAAAACAGCTGGAAAAAAATTACATGAGAGGAGAAGTCTAGTATTAGTCCACTGAAAGGCAGCTTCTATAAAGAACTGTATTCATAAATTGTATTTTAAGATTTTATAGTATAAAGTGTTTCAAAACTGTTTACAGACTACTTAAGTACACTTTGTAAAAAGCAACTTACTTGTCTGTTGTGTACTGGGTTTGATGTACTCGAAGGACTGGATTGTGACAAAGCTACACTGCTATTTTTTCCAATCTGAAAAACATTAATTGAGCAGTATTGAGAGGCACATTTGTCAGTTGAATTCAGATGCTGGTGATGGCCTTCCCTTCCCTGTGTAATGTGGTACTAATCACATTACATTTGGATCACAGATATTTTGCTATTGCAAAAGATACGCTTCAGATAGAATCATCATTATCTCTCAGAGCCTGTACACTTTAAGTAGTCTTAAAAGGCACATAAATACTGTTACAGGTCAGAAAATAACATACAAAACAGTTGCTGAGGGAATATAAACTGTAACCCCCCCACCTCTCTTGACAGAAATACTGGTTTCTCTAGTTACTGAAGTCACTTAGAGCAGCTGTTCAGAGAGCACTGAGTGCTCCAGGTCATGGGATCCTCCCCAGGAGATCTTCCCCACTCCAAAACGGCCAAAAACCAAGTGGCCAAGCACCAGGGTATGCCCTAAGTGATTCCATTTTTTCCCATATATCATTACTCAATAAAAAAAGTATTAATCACAAGAACCAAACTCCAGAGGTTCAAATTTGCATTTGTATCCATTACTGCATCAGAGAATTTCTTTAGAAATGAGTGTAAATTGTAGTACACATACATCCATTTAAAAATACTTAGTTATAATACTGCAATATTCCATCTGCTTGTTTCAATGTTTGTGAATTTCCAGCACTCTGCAAGAGCAGCCTGTCATAGGTTTTTCTACAATGACCTGTAAACATGGTATAGATATTTCTCTTGCCATACAAGAAGGGACACAGCTGTTGAGTCAGATGAGTAGTTCCACAGGGGTTACAAGACTGATAAAAATTAACTATTAACCTGTCTGTAAACGGCAGATGACTGCAGTGTGAATAGTTGTTTACAAAGTCACTGACTTCAAGTAACATCATTTTAATCCTTTGATGGAGAAGTAGCAAGAACCTGTCTCCTAAACAGTGAGAAATGCAGTAGCCAGTTTTGTACTGACTTGGTGGGGCTGTGACATTGGCTGGCAGGGCCTCCACAAGAGCAGCTTTCTCCTTCCCTTCCACAGCATTGTTTTTTATTCTGCCATTTCGTGTACAGAGTGAAAGGTAGCCTCTCTCTTCCTCTCCACACCTGCACTTTCTCACACAGAGATTGTTTGAAACAGTGCTCTCTGTTCACATCCTATCCAGAATAAATGTTTAAAGATTTTATTTACAGCCAGTTTTGAAGGTGCTCCCATGGTGCATGAAAATTAAAAGGATAGGCCTTTGCCTGTCCTGCTCCCTTCAGCTTGTTTTGCCTGTCACAGCTGTTAACATAACAGAGGAAAACATTCTTCAGCTACAAATCTTGACTAAAGACACACAACCTTCTATCTTTCCTGGTCATTCAGAACATCGGGACACACCTGCAAATCTTTCTTCTCTACATACACCATTACAGCATTCATAAACCCCTTCAAAATAAATACATGTCCTCTTTTGAAATGGAGAAATAGTCGCACAGGCCAAAGAGGTACAGCACTCTGAAATGAAGGAAAGGTTCTCAGATGTCTTGGGTTTATAATGGGGGGAAACACCATTCCAAAAGTATAAGTGGGAGGCCAAAACTCAAATCCTTTTTTTCTCCCCTGAGTCTTTTAAAAATAAAGTGTACTTCAAAACCCAATGGTTAACACTTCTATCTAACCAATGGTCTAACACTACCTATCCAGTCTAGAGTTGAATTAAATAAGAAAACTATACCTGAGCCTATCGCCTGTTGCTGTGTTCTTAGTCTCTTCAATTTGCCCTGTTACATGAAGGAACAAGAGCAAGATTTTAAGTTGTGCCATTTTTTTGATTGGGATTTTTACTGTAACTGCATTTCTAGAACACAGCAAGTCAAACAGCACAGCTTAAAAGGGAATTTAAGTATTGTACTCTCCAGAGCTCCAATAAACACATGTAGAGTATGTAATATTATTTGACCCATATGCTTAAATGGGTACAAATTCCATTTATACTGTATTGCATACAGTATCCTTGTCACAAAGACAATTAGCTGCCAGCTACACTTCTCAAACACAATTAACCCCAAAGGCCTATTTTTGACTACTGCTGTAGCTCCAAAAACCAGCAATATAAGAGGAAAGTGTGACCAACTTTTACATATATACATACACACACATATATGCATGTATACATATATATGTATGTATGTATGCACCTGGTCATATATATAAAACATATATAGATATACACAATACATACATATATGTATAACATGTTTAAATATCTGTATATTGTAACACTCACTACAAATATTTAACCTCTTACTTCAGAAAAAAATATTAGTCAGAATTACATTTTTACAAATATTCAGCAAAGACCTCTGATAGATTTTTTGGGGTTTATTTACTTCTATTACTGTGCAACACGACGAAATACATCAGGAATTGAAACAGGAATGACACACAGGAACAGATTTGATCCCAAGGGAGCTCAGAATTTGAACTCAGAACCTCCTCTGTAAGATTTCCTCACACTGCACTAGCTACAGATACAGTCTATGTTCTGCGAAAAGATGATACAATCCATTTAATATTACCCATATTTGTACCAAAGTACCAATTTCTACTTACTTTTTCTTTCCATTTGACACCTTAAACCTCAGGGCAATTTAATCTTTTTGGGCACACGTTTCAAAATTCAGATTGTGTGACAGAAGAATTTGCAGCAACCTCTGCTGACTTCAGTTACTTGAAGATCAGTTCTGATTGCAGGACACGTTTAAGAGGCTTACAACAGAAATACAATGCCACTCCCCATTTTAAAAAGCCAAACAATTCATCTCTGTTGCACCTCTGCTGGAAGTAGGAAAGAGAAAATATACCTGCTAGACCATTCTTTGAGACCTTCAGTCTGTCTTCTATATCAGCTTTAGAATGCATTTATTCCTTTTCTCCTCTCCCATTTCTGCCATATTACTTACAGATTGCTCTGCACTTACCATCTTCTTTTTAAATTACACTTGTTTTTATGGGCAATATCCTTAGGAAATGAGAGCTTCATTAAAAAAAAAATATTCCTAAGCTACCTTCTCTGGATGCTCTGAGGTATCCTATTTTCTATGGCTTTGTGTTCCATACACCAGGGCCAAGCATTGTTTTGTGTGCACTGCACAGCACTGGGCACGGCAGCAGAATGAAACAGTTGATCATTATAAAGACTGTATTGGCAGTTTTCCCACCAGATCTTGCTTCACATATACTTTTGTCCTTACATAGCACCACTGAAAGAGGAGCCAAAGCTCTGTTACTATCAATGAAGCAATGTGTGTAACCTTATCTGCTGCACTGACTTCAATATTCTGTGAACACATGTACACTGAAAAAGGTAACCAAATGTCCACTAAAGGTCATCTGATTAAGATCCCAATTCCTTAATTTTTCCAGTTTCAAACAGGAAACAACATCTGAGGTCAGGCACCACAGACTCTCCCCAGGAGAAAGGTAGATGTGATATGAAGACTTGCATAACATTAGGAAATGAACCAGCAACAAGTTTGGAAAAGAAATAAACAGTAATTCTGACTCTAATCTTCCTGTTTAAATAATACAATTTATTTCAGAGAGATGAGAATTAAGAAAAAAAAAATCTAAAAATTATTTATCCATTCCGGACATTCAATTTTACTTGCTGAGATAGAAACAGCTACTTTAATAATTGAATAAAAAAATCTCATAAAAATATTTTGAGAAAGTGTATATATATATATATATATATATATATATATAAAAATATATATATACAATTTTTTTAACTCTCAGAGCATCTTGCTATGACCGGTACAAAACAAATAACTTTCTGTATTAACCTAGAAAGCAAATTGTGTGATGAAAACCCATCTGTGGCATTTTCTTTTCAGAATGTATGAAATATTTCAAGGAAGTCAGACATGATCTACAAAAAAATAACTGGAAGAGTCCCTTACCTGCCGAGAGATGGAGCTGCTTGTAGGATCTGGCACCGCAGAAATAAGGTTGGCAGTGCTCTTTCTATGAACACTATTCATACCAGGCATTTTAGTGATTTTACAGGCTTTGCTACTAGAACTAGAGTTTTTACGTTTTTTTCCTTCTGATTTGTCAAAAGAAAGGGGTAGAGAAGACACTGCATTATGTGCTCCCAGGGAGTGGTCCCCTGAGTGGTGCACGAGAGAAGATACAGACAGATTAGAAGAGTCAATACTGCTCACTACCATGCTCATGTGTTTCACTGAGTCTGTTGAACTACTTGACAATGAAGTCCGTCCTGAGGGCTCCGATTTGGCACTGAGTGGGCTTGTTCCATTATTGGTATTGTGCACAGACACACTGTTAAAGGAGGATGTCGCCTGATAGGAGTTCAACGTTGAACTGGGGTTCAGGACACAGTTCTTTTTGTGGGACCCTGAAAATGAAGATGAGGAAGATGTCTGCAAAGATAATGAGGATGATGACGACGATGAAGACGACGACTGCGGCTTTTTCTTTTTGTTACTTGAAGACTCATCACTCCGAGATGACAGGTCTTTCACTTTTGAGGATTTGCTGGTTTTTGTTTTGGATGGCTTGTGGGATGGGGAAGGGATGACTGCTGGCACTGGTGACACAGCTGATGGCGCCTTAAAAGTTGAGTCCATGATACTTAGGCTTGCAGCCATGTGAGGAAAAGCTGTGGTGTGTGACATAATGGAATTTGTCTCTGCCGTTGTCACAAAGGCTGCATTTGATAACATGGCTGATGTCATTATGTAGGAAGAAGTGATTCTTGAACTGATAGGTGTTGAAGGAATATACACCGCACTGGGGTTGCTAAAGGGCTGTAAGACTGATGCTGGAAAAGGAGTGGAGACATGTGCTGCTGGAGAAGGCATGGGACTGTCTGCCGCAGGAGGAATTTTCCTAAATAGAAAAGGGAGGGAAAAAAGAAGAAGAGAGCTACATAAAAAATTCCATCCAAACAATGCAGATAGGAAATAATTTCCATTAATTTATTCAAAAAGGCAAACTTAGTTTGTTACAATTTTGATTCCTATTTTATTCTATTAATCATATACAGCAATTAAGTGCACAATATTACAATTTAAAAACATTATTACAAATTTCATTTCCTTTTTCCTTCTCTTATTTTACTAAACAATTAAAAAATGCAAATAAATGCCTGACAGTGGCACCTATAAATATCCTAGTCACCATGTTTCATTAATTGTATATGCTTTGCTTCAAAGCTCAAGTTGTGGAACAGTTTCAGTATCAACCTAAACTCATAGGTTAGATTTCATTAAAGTAGTAAATGCGACAGTCTGAGGGGTTGTGAAGCACTTAATCATTGAGCATAAAGAGGAAAGATCATCCCTTTCCAAATGCAGTGCTATTCCCAACAGCTCATTTGAGCGCTGGTTAGATGGCATTAAACATGTAAATTGTTGATTAATTTTCACTGATATTGAAAAAATGACAAAATATTAAACAGAGCTTGATAAGCTTTATAAAAAGCTGAATACTCTTTTGAGAAGAAAGTATAATAGTATTACCTGTGAAATTAGTAAGGTGTATTCAAATTCCTTTCCGTTCAGCCATCATCTATTATTTTATCTAATGTGGTGTTATCAAAGAACCAGACCTTCCTAATGTCTCTTGGAAAACTAATATATGAGCTTTTCCCATTATTTAGACTTAAATTTAAGTCCCGGTTTAATCCTATTTCTCTTTTCTGAGAAGTTGTACAGCCCCATAACTCTGCCCTTGTTATCCTCACTACTGACACCTTTCCCATTTTTAAAGGCTTACTCTTGCCATCACAGAAGTACAACAAAAGAACAGCCCTGGGTGTGCTGTTTTATCATAAATCAAATCCTAATTACAAGTGTTCTCTCCAGGTATTCCTCTTGTGGAGACTGTTGGACAGAACACTGTTTATGGCACAGTTACATAAGGGATTACACACAGTCCATGCTGCCAGAAATGAGGAAGTCCTACTGCCTGCCACTTGCAATGCAAACAAAGCTGCTTATCAGAGCTGTCCTTCAGGTTTCTTTTAAAGAAGGGCCAACAATTCCTACCCACCTTTGCAAAGTAGTTTGAGAACTAGGGATTAAAGCACTTTGTTAATGTTACAGTTCTGAGAACATGGCCCTGCATCCCTGTACCTGTGGCCACAGCTGCAGAGCTATAGAATAGCAGCCTCACATCCAGGTCTGCTTGGGGAACACAGAAAGCCCAGAGGAGGGTTGAGGACAGCAGAGGAATAAAACAGGGGTTAGGCACTGTCAGCTTCCTGTGTTATACAGACAAGTGAGTATGGCTGGAGCTCATCAAGGTATTAGAGATTATAATAAGAGCTAAAATTTGGGAAAACTTTTAAAATCAGATTTAGTGGGAGCAGGATAAGGCCTGTTTACTTCTGGTATCAAATGACTACTACAGAGGTTTGTTTTCTGTACTAGTTTGTACTAGTGGTGGTACATGTTTTTTCAGATGCCTAAGCATCTTTTCTCCTGACAAACAAAGCCAATAGGTAACTAATTTTAATCTTCCTGTATAAGGAAACTAAAATATTTTTATTTGTGGAAGGTGACAGACACTAGTTTACAAATTTACAAAGTAGATTGAGCATGATCAGTCTCTGAACAGAAATGAAACTGGCCCTTTTATGGCAGAACCAACCATTTCTAAACTCTATCTCCTAGCACAATGTCACCATTATCATTAAGTTACCAGGTTAGTCAGACAAGCCAAGCTTTAGTGCTTAAAAAATATATATATTTAAATGAAAATCAAACCTTGTTTATCTAATGGCTGTTATCCAATGAATGTAACACAGTCCTGATAATAAACAGTGACATGAAACACTGCACTTCAGCATCATTACGTTGAAAGAATGCATATTCTGTAGCAGAATATCCCCAAAAAATCTATCTATCTGTAGATGCCATGAACTATTAATTACTTTTTTTTAAAAAAAGAATTAATATCTATTTTAGAAGTGCAGTCTATTTCAATGGATCTGTGTAGTCAAAGCCTATAATGCTTGGAAGCTGCATATGTGATAGAGAGGTGCTTCAACAGTGAGTAATAATCAAACTTTTAAGATCTCAAAGGCAGTAAGGGCACTATGGATTAAAAACCTATCATATTCCATCTTATGCACAGACGGATGTGCACCAAGTTTCTTATCGTACAACTCATGAGTCTTGAACAGCAAAGCCTGAATGGGTGATACAGGTACATGATAAAGGCATAAAATTCTAAGCAAAATCAGGATTCTTAGGGACTAGAAAGAGTCCTAGATCTGGCAGAAATTTACATTGGACTAGGATATTGTTCCGTTGGGCTGTATATTCCTTAACAGAAAATATTTGTACACATGTTACTGCTATACCTTAATACAGATGTAATTTTACAAATGGAGTAAATGGCCCATGGAGTGTTTAATTTAGAAATTTTAAAGAATTAAAAAAGTAAATTACCCACCAAGAAAAAAAAAAAAAAAAAAGAAGTGTAAAAATTCCACTTACTTCCACATCTGTGAGTTCAAGTGTTTTTCTACCATGGAGTTCAGTGCGAATCGAAAATGGTCCCATCTTCTGTCAAAGACATAGTACCCTCTTCCCATTAAGCGACTGCCGTATGAACAGAACTGAAAGAAAAAGTATTTCAATGTTGCTTATAAAAAATTATTTCTACATGATGAAATATTTATTGGTAGATCAAGGAACACCATTGTAATTTGTATCATGCATATAAAACTTCTTTTAAAATGTGGTTTTCATTATCTACAGCATAAATAGTTTTTTTAAGAATTATGAAATATGTGCATATTTTAGCTTAGTGTAAAGTATATTTCATACTTCATTAACGAATCAGTGCCAGAGAAAGAATGTACCTGTTGAGGTACTTTCAAAGAAAAAATTCTTACTGCTTCAGAAAGACAAGTTACACTGTTCTGTGTGTCTTAAATCTCATAATTGCATGACAGCAATAAAAATATAACTGAAGTGGAAAAAAAGTACAATGGGAACATCTTTAGTATCTACTTAATAAACAAATCCCTGACATTTCAGTAAAAATGTAAATTATCATCCATGGCATCTGTGCTACAACAGAACATCGGCTACAGTCTTGACAGTGCATGAAAATCTACTGGAGGAGTAGTATTTTGAAAATTCTGCAGTTCAGGAGTACCTGCACCACCTCCTCTGGAGAACCTCTTGAAAAGTCCTACTACACTGAAATGTTACAATCAGGAATCTGCTCTTGGTTCAGCTCAGTCTTAATGATCTACATGATGCAGAGAACTGCTGCAATGTATTTGTAGGAGAGAACTCTGTTACAAATCATCCTCAAAAACAAGACAACTCTCCATCATACAAGGGACACAGTCACACCAATTATGGCTGACAGCAGAAGCACTGATGCAGTAGGAGAGCATCCATTCAAAGCACTCATTAGCTTAATGGACAGCAAGTGGTCACTGCAACTGTTCATTTTAACTCTGTTTCATGACAAGGTTAAACAGGTTAATTAAAATCACCACCTAAGCTGACAAACTAGTCTTACCTCCCAGCAAGCTACCACTAACACCAAGTACCACCAAGAGGAAATTTAAGCAGCTACTGACCTTCCCCCTGATCAGTTTTTACCACCTGGCCAGGAGAAGGATGTTGTAAGGAAAAGAGTCTACTTGAATATGAAATTCAGCAATTAACATAAACTAGATGTGATTGACACTATCTTTTCTGACTTCACACTGATATGGACTAAGAACTGGTTTCACTACCAGTAACTGCTTCAGTTGAGAGATGTTACGATTTCAGAGAACAGATGAGTCAGTGGGTTTGCCTTGAAACAGAACTAGGATCCTAAACCAAAATGGCTATTGACAGCCATGCCTCACTGCTGAGGCATGTACAAGAACTGGCTGCACTTAGATTATTTTTTGAATTGTGTAGGCACCCATGCAGTGAACCTTTAGTTTTTAATTCATAGAGAAGCAGTCAGCAAAACCAAAGTAGCATGCCATAGTACCAAGGAAACAGGAGGTTTCTGCATATCATACTATTGTGTGGACTACAGTAATTCTCATTTTCTCTGTAAGAACCAAATACAGGATTTCATCTGACAGTCATTTAATGTTTGGGTCATACTTTTTCCTGGTGTCTGACAGTAACAAGTTCTCATTTGCTCTAGGGAATACAAACAATGCTACCAGTTATCACAGTGTTTATTCTGCATATTATATGGAAAACATGTAAGTGTATTCTTTGACTCAATTTTTATGAGAACCAACTCCTAAGAACTTCAAGAGTTCTTCCACTGCTTCTTGGTTTGAACAGTGTAAACAAATTCACACTGCAGAGATAATACCACAAAGCACCTTTTACTACTTACAATGAATTTCTCACTAACACAAGAGAAAGACAAAACCAGCTGCTCAAACACATACTTGAGCCACCACCAGAGTCTTTTCATTTTGAGGTGAATGAAGCAATAGTTTCAAAGTCCACATACACTCACATAAAAGACATTTAATTACTGCTTTAAAGCAGACTACAGAAATGAATGGAGCACTGTACTAGCCTTCTGCCACCAACTGCAAGGTACAGTTTTCTAAGAACTGCAACAACCAAGAGAAAATCTGCTCATGTCACATTTAAAGCAATGCAACTTTCCTCCGTTTAGCAGAGCTACATCCAATTTGAGGTCTACTGAGAGGACAATCTAAAAATAGAACTTCTGATTTTCTGCTGCCTATCTTGTCCTACGTCAATGTATCATGTGTACTGACCAGTGGTCTCTACCTTATCCCATCCTTACCCTTTTCTATCAAAAGTATTTTTTCTCTTTAGAACAGTTTTCAGAATGTGACTTCTTCATTCCTTACCTTCTTACTAAATTACTTATTTGTTCTCCCCTCCCTAATTATGCAAGAACAATGGCAAGGCATGCCAGACTGACACATACCCCAAGAGGTCTGGGATGGTGTCCAGAAAAATGACAGTCTAATTTCTCAGATTCTTCAGCTCCATCCACTTCTCCTTCATCACTGGACAATCTGCTTGTGATATCTCCTCCCATGGAAGGCAGTGGCAGCTCTGGTACATACCCACTGTGGTTTGAAGAACTGTTGCTGTTTATGCTATTTGCAGATGAAGGTCTAGAAGGAGAACATATATTTAAATCATCAGCATTCAAAGGCTCTAGAAACCTACCTGCTGGCATCAAGCATCAAAGCAAATGATGCCAGAAATTATCAATGTAAACAAGGAGAGTAAAAGACACCGAATAGCTGACATTTGGTCTTGTCAGAAATATATTGTGGGGTTGTCATCAAGTTAATGTTAACAGAAACACCTGTCTATCACCAAATTTGAAATTTGAAATTTTAAATTTGTCATGAAGCTGGATTTCAGATCTTAAGAGAGACATGGAACGCTTAAAGCACAGGTATATAAAATCTCTGCTACATTATTAATCCTAAAGGTCCATTTATAAAAATCCTACTTAAATTAGTGTACTAAATATAGGAGTGTTTAGCTGACCCCCTCTACAGGTAGATTAGTGAGTGAAGTAACTGGGAGAACTCCTCACAGCATTTTTTACCTTTGTCTAAAATGCAATAAAACAAAGTAGGAATGTCCTTGCATGACAAGGTATAATGGTGCTTTGCCTTTCAAAACTAGTTTGAAAACAGATTAGATTAGAAGTGGGAGTGGAAAAGGTTCTCAATTACAGTACAACCAAGTATGTATGGAGAGCTCTGAGGCTGGAGGAGATGCCCACACTGGGCAAAATCCTCCTTCAGTCTCATTAATTCATGCTCTCAGGACAGTGCAGTCCCCGAGCCTGCACACAGGAGCCCTGTCCTGACCTGAGTAGGGATTGCTCGCCGATTGGCACAGCCCAAGCTGCAGCTGCTGTCACCTGGGCTGTGCCAGCGCTCCGCAGCCCCCAAGCGCTCGGCTGAGCCCCCACGGTGGCCCTGGCGGGCTGTGCCACCGGCAGCAGCAGAGCTGCAGCTTGCTGGCCCCCACAGAGAGGCCACAAGGCTTCCATGGCTGCTCTGAAACCAGGCAGGACAGCCCAAGAGGCGCTGCAGCTGAAACAGAAATGCAGACTGTACAAACAATGTCTGACTGCTAAAATCCTCCTCCTCGACTACTACCTCTGCAATTTCTGCAGCTGACTCTCGTGGAATTGCACTCCAGTTTTGCTACTTTGATTGTTAATACCTACTAAGCCCCATTTCTACCTGTCTGTCTGTGCTCCTCTCTATGGAAGGATAGTGTAAGGTCACTGCTTTTCCAAGAATTAAGCAGAGAAGCACCGCTCATCTGTGGGTATTCTCTCATTGTCTTTTTCACTAAAACCCAGCAAGGTCCACCTCTGCCGCCACAGGAATGAAACTTCATTCAGGCTTGGTGGCCACACAGAAAACATTGGAAACAGCTGTCTCTGTAAGACCCAAGATAGTAAATACAAGAAGTATCTCTTTCAAATAAGGACTATCATAGTAGGAAAGTCCCAAAATGAACACCCAATCCTGACTAAGGTTTCTGCAAAGAAATGAATGATGAAAAAATATAAATATGAACAAAACCAATTGATTTAGCTCTATGCACACCAGCCAAAATGAGTACCAAAAAAACCCACAAATAAACAAAATATATGTGAAGTTTTCCAGAGGATAATTAGAATTCAGTAGATCAAATACCTTACTCTGTTTTTTGCAAAAGGATGCCTTCAGAAGTTTTCATTGTCTTTCTGAAGACTGTTTTTGTCCTTTCTAAGAAAAATCTTCAAAATAAGGGAAGACATGCTATGGATGGTTTCATATCAATAGTTTTAAATCAACACTAAATTACACCCTTTTTTACAATTCCATTGATGCAATTCGCGAAGTATTTCTGGAGAAAAATTTTATATAAATGTGCAGAATTTTACCACTAATACCTACACTGATTGATGTAAACAGACTTTTCTCAATTCCCAGGTGTGACCAAATGATTTGAATAGAATCTTTATTAATTATTACTGATCATTTTAGGAAAAAAATGCAGTTAGTCTGAGATTCTGAGCCAAAGGTGGACACTATTCCTTTCCTCATTTCCAATTAGATCACAGGCTACCATGGACAGAGTTCAATTAACATAAGCTAGCAGAAATTCTTGTATTAATACGTTTTATTGTGCAATAGCCTAAAAAAGTATTAAAAGCTTATAAAATGAGTTATATGAAAGTCTAAGAAATTTCTTACAGCACCTTCAGAACGCAACACTCCACACTGCAGAAGTGCTTACCTTGGAAGTACAGAATTTGGTGGTCTAGATTTTGCAGGAGATGTTACTTTAGATTCTTGCCCAGAGTTCACTGAGGATCCTGACAGAGAGTCTTGTGCTGGTGTGGGCTGGCTCTGATAGCTTTCCCTTGCAGATGGTGGATGCTCTTTGTCTTTTGCGACTTCTTTTTCCCTGGATCGAGCTTTGTGTTCAGCTAGAAGGATGTCAAACTGTTTTTTACGGCCTGGAACTGCTCGTCGATGATTAAGTGAATGAGTCTAAAAATAGGTGGTTAAAAAGCATTTGTGTGTGCATGACATTGTTTATGAGTCCTCTATACTTCTGATACACCACTACTCTAAAAGATAAAATCTACTTCAAACAACTTTAGCCACAGTTATGGAAATAAAGCTCCTAATCCACATTATCTTTGATAATTTATAAAGTCATTCTTAAATGCCAACATCAAGGCTAAAATTACTTTTTGCAATGATTTTTATTTAATAGAGACTATTGACTTACCTTTTCCAAGATGGAAAATAGAATTCCAGTAATTTTAAGATATTAAGAAAATGATTATAGCTTTTAACTTACAATGAAAACTGATTTCATTGGATTGAAAAACATGAATACATTTTAAAGCAAATTTAGCTGATCATCTCTACTGACAGGCAGCACATACACATACAAATGTTCATTAGAAACATCTCACATTGCAGCTACTTTTTGACACAGGATTTATTACTATCACAAGGGCAGCCTCCAAGTAATTTATTATACACAAATATGGTAATTTTTTAACTAAAAAATTACTATACTTCAACGTTGTTGCACACATGAACCAAAAAAGAAGCATTTAAAATAACACTTGGGTTTCTACATGAAACATTAATGCTTTTTGCATAATAAAATGACAAGAAAAAAATCTTTTTAGAAATATCAGCGGAATAATGCAGATGCTCTGATTCAAAGAAATAGAATTACACAAAAGAATTACCTGAAGACAGCGCCTGAATACCATACCCATTGTCTGTAAGACAGGAGCAGGTATGACCTCTCAAACTACTGTGGTAGGATTTAAACTATAACAAAGCATCTGATATTTTATCTTCTAAGAAAAATACCTTGCAGGTGAGCGATCTTGTGCAAGGTTTCTTTGTTTCAGGATCCAGTACTCCACAGTGCTTATTTGGGTCAAATTCTCTTTCTGTTTGATGGGAGAATGGGAAATGAGAAAAAAATAGATTATTACAGAAGTTTTAACTAGAGTAGCTTATAAATTTTCCTGTTAGAAATTAATTTAATCAGGCTCAGCCTGAACCACTGATCCCATAACAGTGCTATGTGCATCACACTTATAGCTGTGCATCTTTTGGTCCTTGCATGTTTAAAACCATTTAGAGCAGGATTTCAGCCAAAGACTTCATGGAAATAAGTCTGCTTACAGTAGAGTGGCCCAAACAAAGGACCAAACCAAATCCCTGTGACATCAGTTCCCTCCCTAACTCTGGCTGCCTCAGAGCATTTGCAGCTCTGGCTCCAGAGATGGGCTAAGACACAAATAGCATCACAAGTGCTTTAAACAACTGGTGGCATTTTTAAAAATAAAATTTATCTAAATCTGTCCCCTACATCTTTATAAAAATACCATGTATGTTAGTTTTTACTTCCCGATGTGAAGGGAGGGATGGAATTTAAAGTTTGCGGAGATTATGAAAAAGGCTTTTACTTGAGTTCTACTCATGATTAACATTAAAAGGGCATTAATATTTAATATGCTGTACCTGCATATTTAATTTCATTAATATTTTAGTATTTCTATACCATAGATAGCATCACCTCCTTTAGGTTATGTTAATACAATTTTACAGTTTGCACTACGAGCTGTAACAAAACTATGGATCTACACTTGTTAGTTTATGCCATCAAAACCCTCTACCATTACCTTCATACACCTTGACAAATTATGGTGCAATTGGCAGACTGGTTTGCTTTTGTTTGGTAGGGGAATATAAACTATTTGCCAAATCCTATTTTAACTATACAGTGGTGCTACATTCAGATATATTAAATATCCTGTACTCAAAAACAACTTTTAATCAGAGGATTTAAAAATTCTTTATAAACAAACAAATGGGAGCTAAGAAGACAGTGATTCACAGCTGTGTTACAATGTTATGACAGCATCACAGCAAGTACAACAGCTGGAATAAGAAAAGTAAGGACAAGTAGCTTAATGTTAGACAGCAACTAGCCTTCAGATATCACAGTTTCTAGCAGTTTTATGTATCCTGCTATCTAGACTTAAAAATGCTTATCCAAACATTAAATGGTTATATTATTAACCTATTAGCAGAGCCATACAAAAAAGTGAGCTTGGAAAAAGCAGCTGGTACAGGGTTGGTTTTTTTTGTGAAACCTACAAAGGGACTGAAATATGTTGTAGGTAGTTGTAGTTTCTTTGGTATTTACAACACAACAGAAACACAAAAGTAACTGTGTATGACTCAATATAATAACTATTTTTTTCTACTTAATAGATGAAAACACATGTTTATGAACTAAAGGAGTAAGTTACTCCTGCAGTTTGAGTGTAAGATGTTCCTATTACAGTTTCCTGAATGACCCACCTTAAACCTTCAATGCAAATTGAAAAAACTAAAGAGAAAATATGGGCTAATAAATAAGCCTTCAAATGAAAAGTCCTGAAGACAATTATAAGGCTATGGAATGTGTTCTGAAAGTCACCAAGCAAGGACTGTTTTGGATCAACAAGGAAACACTTCAAATTTCAAAAGTGCTCCAGATTGGTACTAGTCAACAAATGGCCCAACTGACTAACACTTGTAGGATTGATTATAGCAAAGCCAGTTATTAGGAAAAGATATACAGATAAAATCAATATAAGGAGCTACAGGAGGAAAGAGTGGAAGCCTCTGCCATTGACCAAACAACAAAATATCATGGTTTCCCTGAGAAACAGAAAATACTGGACAAACAGGAAACCACTTCTCCTGGCTGAAGCATTTATGACTGCTCCAGAGAAATCATGACCATCTAATTGCCAGCTACAGACATGCCTGGTTTGGGCAACACACTACAAAAAACTTACCACCTTCTTATCATCTAAAATGCAGCTTCTGAGTATTGTGTTAGGAAATGTGGAGTGTGGCAAGCCCCAGACCCCTGTGCACAGGCACAGTTTGGGAAAGCTGTTTTTCTGGAATGGATTCTACTTCTTCATGTTCAGTGGATAAAGTGAAGAGCACTTGTTATAACCTCACCAAGAGAAGAACAAGGGCCAAAACGGAACTGTCATAAACTTCTGTTTGCAACAGAACAGTTTTACTTGGCGTAAGCTGGGCATCTGCATTCTTTAACAGCATCCCAAAGAGAACAAGAACTGAGGAAGATTTAGGGGGAAAAAAAAATGTTTTTTGCAGTTGCTACTAGGAAACACTGATCCACTTCTGCTGGGCAGCTACAGACTGTCTTTTGTGGTTCCACAAGCTGTTTCCTCTCTCTCAACAAGGACAGTGCTCCTGAAAAGAGGGCAGGTTGATTCATCACACAACCATCAGGTCTCAGCAAAGAAAAAAACCAAACTTCAATCACAATCAGGGAAATGGTGTGAGAGACAGTAGAGGTTGTTAAAAAGGGAAGGAAACAGATGCAAACTGGCCAAACTTATTAGGGAGCTTCAAAAATTAACATCTGTCCAGCTCTAGGGCAGTGGACCGAGGGAAATCTAAATCCCTTAGCTGAAGTTTCATCCTTTTCATATGAAATGCATGAAATTATGGGATATCTTAAATATCTCTTTGACCTTCCAAGATCTTTTTCTCAGCCTTTGCACTGTCCTGTATAATAATGGAGAGGAATACATCATAGTGACACACAATCTACAGGCAATTCATCTCCAGTGCTCTCAGGACGTCTACAATTTGCTTATAATCCCTAAATTATTGCATTGTTGCATCAATTCTCAAGGCAATGGAAGTAAGACTGAACAGATCACAAATCTGACCATGACAGAGAAGCTGTAAAAAGTCTCAGTTCTGTGTTTTTGTTAGCCATAAAAAGGTAAACACCAGCCTATCCAGGTGCTCAATCAGTCCTTTGCAGAAATTTCCACCATAGCCTAGAGACACTGAAAGTCAGAGCCTAGAGAAAGAACAGTGCCACCTCCACAGAAAAAGCCAGCAAGCTGTAGGAAGCTACAGAACTGATTCTCCTTTATGAACACATTTCTGCAAGTACTTGCACAAAAATGTACAAGTATCACTCTCAGCCCTGCAGTGTTAAGTGGTGACATGAGGAAAACCACTAGCAGTTTCAACTGCTCAAGGAGGAATTCTGAATTGGTTAACTAAATTAGCTAAATTTAGCATCTAAACCATTACAGGAAACAATAGGTTAAAAAGAAGCAATATTCTAAATTAACTGTAAAATATAGAGAGTTTTTATTAGAATAATACATTGGATTTTAAAAAGTGAAATGTAAGGGTTAAAGCCTAATCTTAAACTACTCTCTTGTAACATTTTTTTCATGTTGTGAAAGCTATAAATGAACAACAGTTCTGTTTTCTTATATGCCACCTTTAACTAGTTAAGAAAGCAATCAGTGTACTGAATCTTTTCAGGCAATGGCATTGTTCCATGCCCAACACAGCCCTAGCAAACACCTCACACTGGTCTGAAATCCAGCCAAGGTAGCAGTACCATAGGCAAACTGCCAAATCTGAGAAAACTAAAAAAATAAACCTGATATTCAGGCAAAAAATAGGACACACTCATGAACTGGAAATGAAAGCATTTATCTAGTACAACTTATACTGGTTCATAACTAGTGCACATTTAGAAATCATGTGAACTAACTTTGTGCCAAAGTGACGATCTAATGCGGATCATGCTGCCATTAGCAAAATTAGCCTTTCAGTACACACAAGAAGTTCCTGCCCGAGTCACAAAGTACTGCGAGCTGATGAATAGACCTTGCACAGCTTCTTCAGCCATAAACTTGAGTCAGTTACTTTTGCTTTAAAAAAAACCCATAAAATAAAAACCCTCAAAACACTTTGTTTCCTTTCATTCATAGCAAAAATCTGGTTTCTGCCTTCAGGGGCAAATTCTCTCCTCACTGCCCAGCAGCTGGCATGGGTCACCTCTAGGGAACTCCACGTGGATGGCAACCTTTCTAACAGAGCCTCTGCCCACCCACAATGTGGTGTTCTGTGCTTTGGTGGCAGGTTTGGACAGGACCTACATCCTCAAAATTACCCTGCCGAAGGCCATCCAGGCTGTTTCCCATTTAATGTCATTTTCTCAACTCCACTGTCCTGTCTTCCTGAAAAAGATCAAGATCCTCACGCTAGAAACATTGCCACTCATATATGAATTGCATGGGGAGAGGAGTGAAGGGAAATTATGACTTTCAACACTTCCCCAGCATTTCCCATATCTCTTTAAGAATTTTCTCATATCTAAAACAAATAAAAAAAGGAGTCTTTAAAAAATCATGACTTGGAGGGTAAACCAATGTCTTAAACCTGTTCAACTTGATCATGATTTAAGTAAAGTCACCCAACCAAGGCACATTTTCCTTTGTTGTAAACAGACTCAAATTCCATAATGGCTTGAAGAAGTCTTCTGTCTTTCTGTTTTAATGAATTTACTTCCTTAAAAATTTGTATTTGGCCTGTTGACCAGTAATTTCAAGCTAAACAGAATGTGTACTTTGAAAAGACTGTACAAATGCTTAGAGTGTGAAAGTTTTCATTTTCATACATGCAACCCGGCATCTTACAGAAAAAAAAGCAAACCAAACCCAACATTTTATTAGCTGCATTATGAGCTATAGAATCATTAACAAAGAACAACAGACTACCACAAAAGGTGAACTACAACATCACTTACCTGAAAGTCTTTTGTAAGGCTTGTTACTGCTTTTAGTGCCATTTTGGTGTTTCTTGTCTATTGATGGAGCTACAATTCCTTTGCCGTTCATAATCTTTTCTGGTGATGGTGGCACTGACTTGGATGTCAAACCAGATTTAACCAAAGTTGGAGCAGGTATGGTGGATGAAGAAGCTGAGGAGGAGGTGATGGTGGTAGTGGTTGCAGAATTCATTTTAACATTGGCACCATCTGCCTTCACTAGGTTAGGAATTTTCTCTAGACTGACTACTGGAACAGGAACGCTGCAAGATCAAAGGAAAATATTCATGTGGTATTTTCTGCACCACAGATTTAGGGTTACTTAATCCCTTTCCACAGATACAAAAATTTCAATGCAAGTGACACAGTATCTCAAGACCAGACTAAAATGAAATACTTGGTACCAGTATTGACTATTTTTGTTCAATCAAGTATTTACAAAGCCAGGCATCTGTTAAGCCTGTAGAGAATTATGAAAATGAACCTTTGTAATTTTTTTTAAGATTCAATCCCCTACTATTTATAAGTAAAATCAGTATTTGGTACTAAGCAAAACATACCCCTTACAAATACAGTCTCATGCCTTTAACACAAGCACGTACCAGATATGTGTATGCTGTACTAAACTCACCATGATAACGAAGCAGTTTGCTAATAATATTAATATTTTTAAACAAACACAAAAATAATTCATTTGCTCAGATGTGTCTGAATGACATACAAGTTCTGGAAACAAGGAGAAAAGAGATTTTAAGCATAGAAATCTTAACAGCTGTCCCTTTAAAAGTATTAAAATCCTTGATGACTTGAGCATTACTACAATGTATTTTAATAAAATCTTAGGGACTTAAAAATTCTTAATATAATTATTAACTTAGCTGTCCCTTTTCAGAGTAAAGTTTGCAGTAACTAACTTACTCTAACTTAACTACCACCACTGCATATTTGTGACACTAACAAATGTTACCTTCTTAATTTGGCAGCAAAAAAGATTGAGACAAATGATTTTCAGCTGCAACAGTATTTTAACATTTCTGGGTTCTATCTTCATGAGGAAATATCCAGTGACAGCTTTTTATCTACTCAACAACTCCAAAACTGGGTATCTCATGACTACCAGTTAATATATAAATTATATACCCCTCCCTACTGAAACAAACCCAAATAAAAAAAATATAACATAATGCATGTATGGTTAGGGACATCCCCCCATTCACAAATCACACATAATTTCAGTCTTTTGTGTCTGAGAAATGGCAACTTTGCTGCACCTTTCTACAGAAGGAAAGTGTAACAGGTGTGAAGTTTTCACAATTAGAAAAAGATGACTTTGAGATGGCATTCTCCATGGGACACACTTTGGAAACACTGAAGCAGGGTCCAAAATAACTCAAGTCTTGGCTTTCCTGGGCTCCTACAAACTTCTGTTTCTCTGTAGCTGCTGAAGACCTTATTCTAAGGGTATTTTAACACAGGGAAATGTACAAACATTGATGTAAACAATAGGTATACATAACTGTGAAGAAGATTTAGACCAAGACATCTTCTGGAGCTGGAATAAAATTATATAAAAATTCTATCTCCTGTGGTACTATAAAGCAGTTAGTCAGAATACAGATGCAACTGCAGTAAAGTGTAGAGCACTGGCCAGTAATTAAGCAAAAAACATACCTTACAAAATCAGAACTGCATTAAGTATTTCAACAAATGCAAACATGTAGCTATGAAAGGGAGGATTTGATCCTCTCCTTTTTTAAACTGCTCTGAATTTATTAAGTTAAATGGGAGGCAAAAATTGTAACATCTCAGCATAGGAATTATTTTTTATCTTTAAACAGATGGCATTTACATTTTCTGAAAATAGGATAATTTTACATTAAGTAGTTCTACTATACATAAACCATATAAAAACATAAGAGCAAATCTGCATGCCCAGTTTTAAAGAACTATCTTAATTCAGAATACTGATATTCACTGAGAATCAAGTGTATTATCTGGTCTAGTAGTGAAATACTGTTAATAAAAATTACCAGGGTTTCTTTGTTTTGCAGTGTTTAGAATCTCAGATCCTAGGGCACATACAGATGTATTACTGTGACAATGAAAAATGCCCAGGGAGGGAATATTTTTCCTTCATTTTGTTACAGATAACAAGTCAACCTTCATTATGCATTTCATTGTAGTAAAGAAGAAAAAAGAAAAATACTCCAGCATTTGTGGACATACACATTCTATAGGATTCTATAGGTACTCTACAATAACCTATTTATGATTTCAGAAGCTACAGATGATAATTTCTCTCTCTTTTACTGCATTCAAGAGTGAGGATCTCTAGTATTAGCATAACACTTAAAGATGAATTTATAGCCAAATGGCAAACTGGAAGGTGCACAGCAACAGTGACTGGAGTCAACTACTAAAGTCTTAAAAAGCAAATAAATTACAAATGTTTATATTTATATTTGATGATAAGAAAGAATTCTTTTCCCAAACATAGTTTTTTGAGTAAAAAATTGAAGATTTATATCAAAAGTCCGTTAGAAAAAGAAAACCCAGGTTTTTAGAATTATTTACTGTATTTCAAAAGGAGTTTTTGAACAATAAGCTTGTTTATATTTTTTTAAAGACAGCTGTTGAAAGGGGCAATTAGAAAAACAATATGCAACAAACATATAAAGTGAGGAAAAAGGTCTGTATTCAGTAAAGATAAATTTACTTTTTTTTAGAAAAGAAACTCTAGTAAGAATAGCAGTATCTACCTAAAAGGCAATAAAAGTTACTACCAAAGCAAACACTTCAGAAACATTATTTCTTCTGCACTAAGAAGGAAATAGCATAACTCTCTCCAGGCAGATAACAATGCTTTTTGATTCCTTCAGTAAGTGCAAAGTGCCAGCTAAAAAATAATCAATGTTTTTCTTCTTTTTACATATGGGAATCTGCATAATGTGGCCATGGGTTCCAAAAGAGTAGGAGCAGTATTGGGTCTCAGCACAATAATTTCCAATTGAATCTTGGAATCTTAGAGAAGCTAGCTGAATGTTGATCTTGCACCCATGCTGAAAACCCAAACCAAAGTGTCTTGGAAGAAACATTGGAAAAGCTAATAAAAATAAACTGATAAACAATAAGTTAACACGCCTTTGCAGAAAATCAGATCCTGGCAAAGAAATATGGTTTCACTTTTTGATGAGGTTACCAGTTCAGAGATAACTATGAAAATGTTCCAGTTCTTGAAAGGCATTATAAAACAAATTATTTAAAAGCGAATATTAAACAATATGAAATTCAAATCTAGCTTTTCTGAGATCTATTATTCATTGGGGCTGTTTTTCTAGGGGCATTTTTAGCCATCATTACCAAGTCTGACATGACCAAAAACTTCAGTGGACCTGAGAAATAAAGATAAGATTACTGATGATAACATTTGCTGATGGAATCAGGATTGAGGGAAACTAAATAATGAAGAGAAAAAGTTAGAAAAGCAGTATGGAGTGTTTGGTAAAGTTCATTAACTCAAAGAGACATTTTAACACAAATGAATGTAAAGTTACACATGAAATAACAAGCTGTTCAGTCTGCAGTGAAATACAGGGAAACAACACACTGGAAAATAATGACAAAAATATTCAGTGGTCACAGTGAATAAGTAATATGAGGTTTTATTGTATTGTTGTGCTTATATCAAAAATGGGATATGGCAAGTAAGACATGGTTTTCACATTTCCCTGGTTATACTGATATTGGAATATGGCTTCCAGTGTTGCTGACCAGCAGTACAACACCAATGTTGATGAATTAGAAGGGAACCAGAAAAAGGATCAAAAACGAGGACTACACAAAATGCATGGTCACGATAGACTTTAGAAGCTTATTCTCTTTTTCAAATAAGGTAACATTTCCTTCTGTTTTCTTGTGCTCTGTCAGGCAGTTGGACTAGATGGTCATTGTAGGTCCCTTCCAGCAAGCAAGAAAAATAACTGCAGTATGTCACAATACTTTTCACTTCTTTTACTTCTTTTCACACCTTTTACTTCTGTTTTCCTGTCTCTTGGCTTTCAAAAGTTATTTCTCCTTCCTATTATGTAATTTTGTTGGGTTTATGTTTTGGTCATTTGTAATTATATTCATTCTAAAAAGCTCAGCCACTCATTCAACACTTCAAATTTGTGAAAGAAGAAATTCACAAACATTTAAAAACATAAAACATTATCCTATATTGCTGGGATTGCCTCTACAATGTACAAAATATTTGTGATTTAATGTTAGATTGTATGGTCCAAGTTAACCCTGCTGAGTTTTGCTTCCATGGTGCAATAGGAATATCCTTAAATCATGACTATCTTAACTTTCTCAGTCTCAGAATGAAGAATTGTACTTCCTAAAAAGAAGAAATAAAGGGCAAGAAATTATTAAAAAATACTTTGAAAAGTGACATTATAAATTTTAAAGGATTGCTCACAGGTATACCTTTGGGATCTTTTTTCTGTTTACAGAGAATCAGTTTTCTCTGTGTTGATGAAAACCATATCAATTTAATCACATTTTTTTAATTTTCAGAACTTCTGGTAGGCTAAACTTTGTGGAGGGAGGCCAAAGAGATCTGCTTCAGCTGGTTTCTCAACACTAGCTTACTTCAACACTTTACCCCAATTTTATGCTGCCTTAGGATCATGGATAGGTGGAAATGAACACCTAAATCCTCCATGGCAGCACCCAGAAGCTGTGCTGGGGCACAGCAAGCGAAGCAGCATCCTTTGGGTAGGTCAGCAGTGAGGAAGAGAGCTCCAGCTGCAGGAATTCCTTTTACAAAGGGTAAGCATCTGACCTATGCTTACTAATTATGATCACTTGTTCATAATTATTATTATTACCAATTCTTTGCCTTTTCCTCCCCAGTTTCTTCCCTTCTGCTATACCTCTTACCACCTTGCCTGCAAGCTGCAGAAAATTATGGTTTGCATTTATCTTGTGCACAGTGCAGTGGTGTTCCAGCTCTGCTCCATCTCTAAGCACTGCTGTATTAATAGCAACGATGGTAGAGATACAGGGGAAAAAATCATAACTGACAGATATTTCTGGATGATGTATTCACAATAATACTTTATATTCCAACTACAAGAAAGTATTAAAACAGCAGCTGAAAAATGAAACAGTTCCAGATTTCTTTTATCTGATCATTCCAATCAAGATTTTTAAAGCATTAGCCATGGAGCAACCTGAAACTCTGGAGCACATCTTAGAACAACAGAGGACATGAACAAGAGAAAGATCTACTTGGTCAATGGTTAAGACGATGCTTCAATCAAAACTATAACAAATTTAACAACAGAAGTTGGATCTACATGAAGGCAGGCACAGAAACAACACAGAAACTGGGCTATGCTGTTGCAGAGGCCATTCCCAAAATCCTAATTGTAACAACTAAAACTTAAAGGAGATGCTGTACAAAAGAATCAGGCAAGCCCAACACAGGTTGTTCCAGGTCTGAAAAGCAATCATTAAAATGATGTAATTCCTGAAATAGCTGATTTGACAACTGTCTAGAAGAACTTATATCAAATAAATGCTTGGCATAAGATTACAATGTAACAGACAAAAGCACTGAAGACCTGGAAGCTTCTGAGGATGATAAACCACAGCACACTTGGATACAACATGAATCCTGTTTGCATTTTTGAGACAAACGTTTCTGTGTTGAATATTTCTTTCTAAAACCTAAGATAAGAAATTCTATGGCTTGTGCAGCAGCTGAATGGAAGACAGAATCTTAAAAAATAATAAATTTTATTAATAATTTCACCATAAATCAGATCTGCTGAATATTTTCTAGTATTCTAAATAAATATTATAATCCTCTAATAGAATAGGAGCAAGCACTTTCTTCTGTAACAGCTGTCAGCTCTCTATAACCTGCGATGATAAGCAGACAGATTTTATTCTCTAACAAATCATGTAATCTAAAGCACTTAACACTATATTTTGCAAGAGAATTTCATTGATCTTCACTTCAGACTGTTTGTGATTTGCTATGTGGTAATTACAGTATTATTAATTACTATATGCCTTGTTTTTCCCCAAAACAAAACAAAACAAAACTGCAGTATGATCTCCTAGCATGGCTGCAAGAATTACATAATTCTCGGGTACAACTACTGTCATATTTATTGCCAAACAATCAACGGAGCAGTACAACATTTTTAAATGGTTAAATCTACCTTGTTAATCATCAGTAAATATTTAGGATGTTCCCAATAAAAGGAAAAGGGATTGGTGGAAATACTCAGTTATTTTGTTCCCTTCCAGCTTTTACTGACTGCCAGAATGACATCTGTTGCCAGAACGGAAGATATTGTTTATAGATTCAGTGAGTCTGCTGAAATGTGGATATGTATGTTGCTGTCTGTAACAGGATGAGAAATAGGTTTATAGTCAATACTGTTAATACTCTTAAGTCCTTTCTGATTTACTTTTAATTAGACTTATAAAAGAATCCTCTATTGTATAAAATTCCCCTCCAACATTCATAAGGAAAAGTCACTATTCAGTCAATAATATTTGGTTTTGAGCAGTAAAAGAGGTATTTACACACAGATGAGACAGTGGCTATTCTGCTTTTCTAGTTAATGTGTGAGTGTATAGTCTAACCAATCAGATTTCCTATTTTCAGAATTTTATATCATAATTGCCCACAATGCTCATCATGCTTAAAAAGATGGTGGGTCCAGATTTATAGGAAGAATATATTTTTCTAGGACAAGGTAAATTCTACAGCTAGGCAGAAGCTGCTGTCCTTGAAATCATGCCAACTTGTGCACATTTCAGGCAGAAAGCATGAGCTATGCCTTTAACATAATTTGAGCTTATTCTTTGTCTCATGAGTGAACAGTTTGCTTTAAATGATTTGCTGTTTTGAGGCAGTTGTGTCCAGAAACCCTACGTAAAATCATGACTTTCTTATGCTAGGTGTTATATACAAAAGAGAAGGATCTTTATAAAGTAAGTAGATAAATCTTAAGAAAAAGGAAGTCTCACTATCTCAAATTTACAGATGAAGAACTGAAGAGAGCAAGGCATAACAGAACCAGGAACTGAACCCAGATCTCAAGTCACCAACCTAACGGCCTAATCACAAAGCATCTTTCCTGTAGATAATGAAGACAAAACAGTTCCTTAAGGGATAAAATAGTGACCCAGTTCTGCTGTCATTTATATTTTTGCAACTCTGCCGCTATCATCACAGTCATGGGAGGATGGGCATGGCAGTGTCAAAGCCTGTATGTGTACATATATCACAGTACATGATGTAAGACACCCCCAAAATAGTGATTTTTGCAGCCAGAATTTTCTTGTCATCTCATAAGGCATCAAACATTATCAAAATACAGAATGAACTCCAACAGCAGCTGCTATTGAAGATAATTGACTATAACCAGTAAGTTTTCATGAACATCAGTTAAGCCAATATTAAGAACTCCACAAAAAATTATCCTGTTAAACTGTTTAAAAGCATCAGTTCTAAGGGCTGATAGTGTAATGGAAGATGGACCTTAAAGATAGAAAACTGGGTCAATACCTCACTTGCTATATGCATCTTAGAAAAACACACTCGATGGAACAGTGAAAAAGTAATCCAGTCCTTCTTGCTCTTCCTATATGTAATTTTTTTTCTTCATTCAAGAATATCCTAATTTCCTCCCTTAGAAATATAGAGGCTTAAACTGTAAACTTAGGTAAAATGAGAATACAGATTTTTGTGATGATTGTGATATATATATAGAGTACTTTGAACACCAACACCTTTGGTCACTATTATTTTGGTACTTACCATGGTTTATCCCGTGACACTTTTGAAGGAAAGACTGTGTGCTGTTTGCTACTGGAGGTAAGTAGATTGTCTTTGGGCGTTTTGAATGGCTTTGAGTTGCTGCTGACAGGGTTATGGCCGCTGATACAGGATTTCGGTTTCATCTGTACTAGGGATGTCCTGGAATTACAGGCTGGAGAAGCTGGAGAAGGGGAAGGTTTACACATTGAACTGTGTCTTCGTTCTGTAACAGAAAAGAAACTAATTTTACAACATGTCATAGGCTAAAATTAAAAATACAAGTTGGGAAAGAGGAAGTTGTTCTTCTCTATGCTAGTTACAATGATTTTCATCACTCCAAAGAACACCAGTTCATTACTGTTGGGAATGTAATCAAGCCAAATGATAATTAGACAAAATCAGCTTCATGAAGCAATCTGAAAAAAATGTAAAACATAGTAAAATAAATAGCAATAATCTACCAGAAAATCTATGTGAGGTGTACTTGGTGTCCCAGCTCTTTCATGCTAAGAAGAAAGGAGAGTATGTAACAGCTAAGATGACTCAGTAAACTGCTCTGTGACAGATATGTGATTGCTCCTATAAAGGTTTATGATGAATTCAACTGACCTAGTTATTGGGCAGTTTACTTTATGACTATCTTGGTTCAATTCTATTGAGAAACTGTAAGGAAAAAAACAGGAAGACTGAAAAGTAGCAAAACGTCTACTGCTCCGGGCCCTTCCAGAGAGGTGGGCTCTGCTTGGTTCACTTGGTTATCTCCAAGCACCATTCAAGGTAAAAGCTTGGGTTTTTTTCCACACAGAGCAAATGGCACGTGCAAAAAACCCAGGACGTTTACATCTCAGTAACAAACATGGCATCTGAAGGTCAGCATGGCTCACACTCACACCAGAGGCCTCTCAAGCACTACAAAAAGGCAAGGCCTGGCTGACCCTGCACAAGGCAGGCTTCAGTGAAATTGTTTTGGTTGAGTCGTTATTAGTGTTTTTTAAAATCTAAATGTCCTGTCCCTTATATTGTAAAGTAGAAAGACTGTTTTGGCCATTCTTTACAAATCATATCTTTCTCCAGGGTCAAAGTGCCGGTGCTTGGCCAGCTGGCTACATGAGTGTGCAGCAAGCAACAGGCTTGTGCTGTGAACTTCAGCACAACTACAAAATACTTACAAGAGACAGGAGTTGATCTTTGCTGTGATATTTTCAAGGGGTGCTACAAATCTTGAACAGTCTTGCTGGCCCCATTTGTGAAGCACCCTTTCCCCAGCCCGCTGACCCTGCAGTGAGCCAGCCTAAGGCAGCAGCGGCTGGCACGGATGGGCTGGGGAAGAGGAATTTTCCGGTCAGCAGGGCCTGGCTCATTGGCACGGACTCCAGTTTGCTGTGCCTGAACACCAAGAGCCCGATCACAGCAGGGATCAGGCAGGTACTCCCACAACCAACACCATAATCAAATGTAGCAAGCGGAACATAATCATAGGCCGAGTACTTCAGACAAGGTGGAGTTTCTCATTCAATATGCAGCAATTTTTCCTTGTCTAAAGCCTTCAGCACTTAACTTGAAGAATCCAAGTAGGTGCTACTCTTTTAGCTTGACCAGCATCACACAGTCAACCAAGAGCAGGTTAAGGAAGCACCAGCGACCTGCTAATACATGGGAAGGTTTTGTACTTGCATCATCAACCCTGCACTCACTAGTCTGATATTTCAAGGACAACTAAGAAAAATTTTCCCACAGAGAATCAAAACATGACAATTTGTCTGGCATCCTCACAAGTAAAAACTTGCCAGTAGCAGAAGGATTCATCCATGATTAACTTGCAATAGGCAAATACCTCAAGAACAAAGAGAAATGCTTTAAAAAATTCCAAAATGTTTCTATTAGATCTAAAATAACTAAATAAAGACATTTTTTATTTAAGATCAAGCATTTCCATATCTTCACATTCACAGCTTTAATTACCAATGCTGGAATTCCCTCCACATTCTCCTGCAACTGAAGAACAAAACAGTCTTAATTTTTTTTCAAATACAAAAGTATCTATTGCGACTCCCAAAATGTCCCCTATCATTCGCTACTTTTCACCCCACCACACACTTCAGTGTGCAGCCTCTGCTTTTAAAAGTCCTTTGCAGGATGCAGTGGATTTACATTCATTTCACCTCACATTTGTGGTAACACCTGTGTAAGCTACACATCTGATTTTGAAATGCACAGTTCCATTCATGGACTATTTATTGTATTACATAATAGCTATTGTTTCAAGATTTACCAACTTTCTCAGCATCTATTTAATCAATTTTAAGTAGGCTAATCAAAATTCGCAACTTTCCCATAAATTACTTGGGGACTGATGAAAAGGAACTGCTATGCTACCAACAAAATCAAGCCATATATAAAGTAAAACTTGTGAGAAAACATGTTTTCCACACACATGCTATATAAACTTAGGATTAATTACTCCAATTTTTACCACAGCTACTGGTTTTCTTAAGCCTGACTGGTTTCGAGTAAACTGTGTCATCAATATCAGCCCTATGGATATGTTTGGAAATGAAATATATTACTCTTATTAAAATTAATCTTCTGGAAAGATGAACATTCTAGATACTGATTATCTAAATATATATTTTAAAGTCATTAAGTATCACATGCCATAGCAAGTTATTTTATAAGAGTCTTTTTGTACTGGATTTTTAGTCAAGCTAAATGTTTGGTGCTTTTCCCAAGACAACTTTCTCACTTTATTAGTTTTTAAGAGCAAACTAGTACATTAACCTTGGATTTTTTACTCTAACATAGAATATGGTGGAAACTGTTGTAATTAGACTATAATAAAGTGCATCCCACTGCTTTAAGCAGCAGATGTTTACTTAAAAGATAGGGAAGGGAAAAAAAACTTATTTTAGCTGAGTGTGTCAAATTGGTGGTTATTCTTGTGATCAGAACCAACTGCCCTAATTAGCATTTCCTTTTACCTCCTCAAATTCCCCTCTTCCCTCAAAACGTGCTACAGAAAATCTTCCACCTTTTAGACAGGTACAATACACATTTGAGTATCATCAGCGTTACCCAGCTTTACTTCAAATTTCCTAGAATGGAAACTGTGACCCCTGTAAAGTCATAAAGGAGAAAGAATGCAAATAGCCAGTGCCACACAAACAAAAGTGTTCTGAGACTGCTTGGACGGGTAAAATCTGCACATTTTTTCACAAAAGTTAATGTCACTTCAATGTCAGCAGAAGAAGATGGCAGCAACACCTTGCAGGTATGGCACTGTGGAGAGCTGGAAGAGTAATTCTCTCCAAAGGGGCTGAAAGTCCCCTTTTTGTGCTGGGCAAGCATGGTTGCAAGAGGCTGTATTTGACAAAGGTGTGAATTCTCAGACAAATCTCGATGGTGAGGGCATAAATTGTAACTATATGTTGGTATATTCCTTCTCAAGAATTATCAAGTTGCCTCTCGATTCTTCATTCCTTACAATGTATGTGGTAGTCAATCACCCTTGGACACTGGCAACGTTTCAGAGAAATAACGGGAATATAGGACAAAAAGAGAAGGCTATCAGGTGTCAGAATACACTGCCTATACCAGGGTGGTGGTGGCCTCCTCTATCAAATTGACTTTTGTGGTCAAATCTGTTGAAAAATTTTTTTACTAGTTTGTCTGTTCCTATTTTACATATATACAAGGAATGACACATAATGTACAAATCTACTATTATACAGCCTATGCAATAAATTAATATGTGAATAAAATACATTTGCACATCAAATAGTTGTGATAAAATTAAATATTCACATACTAACATATTCAGGAGACAATCAGCTATCTGTGTAACACTTTCTACGCTCATTTGCAGATCATTTGTAGACAGATTAGATCTAGCAGAGCAGGTGAACTTGTATTCATACAGCTGTGGACATGGCTGTCCCTGTTCACATACACCAGTGATAGAGCCAGTGGACATTGATGAAACTAAAGAAGAATGAAAGTTCTTGCCCCTAGAAATTATAAAATGCAGCAAGGCAACTAGAAAACCAGTTATCATCACTGATAAGATACTAACCTAAATTCTGCACACTTTAGCAATGCTATGGATATGTGCTCTAGTTTAAAAGATAATTTTTCTGATTCATTTAAGTACTTCCAAGTGGATGCTTACATTCCCCATAAATAACAACACATATTCTGTTTTGATTCTAAATACCAGGTGCTGCCAAATTCAAGAGCACAGGAGCACAATCAAACTTACAATCCTCTTTACCACATTAATTCCTTCTGCAACCTCTCAGCTGTCTCTGTGCAGCCATTGCATGTGACAAGCAACATGTGACTTCTGCTGTCAGACAGTTAATGTACTAATGGTATTAATCTCAGAGGGAAGTTTAACACTCTCACTGAATTACCTCACTTTCTATAGAATCAATTTCAGATCAATATCTGTTACTTTTTCTATTAAGCAGTGTCTGAAAGCCCAGTGTTCCATATAATTCAAAGGCGCATTGCAAACTCTGCCTCAGTAGCACTGCAAATGATCTTAACTATTCCAGGAGATTCTCCATGTCCTATGGAAACATGGATACAGTCCAACTTTCTCAGCCAAATCTGAATTGTTTGTAGATGTGAAGTCCTTATGTTGTTGGAGACCTAACAGTCCCTGAATCTCCAGAGCTTCTCTCCTATGCCCTTATACTCCATTTTTAATCCTCCTTCCTGCCTCCTGCACAATGCAACACCCTGCCTTTCCCCAAATCTCTGTTGCAGCTGCCAAAGTCCTCTAGGTCTGCCTTTAAATCTGTAATTCCACTGGATCCTCTCTGATAGGTCACCAGGGAATACTAGCAGCTGTTTTGCAGGAAACGCCACATCTCCTTCTAATCATAAGAAAAAAAAGCAAAGCAATAGAGGGGCAACATGAGCTCCAGAGCCACAAGCAGAGTGTGTGGGAAAATGAGGCAAAACCACATTCTGAATAGAAAGTCTCTTTTCAAATTTTTGCCTTGACTCTTATACACAGGATCAAGCACGTACTTACCTCACAGCAAACCTTACAATGATGCTGCAGCAAATACAGTAAAATATGTCAAACATTGCAGTTTCCTACCAAAAAAGATCTTTATGTGATCCTGAAACTGCAGATATCTCTAATCTGGACTAGAAACAAAAACCCATTTCTTATTATACCCCACCTGCATCCACATTCTCACCCATCATGCGGTACTCAAAATTGATCAAATCAAGTGAAAAGGGTTCGCCCACTTAGTGCCTTGTCCATAAATATGGCAGACAATCATGGAGGAAAAAGGTAATGATACACTTTGAGCAGAGAGAAAGATACGTCTTTCATCTTTCAGTGCTCTTTTTCCCCAGATACTTGAAACAAAACAAGAAAAAAATCCTCTTCATGTTGTCAGAAGACAGACACTAAAACTCTGTCAGCACGAGTCATTTTGAAACATTACTCTTGTTTAGCATGATCTGACTTCCTGTGTACAAGAGGCCTATAGGAAAAACCAATTTTAGGTTGACCCATTAATAACTTAGGGACCCAGTGTTATGGATAATAGCTTGGTAAAAACAAACAAATTGCTAAAACTCAAAAAGGTAAGAGCATTATTTACTGCTAGTAAATATTCATAGAATAATAAACCTTCTTTTTAAGCCTGTATTCATCACAACACTTGCATTCATAGTCCTTTTACTTGGAATAGCATAGAGTAACTGATCCAACTGCCCTTAACACAATATGAATACTGTTATTCCCCATTTACAGTATTTAAGCAGATGATAATGAAATTTAGTATCTCATAGTCTTGTTGATGAAGATGTTACTCATGGTAACTCCTATGCACTGCCTATGCACAAATTACAGTTTTCCCATTTACATTATATCCTGAGGTGCTTTGTTGCACAGCCTTCCACTGTGCAAAGCTGAGCAACTCACACTTACAATTTCAATAAATGGTAAATGAAACCTACCACCTTGTACTGATCCCAGTTCAAAGTTTGCAAATGTACTTGGCATTAATCCTAATAAAACCAAAACAGAAAAAAACCCACACATGCCCGAAAAGCAACAGCCAGCAACCAGAAAATGAACAACCTAGACTCTTGCAGAAATGTGTCATCCTGCAGGAACTGGCAGCTGGTTCATAACAAGAATTCATAAACACCTTGTAAGCACTTTCATTTTGCAGCCAGTCTGAAAAAAACACTAGCAAAACCCGGTACATGAAGTTAAACAAAAATAAAATTGTATTTGATGTTAGCAAACTACAGCATAATGTTGCAAGATTGAAGGATAACTTTACCAGCTTTTTTGACAAAACACTATTCCAAGTCCAGCTGAAAAAGTTTGGAAATAATATCCACAAACTGTTCCACCCTTCTTGCACTGCGCACTGGAAAGGAAACAGCACAGTCGGTTTCATTTTGATACTTCTTGTAAACTGACAAAGGAAATAAACTGCCAGCTCCAACCCCCAGACTGATCCGCTGCATAAAACACTGCTCAACAATCACAAGCTTCATTTCAGGTCAAATGACATAATTGGGAAATTATCAAGTGCTAAAATAACCACCGTTCTGCTGGTGTTTATTTACAATAAACACAAGCTCCGCTTTCTGACAGAAACCCACTAAAACGATTCTCCATTTCACAAAGTCTACAAGTGAGTAGGATCAGCAAAATTATGCAAAACATCCTGCTAGAAGAAGAAATGTAAACTGAGCCACTTACAGAGAGGAGCAGGCTGCCAACTTAATCTGATTCTACGACGACTGTAAACATGTACTTTTGGAACGTGAAGCGATTCACATTGCCACAGATGCCGTCAGAGAAACACAGCAACGTGATTAGGTATTCTGCACACGGGGAAAAATCCGGCAGATGACCTGCCGCAGCAAATACCAGATCTGTGCTCGCACACACCAACTGTTTTGACTACAGGCACTTGTTAAGCACCAAGTTTCGGTCCTACCAGTTGGACACCAGAACTGAACCTGTGCCAAGAACAACACGAGCTGAAAACGGCTGCAGGGTTTTTTTGGGTTTGTTTTTCTTTTCCTTTTTTTTCCTTTCTTTTTATAATTGTTGATACAACTCAAGCAACTGCAGAAATGAACCAAAGTGCAAAATTCAAAGCAGCAAAACCCACAAGTGTATATTTAGAAGACACTGAATTTTTACTTCCTTGATCCAGGAAAGAAGGAGAGTTTTTGTGTGTAACATGGTAGGATGAACCTGAGGTTTTCCTGGAAATTCTTTTATTTATGGGATAACCTGGTATTTGTCAGGATAATTATAAAAGACATGAGAAATAATCTCTAGATTATCACTATTTTACATTTATGTGACCAAATATCTTAAAAATGGCAAGATTTCATGAAAGTCACACACAGCACTTCACAGAACACTATTATTCCTCTTGAATAAAAAAGCATTAAATGAAAGAAGGGTCAAATGGAACTCCAAAAAATGCTTCAAATAGTGAAATTAATTATCCAAAATGTAAACTGAAGCTTCTGGGTATTTGCTTGCTTCTTTTATAAGGATTTTGAGACATAAATATGAAGCTCCAAGGTATCACTGAAGTATCAGACAGACAGGAAAACAATAGAAGTGTGAATACCCTGCCCTGGTGACAATGTCAGTCTTCACATGATTGAGCAGGAAGACCTAGATTTAACTGTAGTGTAAAGGCCTGCTTCTACAGCTATAAAAGAGGATATTAATGATTTAGAGTATTAACTTGATTAAAAAAGGAAGACTTAAGTAGGAATTCATCACTCCTGTAATGACACAATTCCACATGCATAACCAGCGTCTGCCACATGACGCATTGCTACTGCAAAAAAATGACAATTTTCAACTCTGTATTTCTCTGCTCAGCAAGGCCAAAAATCCCCAGGCAAAAAAGAAGTAATGGAGCAAGCAAGTCTTGGCTACACACTTTTTTGGAGTGACAGCCTACCAAAGAAAAGCAAGGAAACCTTATACACAGAAATTTCACTTTCTGCTGGAGAAGATGCTCAGGTAAGTCCAACATGAAGCAAGAGTCTGAGCTACATAACACCACAAACCTTGTGTCCAGTGCTTACACCACAAAGACAGCCCTCAGCATCCTTCTGCACTGGTATCTTACTACCTGCTGACTCACATTCCCAGCATTTTTGTACTCAGAGGATGGAAATGCATTATCAGCCCTAAACCTGGGACAGACACATCAGGTGAAATGCTAAAATATTTCCAGCAATCAAGCCATGGTACTCTCAAACATAAATACTGCCAACAAATCAGAATTTTGTGGGTGATTTTATACCTGAAGAGAAATCTTTTATTTGGCTAAATGTACAAATTTATAAACAAATCACCTATTCATTTATTCAAACACCCAACTTAAATAATTGCACTCCAAATTGCTGCAAAATAGAGGAAAATTTAGTATTGTCATCCTCTCATGCTTTGTATCATGTAACAGACCAGTTTCCCCAGGCAGATCATTCACATTCAAGGTCAGCTAATGACAAATGTTTTTATTTATTTATACTTATGAGATAAAATATTTCACTGTATCTCTGTTTTCATCTTTAAGTATATTTACATAACAATAACAGAATAATTTATGTACATGATTGCTTGAAGAACTAATTAAATGTTTCCCCTCATCTATCATAAACCAGAAATGTTTAATGTTTCTTTAATGTTTTAATCCAAAAATATATAATGTCATTTATTTTTATTGTTAAAGAAAGGTAAGCCATTGCAGAGTGAGATGGGACTACTGAGGTGGCTTGGAAAAAAAAAGGATGCTGTACTATGACTCCGAGAAAACAGGCTATCATTTTTAGGTGACATGTTCTTCATCTGGCTCTGTGAAAAACACGACACCAGATTTTATTCAATATCTAGATCACATATCACTATCTTATTATATCATTCTGTACAAGTAACTTCTAGAGAAACAGTAACTTCACTGAAATTAGCCCAGAATAACATCTTTGCAGGACTTGCACATAATCTGTTGTTTAAACCTTCTGGATTTTTCTGTTACTTGAGATCCAAACCCAGCACCTGGTGAATCAATGTATTTCTTAACAAGCTGAAGAATTATTTAAGCACAGAAATAATGGAGATTTTTTTTCCTAAAAATATGTAGGTTTGAATGGTAAACTGTTCCATCTCTGTTACCCGAGTTTCTTTGTCCCCCAGCAGCCCCATAATTTCATCCTGTATCCATGGTCCTTTGTCCTTCTCCCCAAAGAGACAGGAGAAGCTCTCTTTGGTCTGCAGGTAGACATGTGCCAGCTGTCAGTACGAGCTGCAAATGTGCTACTGCCACATGGAATACTCTTATCTGGGCCACATCATTTAAGCTGTCTCCTCACAGTTGCTGATTTTCACAAGACTGCTGAAAAACTTTGGATTTTTGAACCAAATTAGAAAACAGCTAAAAATTCTCAGACAAAATAGAAAATAGATACAATCACGTAAGGTTTATTGCCATTATTATTTTTATTACTAGTAGCATTATTATAAAATTATAATATTTTCGGAAATCCAAGCTAAAATCTATAAATGAGGTTTTTTACTTGCTTTTCTGTGTTTGCCATTCCCCATGGGTATTCCCAGGCATCAAATTAATTTCCTTGGAATACTCTGACATAATTTCAAAATCCAGGTAACCATACACGATCTGCCAAGCTTGGGACACTATTTGAAAATTGAATGAGCCTACATTTAAGTTTCAATTGGCTTTATAAAAACCTACTACAAAAGCAGCATAACTGTCAGTTCAGAGTATTTCCTCATTCCAGATAAATCAGTTCACTCATCTTTCAAGCGCGTTATTTGCCAGAGGTAAGAAAATCTATTATTTAGAATGCTGCATGAATAACCACAAGTGATAACCCCTTAACACACAGCCTCTGAAATGAATGTGCAAAACAGTTCCTGAAGAGGTCACTTGATCATATTTCCCTCATTACATACAATAGCTCTTACAAACAAGAAACCAAACTCTTAACCTTCTACAGAAAAAAACTCAAGAGACAAAACTGAAAAACATACCCAAATACAAAAGCGGGTTCATAGGGCATTTTTAATCTGTTCCTCTCCCTTTAAAAAAACTCTTTAGTTCTGTATTTACATACAGCTTCTTAATTCTAAAGTTAGTTTTCACTTTAACTTACATCATTTATGACTTCTAACTGTGCAAACTAAAGAAACTCAGGCAACTCCACATGAATGAATAAATGCAAATCAACCTCTGAGAGTCCAAGTGACAGCTACTTCATATTCTGTCTATTCATGCACCTCTTGACCATTCATCACTGCAATGAACTTCTCATACTATAAATTACGTCTTTTGGATAAACCATTTCTCCATTCTTAATTTATCAAATTTCCCATCATTGTTCATAATGAGAGTTTTTTATGCCTACAATATTAAATGTCTGCTATACCTATACCTATATATACATATAAAAAAGATATTTTCTCAAATAGGTATTTACTCCATGTTTTTCAAGTTGAGACTTCCAAAGTTTGTTGAAGCATGGTGAGCGTTTCAGATGCTGTTTGAAGAAAGGCATTTTCCACAGCCATTAGAGTGTAGATCTTAATTTAAAGCATTCCAAGTTTATTCACCCACTGATGCTATAGAACAATGCCTCTCTTACAGAACAATGTGGCAGGAATGACACAGGGAAAAGAGACAGGTGATTTTCAGTACAACTGCCTACCAAGGTGCATGAACTGCTGTGACAGCACAGCTATGCAATTCTGTTTTCCCTTCTCCCACTTCCAATGCCCTGAACAACCTGTCATCCAGTGCAGGTGGTTCCAACTTTCCACTGATCTTCTCAGAAGCACACACATACTATATTTTAGAAAGACTTCTGGTAAAAAAAATGTGTAGATGCTCACCGGCTGAAGACACAATATTTTTCCTATGAGGCATTCTAATTACTTTCTATAATTCCTTCTATAAGGTAATAGAAAAACCATCTCCTTAAAGCTAGGCTTAGCTCAACTCAGAACAATTCTTGTGAGTTTTAACACTGACAGTAAGCAAACAAACCAAGATGATTAGAAGTCCAACTTGAAGCAAGTTCATACAAATGAACGAGTTTTACCCAAAGACATTTCACTATTATATATGTAACAGAACGGTATCTGAGAAGAAGCATGCAATAAGTATCTTTCCAAGGTATCAAATGTTTCATGTGTGTCAGTCATTTTCGCTTTAAACACGAGAGTTAATTGGAGCATATGTAAAACTTTAGGATGATTATTTCCTACAAGGACTTAGCTGGCTTTTTATAGTGCTAGAATCTGTTTTCACCCATGCTTGGTGTAACATTTCACTTCAGGTGGGAAGATATGAATAGGATATATGTTTGCCAAGAGATGAGAGTAACCCTTGGTCAGCCAAGAAATGACTACAGAGAGTAAGCTTGGAAGCTAACAGGAAGAAGAGAAAACAATTTTAAGACAGGTATTTCAAAGTGGGTTATTTATAGAGTCAACACTGAATTATCCATGGTCAGATTATCTGTACCAGAGATGTAGAAACAAATCAGGTCCAGCTGGGCTCATTAGCAGAGGTGCAGCTTGGTGCAAACATCCTTACACTTCCAGGGACATTGTGGGTTCAAAAATTACACAGCATCTTTTCTTTAGCATGAGACTGAAGTCCTTGTTTCAATCTAAAGTGAGTCACTCAGGTTGTTTCTGTATAGCATTTACAAAGACAAGAGCACTGGGGGTAATGGCAAAGACTTCAGACAAAGCCACCACCTGGCAGTATTACCCTTGGGTCTGGGTCCCAAGAAATTTTATTAACTCAGGCACAGCATGAAGCCCGAGCTGGCTGTGTGCATTCCTGCATTCTGTGTCAGAGCTACGGCCCCCGCCAGGGAGCTGGGTACAGACAAGCACCAGATACTTGTGACAAGGCAGGAGTCAGGCACCAGCCAGCGACATCACTTGAGATTACAATTTAAAGTTAAGTAATTTAAACCAGATATTCTAAATGAGGGAAAAATTAAAACAAGTACTTTTCTAACTTCAAGAAAAACACAGCCACAGCAATATCAACCCAGCTTGAAACTGTTTTCTTGGCCACAATTCCAAAAACATAACTGACAGTGAAATACAAAGGTAGATTAAAAAAAGGGAACGAAACGGAAAAAAAAATCCAACATGACATTTCTTACCTACCAATTGCTTCCTCTGAATCAGACTATCTGAGTTCTTGATCAAGGACTGAAACCTTTCTCTACCTGTCAGGAGACAGCAAACTCCAGAAGAGACTACGATCTTAGGGAAGTTGTCCCTTCTCATCAAATTCATGTTCTATAGTTGAAAGAAATCCTACTGTTTAGAGATAACAAGAGATACTTCTAAATTGGAGGAATTTGAGATTCAATTTATTTTTTTCCAGCAATGGTAGTCACTTGACCAAAGAGACAGAGAAAGGACAACAAGCAGGATACTGGCATGATAAATCTCAACTATAATCAACTGACTCCAGCTTGATTACAGAGGAGGAACGAAATTCTGTATTTGGCAAATGGATCACAGAGCAAGTCTTTTCTAAAGCTTTTTGCTGAGTCTGCCAATTGTTAGCTAGACAGTACAGCAGATTTAACCAGCAATGGCTAACAAGTGAACCAAAACTAACCAGGCCTGACCTATCATCTCTGGGATTTGCCTACTGTATCTAAATACTGAGAGAAAAAGGTTTATTTATACTGAACTGCTCAAGTAGTTTCAAATGATAGCTAGAAAAAGAGGATCACTGAGTGCAGGATGAGATAGAGGTTATCTATCCCATCAGAAGACCACTTAACACTTGAGGAAATCTGCAGATCCTAAATCTACAACCTTATTACCCCTCTTCCTTTCCTCCTCCCTAGTCCCAAATTCCCTGACTTTTCAAGTTGCTTAAGGTCTAAAAAAAAGTAATTCAAGGGAAGAAACAATTCAAAAGCACATTCACTATGACAGATATGACTTATAAGAGAACTCTGGCAGTTTTATTTGTTCTTATTTCTCCTTACAGTTCAGATCCCTAAATGCCTACTGCCTAAAAGGTATTAGCAGTGGCATTAACAAAAGGCCTGCTGTCTGTCTTTGCTGTTTTACGTAAGGACATGAAGTCTATTCTCAGTTGAGGGACTAACTTATTTTGGAAGGTGAAATATTCAGGAAACAAAACCAGAGAACAGATCTGCTGTACAGTATTTGCAAGTCTCGTATATGGTATTTATCTTGGAATACACAGTAATGAGGACAGCAGCACAAGCACTAGAAGGGAAAAGACTCAATTACTGTAAACAACTGGGAACAAAAGACTGTCTAACATTCAACAACCACATCAACAGAAGGTTCAGAAGTCTTTACCTCTTGTTTACTGTAACAAGATTAGGTCAAGGCTTGCCTCTGCCTCTTAGCCTCATCAAACTAGGGAAGACCATAAAAACAAAACCACTGCACTAACTCACACACTCACTGAAAAAACTCACTGCCCTGCTCAAAGTATCAGAAACATACCAAAGTATCAGGGGCTACTGCACAGTAAATTTCAGCCTGTAACTTCCAGCTAATCAGCTGCATCTCTGTCAAGCACATACATGCAAACCACACTTACATAAACTTTCTGCTCCCTTGCTGTTCCTCCCACTCCAAGATATCAATTCTAGCCAAGAACTTGGCTAGATTAGCAAGAGACTATGAAACACTTTCAGAGAACATCAGAGGTGGCACTTACAAAAGGACAGTGAACTTTTAAGGCCTGAAGGCCCCAGAGCAAAGTGTGGCAGCTGGCATTGAGCATCACATGTTATAGCTGCAGTCGTACCATGAATCAAAAAAAAGATGCAATTTCTTTTTCTGCTCTTCTTTCCTTTCAAAACATTCCTGGCACACCTCAATCTGGTATTAATTCATGGCTGAATTACAGTGTATAGATGGAGATGGGGCACATTGTATAACACAACCTTGAGTCTTTTAGCATGTGCTTCCTAGAACAGGCTGCTCTCACATTGCAAGTACAGCACGTATTGTTGTCTCCAGATGTAGCCTCACAGAATCAATATTCTGAAAAAGACCTGCTGAGCCCTCTTTCACAAGCAATCTTGATCCATTCTGTATCAGGGACTTCTCTCTTGTTAGTAATTTTATGCCAGTTTAGGAGTAACAATTATTACATGCTCTCCCACTCCTTCCTGGCTAACTGTAAAATCATTAAACACCAGAGTTACATGGACTACTTTTGTAGGACTTCTGTCTTCCTCTTTATAATTACCTGTAAAAATATAGTACACAGCAAGTTTTAAACTATCAGATAAACTATCTATCAGATAACACTGGTTTCAAGTAAGGAAGTAGGTTTTATTCTTTTCCCTGAAAAGTCTAATGAAGTTTTCTAATGTCCCTTAGATTTATAGTCATTTAGAAAAATGTAATAGAGATATAGAACCTTATATTTTTCTCCTTTTAAGTTCATTAGAACAAATAGAGGGAGAATGTAATCCATGTGCACAGCAAGTAATCCAGCTGTAATTTATACCAGAGCATAGCAGAGGTAAAGCGGTAATGCCGACATTAAACCTGATACTGTTTAGCCCTTAAAGCTTGCAGGTAATCCTTTTCTTTCCAAGAACTGCACACTCAGAGAAATCAGATATATTTAAAGAATAATTCAGTATCATGAAAGTTTTAAATGAAATTTAATTTTTTGAAATGAAATAATTTAAATTGAGCTTCAACATCTAGATCCACATCGAGGCTTTCAAAAGCAAACACTCAACAACTGCCTTTTTCTTTATTTAAAAATCTCTATGGAATACATATAAAACAGAGCATAAAAAAGTTGACAGCTGCCAATTCAAGAGTCAGCAGTTTCCCACCGGCGTATTTTGTTTAAACTACTTCAGTATCACTGTCATATTATTAATCAAATTTTTAAAAAAAACTTTCATGAATTTATATTTCTGAAATACTACCCATTACCAATGTAATCAGTTTACATTTTTTTAAACTACATCGCCACATGTGAAACATACCCAAAAAATGGCAAAACAAAACACAGAACATACAAACACATACTTAAGGGAGAAATCAAGGTGACTTCTTGAAAATATGGGTCTTGTTAAGTTTCTAGTTACCTGTATCCACTTTTATTTAAGCTTTCTGAGGCTGCAGCAAATGGAGCTTAGTGTCTGCCCTCTCAAGCTAAAAATCTTTGCAATAATTTGTGTAGATTTGTGCAGATAAAAACAAAAGTCACAGACTATATTAGATTCCAAGATTGCAAGCAACATGAACTATCATATCTGCACAACAGCACGCTGATATAGTTGGGAAAAAAAGTAAAAATATTCACACTCCAGATAACCAAGGGTCAAAGTTCTGGTTATGCATGAAGTTTCAGTATTGGCACTTCCTGTTCTGAGTCTAAAATACTCATAATTAAATCTATTTTGTCCTTCTTTGCTAAAGTAATGAACTGCTATTCTCTCCCCTCCTTCATAGATCTATACCTGATTCGCCCACTTACATTCCTGTGAACCATTAGGTCAGTTTTAAAAGGCCTTCGGCGCACAAGAGGCACTGCCACACTCAGTCCCGCAGGCCAGGGCTGCGCTCAGGCTTCCTGCACAAGGCTCAGCCCAGAGCAGCCTCCCGGAGCGGGGCGGGAGCTGCATGGCATCCCTGCACCCCGGAACGCCTCAGCTGCTCCGGAGACCGCAGGTGTTGCCGACAGCCCTTAAACACTTGTCACCTCCCTCCGCACCGCGCAGGTATGTAAAGCTGTGGGTGTTTTTCTCCAGCAACAGCTCTGTCCTACAACCTCGTGCGGCTCCTACACCAGGTTTCTCACGCCGCTCGACCACAGCAGCAACAAAGCAAGGCAGGATCTGTAGGGACCCTCACTCACATTCAGCCCTCCGCTGCAAAACCCACCAGCAGCACCTTCCCCTGGCGCGCTGGCAGCTTCGCCTGCGGGGTTCCGGGCCGTCCTTCGGTGGGGGCCGCCGGGCCGCAGGCGCCGTCAGCGGCCGGGAGGCTGCCGGGAGCGGAGGGCCGGGAGGAGGCGAGCAGAGAGCCGGGACGGGGAGAGCAGCGGGCCCGGAGCTCCCCCTCCCGGACCCGCCGCCGGCACACCCGCTCCCGACATCCGTCCTTCTGCTCCCTACCGTCCCTGTGCACGCGACGAGCAGGGAAAGCCCCAACTGCGAAAGGTCAGGATCAGCAGAGTTAAATGCAAAACTCGTTTCACTTATCGCACGATTTTTTTCTCCCGAAAACTCGTCAGACTTCTAATTTAGTTTTGGAAGGCTTAGGGAAAGTCAATCCTTCGACCCACCGTGCCACAGCTTCAGCCACTGCCGGCAAGGATACACACGCTGTCCACGTTAACTCCAAGTTCAGGTTCTGAACTCCACACAGTAATGTATAGAGTAATGTATTACCATACAGTAATGTATGGTAGCAATGTATTACCATACAGTAATGTATGGTAGCGGGTAATAAAAAAAAATTAAGCTTCTGAGGATCAGATTATCTTTGATTTTCACACAGTGGAGTACAAGCAGACCAAGGATTAAGATCCTGTTTAAAGTCAGCTGCTGGATAAACACAAAGGTCTTCATCACTTATTTTTCTTCTTACAAGTACTCCATACTCATGAGTATGCAGATATCAGAGCTGTGGTGTCACCGCCCAAAATAAAAAGTTCAGTCAACAAGCTGAGCTTTGCTGTGGCACAGCTCTGCATGTTAAAGCATCCCTGCGCCAAACTCTCAGCCAGCTGACTGCTGCTGGAAATGGTGGGTTCCCCATTAACCAAAAATACTTCCTTTGGCATAACTCTCAAGATTTGGAATGGCGGTATGTTTAATGTTTACCTGAAACCATTACAAGTAATTTGTTTCAACTATATTTAAATGGGCAGCCACTCAGCTCTTCTCACATACATGCAACTCCCTTTGCAGCTAAGTTGTTGGCTTGTTCACTGAACCCAGCAAAACCCTGCAATTTGCAGCAGATCAGCATGGGACCTCAGTTTAAATGCAAATTTATTCTCATAGCTGTGTCCAACATGCAACACACCAGCAAACGGAAGCTCACACCACAATGTATTTTACCATGTTTCAGGATTAAATTCCATATATTTGAACACATATACGGAGTGGTGTTCCCCTGGAAATTAAGATGGAAGATGTTCTCTGGAGTACTGCATTCCCTGGCTGTGCACCTTCCTGACTATGTAGGGATCCCAGTGGGGCAGGAGCAGGAATGGCCTCAGTTTATTCAAGTTTCTATCTTAATCACAGAATCTTCTGCCTGGGGCCTTGGAAGAAGACAGGGAGCATGGAAACAGAACCAGAACTCTCACAGACTACTTACAGTGAGTAAGCTCTTCAGAGGGCCAGGCTGGGTCCTTCCGGCAGTGGTTTCCATTGGACAGAAGTGAGAATTGGATTCAAGACACCCTGACCCACTGGACCCAAAAATGAAGCCCAGAAATTTAGTCAACAGATCTTTGAAGGTGCATAGCCAGTTGTTTCATAGCTTTGTTTGGTTTCTTTGTTTTTAATTTAATATGAACATAGGACTTATAGTAAAAAATAAAACACTGTATTTTTGAGGCAGAAGCCAACCTAAACAAAATAGTCCTGAATGCTTCTGGGATTCCTGTTTAGGAAATCATTCACTGCAGGTGTACATGCCTCACAGAAGAGGCAGTCACTGAAGCCAAGGAATAATGAGACACAATAAAATATGGAAGTATAAATAACGAGAAGAAACAATAAGAGGTATTGAAATAATAGGCAAATAATATCAACATGCAAATAAATAACAAGACAAATAGATACAATGTTTAAAAGTGACAAAAAAAAAAAGCCAGCAAAAATTTACTATGCTCATAAAAAGCTCCAGCTAAGCTGAGAAATAGATGGTTGAAAGCAACTACTGGTGTGCTGTATACCTTCATCACTTTATGGTGAAGACATTACATACTGTTAATACCTATTTGTATATCTCAGATTCATGCCTGCAGAGCAGCTGTCAAAGCATGTTGTAACACAATCCTGGGGATCCACGGGGCTGCAAGGCTGCTGCAAAGTGAATGGTGATTGCTGCCTCATGTCAGCATGCCATAAAGATCATATCACAGGTCTTGAATGGCCAGTAAAGCATTGAGTGATCATGACTATTTAGAATATAACACAGGGTAATGCTAAGGGAGGGTTAACTTCTATCAAGAAACAAAACAATGCATCAGAATTTGGGGGGGTGGGGAATATGCATAGTAACCATGCAAACAATCTAGCAGAAGCAAATCCAAAGCAATGCTTTCATTATCTGAAAATAAAAATCCATCTTCTGAAAATCAAGGCTGATGTTAGCTTTTGTTTAAGATGCAATCAAGACGTTGACACTTTTCTGTACCTTAATACTGGGCATCTCAAGTGATCCATCAACAAATCACTTAAACCAAATGTTTCAGAAAGTTATAATCAATGCATAAGTTTTCAATCTAAAATGGGAAATTTATCAACAATATTAAAACACATATTTAAATAGGAAATTGAGCTGAAGCCGACAGACATTTACCTTTTAGATTAACTTCTGTAAATAGTTACCTTTACACAATGTGATACGTCGCCGTGTGTTGCATGCACTTCTTGTTAATGGTATGTTATTGCCCAAGTTGATGGTTTGGCCATGTTATACCAAGTTATACCTTCCCACCCCATGTTGTCAATCTACCCCGAGTTCCCTGTCAATCCTACATTACAAGCACCACATGCTTGGAATTCCACTTCAGAAATCTCCTAAATTTCGACATTTGATTTGTCTGTGTGACCCAATTTCCCCCCTACCTCCCTCATTGGACAATGATTTTGTGAACCCTGCCTTTTACCCTCCCCAGGACATCTCTGATTAGCTGATGCTTTGTACCCTCCCTTTGAACCGCCTCCGTATTTCAGCTGTTGCATGCTCACATTTTCTGTCTTTTTTGCTCCCAAGATTCCCCAGAGCAATAAATCCTCTATTATCCCATGCAAAAGACCTCCCTGTCGTCCCTGCCTCCTCAGAGTGCAGACTGACAGCCAAAAAGCCGTAGAGCAAGTGCTCCAGTGGCACCTCAGGTCATCCTGCTCCTGGGGTGTGACCCATTCCTGGCACGGGCTGAAGTGGTAGAGCCAGATAAGCTCTGGCCCATCATTAGTGATACTAACAGAGACTGTGCTAATTGACAGACAAGTTCTACATTCAATCATACTGAGAAAATAGTGCACAGGAAATAATTATTTTCTATCTCTAGAATCTTCATACAGAAATTTTTGCACAGAATCCACAATCTGCAGAAAGGCTAAGAACAAAACTAGTTAATAGTTAAAAGGACTATTCATTGTAAGTAATATGGGTGAAAGGATTTTTTTTTTTTTGTTGAGGGATCACTTTCTTTGCTCATCTTGCAAGCTTTAATTAAGTGGCTATTAAATAAAGAGTAGCTGAGAATGATTCTTTTATAACCTGTTTTCAGGCTATAAACACGTTTCTGGTTATAGTAATACTACATACAAAACCATTAATAAGACTGCCTATTTACCAAAGCCTAGATATTAATTTGCCTGTTGTCAGCATGAAGTTAGGATATCAGGGTGTTTTGAAAAGAAAACATCTGATCTTTGTGGTTGGTTTTGGACTGATGAAATTGGGTTTGTGTCTATTGAAGAAAAATAAGTGATATGCCAGAAGCACTTTATGGTGACTCTTTCATGCTGTCCATCAGAATACTCCCATAGAATTTTCAACATGAGGCCCAAAATTTAAATATTAAGTGCTTTCCTGATGGACACTGGCATTATCAGACAGCTTGCACATTTAAGCTACCTGAACCCAGGAACATTTCTTAGTACCCAGCACACGGAGACTGCCTAGTCTGGAATGTGTATTGGGACTAAAACTTTAAAATGCAGAAACCAGAGTCCAATCTGTTGGGAGTGTACATGTTTCTTGCTAAAGATGTGCGGGCCTAAAATAGTGCTAAAATTAATTTTGTTTCCTTGTACTGCTAGGTAGGTCAACATGCAGGATTCTTTTCCCACCTAGAAACAAGGCTACAGCTCTGGCAATTCAGCATGAGCAAACCAGAAGGGACTTCAGGCAAAAAACTTTAACCCAATAGAACACCAGCATGTATATTTGAGTGGCAGCTGTATGAAGTATTTTGGGGTTTTTTTTGTATCTGTACACTAATTTCGCAATGAACCCTAAATCAGGTTTCTTATGTTTCAGTACCATGGATATTTCAGCACCAAAGGACAGAAAAGGGGTGTTAGAGAAATGCAAGTGAGAGTGCTTGAAAAAGCCAAAATGGTACTGATTTTGCATGTGGAAATTATTTCAGAATAATCTCTGAACAGTTAGCTGATAATTTCTGCAGACATCTTATCTAAACCACATTTAGCAGAATACAGGGGACCCAGATTTCTAAGAATTCCAATTATCCTGGCTCAACTCCTGCAACAAGTCAAGCATCTGATCCATTTCCAGAACAACATTCTACAAAGCTGTGTTTGTGACCTATAAGACAATCCTTTTCCTCTTAAAGCATTACAGACCTTCATAAACAAAGCAAACCGTTGTACTGAGGAAGAGTACAAAGCTCCAACTAACAAGTGGTGCTTGACAGACACTCAGTTATGCCTACATTACCTTACAGATGTGACTAATACCCCAGCAATCCCAACTTCTCACAGCAGCTCCTCCAGAAACCCCATGGGATTCTGGATTCTTGTTTAATCTCTTGGAAAAATGAGGAACACTGGTTTACTTGAGTGCCTTAGTCCTGCACAATCCACTCCTTAATCTATAAATTAGACTGTTATTTTTGGGAAATGCTAGAAGGGCTGAGATATATCCATATCCTGAGACAGTGCCTTTTTTTTTCTTATCCTCTCCATCTATCAGAGTTTGTCCATATCTGATGCAGGGAAAAGCTACTCCACTCCCTTTCACTTGATTTTAGTCAGTCCTTGCATGAAGTTTGTGCCATCCTACTCATACAGAGACTTATGACAAACAGGATTCTCTCCCGTCTCATTCTCTATCCAGGCCAAGAAGGTGCTGTCCATATAGGTGTCAAAATATATGCAAGTCACATTTTAAAGTCAACTTCGACCAGCATAAGAAAAGAAAACCTACCCTCTGCTTTCTGAGGAAAACATTGTCTTTTCAGAAAGTGTTTGTTTAATCTCTAGCACAGGATTTCTTGTTTCTTGGTCAGACTCCCTAGGGGTTCCTAAAGACCAGTTTGTCTTATTAAAGATGAACTATCATAACCACAAAATTAAAAACAAGCTCTGTTTCCATTTTGAGTTGGACACAGCTTTCTTGCTGTAAACCTTCAAATCTAAACTATCTAGGAAAGCTAAAGTACCAAGAAGTGATTCCACTGTCTTTCCAAAATAGCTACAGTTAATATTGTACAACCATGTAAAACCCAGTCTTTGTTCTCAATTGCTTACAAATGAATTTAAAAACATGGGCACCTCACCAGTGCCATGGGTTCAGCAGTACCACTGCAGGTGGCTCAGGTACTTTGCTTAGGTACACATCATGCTTAGGTACTTCTAGGATAACCCAACAAGAAACATTCATCCCTCCTCCTACACTTAAACCCGAATTCTTCAAGTAAGCTCATGGAGACAACACATCTTTCAGTACTTCTGTCATACAACTTTTTCCACTGTTCTGTGTCTCTAAAGGTTTTTGAGTATTTAAAAATATTTATTAATATAATTTACTGATAATATTTACTAATTAAATAATGCTAAATGATACACAAAGAGTTAATGAATTCACAAGTAAAATACACAAAAATAGTATTTATTACAGAAGCAATGCTGTTGTACCTTAAAGTGGTTTCTGAAGTTTATTAATTTTGTCCTCATATATACACTGCTTCCTTAAGGTGTTATAGGGCTTCAAATGTATCCTTTAACTACCTATAGCAAACAAGAACAAATCTGTTGCTTGACATGTGCAAAGCTGCACACACCTTCACAAGCACGCCAACATTTTATTTCTTAGCTGTGAAATTCCACAGTCACTGGTACTAGTAGGTATCTATTACTGACTTAATTCAACTGATAATAAAGGGTTTATTTCAATTAGTCTCACATTAGAATCAGTGATTTAGATTTAAATTAAATTCACATAATTTTCATGTCCTGTGGGTATGCATGTTTTGACAGTACTGCAAAAATGTGCTGCAAGTTGCATAGAAGTTGATTGAAACCGTCAAACCAGTATTTAATTGCTTGCTGACATGTACCTCAAAAATAGTCCAGAGTGGATTTATCTGAACACACAAAAGGACATGCAGAAAACACATTTTAAAGTCATCTCCATGCATTGAAGAAATACAGGTTTTATTGCTGTATTTCTAATTCTTGAATCAAGCACTACAGCTTTTGCCTGTCATTTGCTCTATGACTATGTGCATCACCTCAGACTTCAAGAATTCTTTTTTCCATGTAATGAATATTATAAAATAATATTTCCAAAATGAAACAAATACTAAAAAAAAGTTTTAAACATAAAAATTTCCTCACTTCTTTTGTTCTGATCCCCAGCCTTTGAAACTCTGTAATATCTGTGCAGTCTCATTAAATACATTTGCTCAGATAATGTAAAAGAAAAGCAATCCATAAACAATATGTAAAGTTCACAAAGTTTTTGCAGAAACTTGTATTCAATCTGTCTTCTCTCCTGAATTTGGTGCTGCAGAAAGCAATACTCAGGACATGGAGTCTAGCAGTCCTCACTACTTTTTCCCCACTTAAATCTAATTTTCTGTCATTTACAATTTTTACTTTATTCCTAATCAGTCAGTAAAGTTTTAGAGTTGTGTTCTAGACTTTCTATGTCTTTTGGTAATTTTAACAAGCTTACTTCACACATTAAAACCTACTCTTCATCACATCCCTCTTTAGGGCTGTGAATTCTTGTTAAAAGAAGAGTACTTTAGGAAAAAAAAAAAAAAGAAAAAGGCATGTTGCTACCAATTCTTAGATCACAGAATCACAGAATGGCTTGGGTTGGAAGGACCTTAAAAGTCATCCAGTTCCAACTCACTTGCCATGGGCAGTGACACCTTCCACTAGACCAGGTTGCTCAAAGCCCCACCCAACCCAACCTTGAACACTTCCAGGGATGGGGCAGCCACAGCTTTTCTGGACAAACTGTGCCCATGTTTCACCACTGTTACAGTACAGAATTTCTACTAATAGCTGATCTTAACCAGCCCTCTTTCAGTTTGAAGCCATTCCCCCCTGTTCTGTCACTATCTTGTATCTGTCATGATCTTGTAAAAAGTCCTTCTCCAGCTCTCCAGTAGCCCACCTTGGTACTGGAAGGTGCTCCAAGGTGTTGCCAGAACCTTCTGTTCTCCAGGCTGAACAACCCCAGCTTTCTCAGTCTGTCTACACAGCAGAGGTGCTTCAGCCTTATGATCATTCATTGAGGCCCTCCTCTGGATTTGCCCCAACAGGTCCATGTCCTTATTATATTGAGGGCCTCAGATCTGGATGCAGTACTCAGGGTGGGATCTCCTCAGAGCAGAGGGGGAGAATCACCTTCCTCAAACTGCTGCCCATGCTGCTTTTAGTGAAGCCAAGGATATGGCTGGTGATATATCAATCTAGTTATGTCAACAGCTTGTATGTAGCAACTTTAAAAAACCCAAACCCTCATATCTGAACAGACACAGCTCAGAAAAAGAGCACTTTTAAGATAAATTCAAATGGTAAATCTTTCATCTTCAAGGTCAGTTCTCCTTTTCAAAAGATATGCTTTTAAGATAGCTTAGAGAAGACAGGCAGAGCTGAATTAATAATTAATTGCAGCTGTTGTTCCTGTGCAAGTGCCACTCTGAACCATTCATTCTCTCTGCTTCTGCCTTCCACCCTCCCCGGCATTCACCTGCTGCCCTCACGGGTGAGCTTAGCTTGCTAAACCAGCAGAAAACTAACCAAGGAAAGGGGGAAAAGTTGCTAAACAAATAAAACAAATCAAAGTGAATAGCTTTCTCCTATTATTTGATAATAAGTTGAATAGTGTCACTACAGGGTGAGATGAGCAGCAGGGAAGGAAGAGGATTGCTGAAGTGGGTAAGAAGGGTGAGGTGTGAAGCGCGTGCTCTGCCCTCTGCAGCAGCATGCCTTCAGATCCATTTGGGACATCCTGCCACAGCAATAGTCAACAGAGCTGTAGAAAGGGCACTAATGTCACTAACAGAGGAAAACATCCTAGAGAGATGATCATGTTTTAAAGCTACTGGAGATTTTGGTGTTGTTGAAACAGGTTCTTGCATATTTTACAAGGACCATGGTTGCCACTTGGTTAGCAGTGCTTGCTGTAAAAGAGCACTTGCTGCACCTTGTGACCTATGGCTGCTCTCCAACCCATCTGCTCTTCTTCCAGTCTTTACCAATCGAGGCTCAAGAGTTTATTCTCACAAAACATCAGTGACCACTGCTCTATTTCAAACAGTGTTACTCTGGGGAGCAATGGCAAATGTGGTAGTCTGGAATTAATTGTGTGATACTCGTACCATGCTGACTGGTCTTACTTAACCTATCTGCCTCCAGTTATGGTAGCAGAGAGGACATGAGGTAAGAATGAGTAACTAACTCTAATATTTTGAGAAATATGATTAGGTGTCTGTAAAGAACTAAAACACTAAAACTAAAACTTGTTTAAAAAAACAAGAGAAATTTCACTCACTTCCTGTGTGTATCATCAAGAAAAAGCATACCTCATTTTCAAGAACAAAACACTAGAAACACTTAGACCCGCTGAGTCTACTGGATATTGCAGACCTACTTCATCAGTGACTTCTGCATAGCTAAGAAAAGACTTAGAGAATTAATACTGAGTATGAGGAATTTAACGGTTCTCCATGACTTGAGACTCAACACTATTATAATATTAGTACTTGCCTTGAGAGACTAATACAGTTCATTAAAAAATCTAATCCTGACAATTAAAATTCTCCATATCCTAAACTTTAAAATAAAAACATTTTGCATATTGCATTTGTCCTGAAGTTTTCAAATAAAATATGAACTAGAAATACAACTGTTGTACTATTTATTTTCTCTCTTAGTTACTTATAACACTTTTTTTTTTAGTTAAAATAAATTTTAAAAGAAAAGAATAAAGAAAAATAATCTCACTACATTAAAATTAAGTTCTACATTAAAACAAAGTTTCACTATACCAAAATTGACAATTTGGAATAAATAAAACATAGATTGCCTATCAAAAGAAAAACCAGGGTGCAAGACAGTGTAAAACTGTTAGTAATGTTCATATGTAGCACAATTGATTATTGCATTTCTTATAACACTATATTAATATTCCACACATCAGCAAAAGAAAAATCACAAAAGCAAGAGACATAAGGAAGCTTTTCCATAATATAAGAATAGATGGATTACAATCAATACTAAAAAAGCCAACTGTTACAAGATGAGACCTTTTCTGTAGGTAAATGTAAATTTATATTTTTCTGTAAATGGCTAATCCACATTAATAAAACCACTACTAAACATCACTGCAGGTACTTTAGATTAATATCACCTAAACAAAAACATATCTTAATGTAACAGCGTGGGTTACATTTTAAAACAGTTTAGTCATTTTAGCCATCAGCACAATCCAATGTTTCTAGGAATGCAAGTCATTTTTATTAGGCAGCCAGCTGTAGGCATTGCTGGAACTAAAATTTCAGAAAAACTGGGAAAATTACTATTCATATGCTTTCAAAAGCTTCCTGAACACATAAATGGAAGCTGTGTTTGAATGGTAGAAGTCAAACAATTTGGAAACTAGATTAAAGGAAATAAGTAGTGAATTATTTGCAGTGTATCTTTTCATTCCACATAAAAATGCTTGAGCTTAGTGACCAAGATTTAGTCCGTACTTACAAGAATATACTACTGCAATGATACATTATGAAAAAATCTTTGAAAAAAATGAACTAGGAGCAACTGCTTTAAAGAATTACTTTCCTGCACACAGCATCAGGGATGGCAGTGATGACTAATGGGGAGAGGCGCTGCTCGGTCAGCTCAGTCCCACAGTGTGGGGGAGGCACTGCATACCAGGGAACGCTTGCAGGGAATGTGAAGCAGATACTCTCGTATCACAGGGAAATAAATGGGGCAGTAAGACAAATAAAGCTGTTCAGCCTTTCCTCCTGTAGTATTTTTAAAATATAATTAAAATAAACTGCTAAATGCTAGTGTAATCTTATGAAAATTCCCTTTATTTCCATATGTAAAGCTAATACTGAATGGGTTTCTTACACATAGATATCTATAGCATATTCACCTAAAGAAAATCAAGCCCAGGTCTCTACGCCCATTACACATGACAATATGTGCAAAGCCCACATGATAAAATCTTAAATTTTGTAGTAATACCAATTCTCAAACTTTCATCCTTTTTCTTCCTTTTTACATGAAAATCAAACATTTTAGGCCACAGTACAGCTTCCTATACAATAGTTACCATAGCTGTCATTCTTCAATTAAAAAAAGTTATTAATTATTACAGCTTTACCTAGCAACATTTCTCATGAATATTTACAGATGATGTAAAGAAACTTCTGGTTCTTAATTAAAAAGCAGAATTTAAGTTATTTTACAAAGGTATCCCTTTTTAAAAAAAATAACAATAAAAATAAACAATGTTTCAAAATTTCCAGGAATATCTTTAGGTGATCTGAATGAGACACTTCACACATCCTACTGGAGTTTCTAATCGTATAAAAAGTAGCAATAGCCAAAGTTATGTTGACCACACTTTATCCTCTCAAGTTTTAGAGAAGTTACATGGAGGTTCTCAGCAGAAACTTTGCAGACTTGGAATCCCCAAGCCATTTCTCCAAATAAGATCAGTATACATACTTCTAACCAAGGGGATCTCAAAGAAGTCAACTATACCTGCACAACGTAACATGCCTGTGCCATAACCATGGTTCTGCTTCCACCTGGATGGTTCAATTATTTAGGAATAAACTGACATTCCCAAAACCAACCATTAAATGTAGTATTTTAAAACACAATTAGGACTGATCTGCGTGGTTCAGCTGAAGCTGAGCTTTAAAGTGAAATGTGTAAGAAGAATGGGAAAAGCAAAGCATAACAAGTAAAACCAGCTTATGTCAACAGTTATGCTGTTTCATCCAATGCAACTATCTTATGTGAATTGCACTAAAAAAAGAATCCTTTTTTTTAGAAAGAAAGAGAGAGAGAAGGAGAGAAGGAGAGAAGGAGAGAAGGAGAGAAGGAGAGAAAGAAAGAGAGAAAGAGAGAAACAGAGAAACAGAGAAACAGAGAAACAGAGAGAGAAAAAGAGAGAGAGAGAGAGAGAGAAAGAGAGAGAGAAAGAAAAACAAGAAAGCAAGAAAGAAAGCTAGAAAGAAAAAAAAAAGGGGGGGGGGGGTCAGAAACGGTGAAATAGAGCATTTAAAAGCCCAAAACAATTTGCAACACAAATACTGAGGAGCAAGCAGCTTCCTCTTTGAATGAAGCAAGGGTCTGACCCCTTCCTGTGTCACAAATTCTCCCACTTACTCAATATGTTTTCTACTGGCAGTAAAACAAACATCAATTCTATCAGCTTTACAGACATGTGTGTATCAAAAAAGACACCATATTGTATTCCATCCAGTTTTAGGAGAGATAGAAGAGGTATTTGATTGAGCATCTTCAGATCTTCGTTGTCTGAACTGCTCCCTAATATTACTTGTGATGAAATAGCTCCTAACTTAGACTTCATAAATAAATATTAACTTCTGTCTTTTAAGCACATCCTATAATAACCTAAGAGCACAGAATGAATGCTACAAAATTTTTAAGAAAAACACAAGAAGATCATGGAGAAAATGGTACCTTGGCAATTCATGCAACTCCATAGTAGACCTTATAATGCTGAGTTAAGCTACACTTCATGCATTAATTTCCTTCACAGACAAAAAATGCCCAGGTTAGAGCTGCAGCTAGCTGACTCTTACACACACCCACAAGTTTCAGATAATTATGTTAATTGAAGCTATGAAGGCTGTAATATTTTTTCAAAAAATAAAGTAGCAGCAGACCCCTCAAAATCCTGTCTGGACAGATCTGAGTGAAGCACAGTTTGCAATCTATCCAAGCTGAAGAAGAAAAGGCTTCTAAGTGAAGGTATGATGTGCTGCTACAGCAGAGGAGACACTTGTGTTAGATCATACACACGTAAAAACACCACCTGTACACACGCAAAAACACCACCTGTTTTACCTGTTTAACAGTTGATGTTATGCAACTCTAACTGCAGAGAGTTAGCTGGCATTTGTATATTCTCTTCCCATTAGTCAGTTTTCCAACAGATAATTCTAACTCTAAGTGGTACTTTCTTTTTTGTGATATTTGTATGTTTTGGGGAAGAAAAAAAAGGTCAGTCTAACCCTATATTAAATATTGAAGTCTAAAACAACAAAATCAAGACATCAAGCAATTCTGAAATGACATTAAACTAACTTAAAAACTGAAAATATTTCTCTTTTATAAAATGTAACTATGGAGCAAAATGTCAATGAATAAAAAAAGTCTTGCATTAAACTAGCTGGATTTAAGTGTTCAGTGGAATGAATTTGTTTCTACAGCTGTCTTTTTAAAGGGTGGTATTGAAACTCTATGTATCATTTATCTGAACTTTGTTTCAACCTAGCGATACTATCTTGCTAGAATTGTCACTTTCAAACCTGTGAGTTAAAATACAAAATTAAACTTGAGTTATCTTCTTACAGAGTGCTATTGGTAAAAATGCTGGCAAGAACTCTATAATTCCTTCTTGTAACTGCATCACATGATAAGCAACTGGAAATAAAACTATCCTAGCACAGGGGATACTGACTACCTTAGGGCCCTCTGCAGATGAAAGCAAAGCAGAGACTGAAGTCAGTTTTGCCAGGTTTCACTGACACAGATCTGAACATGCAAAGAAGAAAGACAGTTCACATCTTCCTGCCTGCATTTCCAAAATCTGCCTTTGTACTTTGACTTTTCATCACACAGAGTGCCTACAGGCCACTCACAAGTTCAAGATCACTGGGCATCCTCAAATTAGGGCAGAAGCAAACATTCAGCTTTGTTCCCTTATGCCTCCTTCCAGCTAATTCCCTCTGAGTGCTAGGAGAATCACCATGAGAAGGCAGGAAAGCACATGGATAAATACCGGCATGAAGTGTTGAAGAGGAACAGCCTCAGAGCATGCACAGGCAAGTATCTTCACTTGACCCATGCTAACCATAAGATAACATCTTTTCAATTGTCTAAGAACTCCTAAATTGGAAGATGGCTGAATAAGTATGTCTGTGAGACATAGTAGTTCAGTCTTCGTGGTTTTGTTTCTCTATTTATGAAAATAAACTAGAGTGAAAGCTGTGAATGTAACATGGACTGGATACGCATATATCCTAGTTCCAACAAAAAAAACCCAAACCATGCTAAGTGTGTTCCTTGCTGCAGGACTGCCATTGACCTTTCAATCTTGTCCCTTTTCAAATGCAAAAACAGGCTAATTCTGAGCTACTTTATTTCCAGTCTGCCTGATATTGTTTATGGAGCAGTAGGTATCTGGTATATGGAAGAGAAGAAAGGCCTAAACACTCCAGTTCTTCCCATGGCTGTCTAACAAACACTAGTTGAAGTTTTCATGACTCCCAGGATTCCAAGCTAGAACATGTGAACTCTGATGATGGGATTGTGTGTAACAACCTCATGTACCTCCTCCTTCTGCTTCTGGGATATAAAGGGATTTTAGTTTTTTGCTGTGATTTGTTTTTTACCCATCTTCCCATCCCTTCCACCTCTCCAAGAAAAAGACTCTGACCTCAGCAGGGCAAATATTAAAGAGCACCTGTAGTATTATCATGACATTCATTAGGGAGTATTTAACTCAGTGTATGTATGGCCCATAGCTCTTTGCTGGACCAACTAGACATGAACAATGTCATGGAATTCTAAGGGAACCCTCAGGCTTTGTCAACCAACTCACTGCTGGTAACTGCTGCCTAAGCACTTGGCCTGTCCTCAAAATTACTTTATATTCCAATACATCAGTATTTATGACTGGACCAGCAAACACAGGAACTGATATAATATGGTTTTTCCCCCTCAAACACCAACATATGATCATGTGACAATTCTGTAACTGCCTTTATTTTGACTTTACAATCAGCTACTTTAGCTTGATTCAGAGAGTGGACTTGTATCTAAAATTCTGACAGAATAGTAAGTATTTCTAAATATATTTTTTTATTATAAAGCCATTTAGTGCTAGGTCTTTAAACAAGACAAAGTTGGTGAAAGGAAGATGACTACTTCCCTGATCAAAGCACTCACCTTTCTGTAATCTGTCTGAACCCAAATCTTCCCCTTTTCATAAAAGGTCTCTGACATGGACAAAGCCTTGTGAAGGGTGTAAAGAAGTTGTTCTCCCTCCATCCCGCTGAAACTATTTCAACCTTTTATAAACACGTTTCCTGAACCACAGATTGGATGCCAAGTGTCTTACTTGTCAAGGTTAGGGACAAATTCCCCCTCTAACTCTGTTCACCGCTGTTATTTTATGCAAAATAAAAACACCAAAAGGAAAGAAGAAATGAGTGTGGACTGGAACTTGTATTTTCCAATAGTAGAAGCCCAGGTAATTCTGTTCTCAGTCATTTGCATTCCTTTTCCATACAAAACATGCAACAGGAGAAGCAGGCAAAGCCTCACAAGCAAAATTGTTCCACCACACCCCAGCAAATGAAACACCCCAATTCTCATTAGCATTTCTTTATGGAAAGGAGAAAAAACACCTATCTACACCAGGTAGCCTCTTAAGGTGCACTCAATTCAACTCCCCACAGATTTGGGAAGAAAAGTGTAAAGAGAATGTCCCACATTGCACATTAGCTGTTCTAATCACGACACTAGTGGCTAAAGGAACAGAAATAATTTTGCAGACTTAGAATTTAATTTCCTCTGGGTTTTTTTTCCCCCAGTCTCTTAAAAGAGATTTTACCTCAGGCCAAGTGCAACACTTCACCTCTACAGGCATGGAAATTATTTTGGTAATAAAATGAGAGAAAGATCAGTTACGGTCAAGCCATTTTTTAATGTAAAAAACCTCTGTGTTTTTTTCATAAGAAAGCTATAGGAAAAAAATATCCTATTTTTTTACCAATTGCATCTACTCAGGAAGTGGCAATAAACCATTCCCTAGTAGTTATTACAGAATTAAGGCTACAACAGCATTTGGGGTGCAATGGACAGGTCAGACAATATATGTGAATACATATAGAAATGTATACACATGGACACTTATGCACAAATAAACCTGTCCATAGTCATGACAAAAATTATCTTTATGGTCCAGATGCCCCAAAGGACTTAGAAAACCCATCTCCAACTGAACTAATGACTTAACACAAGGGAAATCCGACTGACACAAACATTTAAGTGAAAATTTTCTACTTAAACATTTAAGTGAAACGAGGCCATGCATACACATTTCTTAAAGATACCTGCTGTTGAGATAGAATGGAGGGTTGCAACCTTCACCTAAAGGCTATAGAACTACTGATAGACCAAGGAGAACAGGGTAAAAATGGTCCTCGAAGAAAGAATTTAGCAATGATATGCAGCAAGAGCCTGTATTAGTGCCTGAGCTATTCAGCATATCCAGAAATGACTGAAAAAAAAGGTGGTGGTTAGTGAGAGAACATGATTTTTGGTATATAATTATTTAAAGTACTAAAGATGAAAATCAACAGATTGCAGAAAAACCTAATACTGACCAGTGTAATAAAAGGGCAAATGGAATTCAATGTAGAGAAATATAAAGTGACAGGCATGGAAGAATAAAACTATGTTCACTTTATATATAAAATGATGGTTTTTCAATTATTATCACACAGTAATGAAACACTGGTTTTGTAACAGTTCTATGAAATTATAATCTCAATGATCTGTGGTGGTCACAAAGGCAAAATAAATGTTAGGCAAGGAATACAGCACATTATGCCATGGCTTTCCTCTCTTCAAAAATGGTTTAGAAGAGTTAGGCAAGATATAAGAACACATAGGAAAGACATTGGGAGTTTCCACAAGTGACAATTAGACAAATTTGGACTTGTCAAACTGGATGAGTGATGACAAAGGAGGGTTATGGCGCACATTTATTATTAACATGGACAGGAAATGATCATTTGTTGCTGGTTCAAAAACAAACCAAAAAGCAAAGTATTTCTTCACACAGTGTAAAGCTAAGCTTTAAGAATCCTTTCAAAGGGACCACCTAGCTCTCAAGTTTCTATTAACTTCAAAAAACCCACTGTGTCAACAGAGTTGTTTAGCTCCACAGTGACAAATACCAGATTTTTCTCTTCAAGATTTCCTTTTTTGCATTTCTATACTCATTTAACTAAACATGCAGTTCTGCACTGTGCTCTTCTTCACAGGCTTATCTGTCTAGTCTTGACTATGCCCTTCCTGCCCATGCAAAAATGATGAAACTTTTACTGCTTGTTTCAGGATTCTTGTTACATACATCTGGTATTAGACATCAACTGAAAGGTTTATTTAAACTGCGAATGAATCCTTTGTTGTCGTAGCCAGACTCAAAGGCATTACTTCCACTCACATTTTACAGTCTTCATCTATCTAGAATCACAGAATGAGAAACTCTTGTTTTCAGACTCATTAGGACATACACAATACCCCCACAAGATACTTCCACAGAGAAAGCTGAAAGAACAAAGAAGGATGCACTGGTCTTCACAGTTCCTGCAGTCCTGTCACCATCAAATACAAAATAAATCTATCTGAAACATCTATAATCAATGTAGACTTTTACAGCATTGTTGACCAATTACTGGTCCAAGCTTCAGTTTTCACAGATGTATTCCTGCTTCAGTATTTTTAAGTAGAAGTGGCACCGAGAAGAGACTCCTCTCTGCCAATCCTAACCAATTGAATTAAAAAGTGAATTAGATTTTCAACTGTCAATCTCAAACATAAAACATAAAACTACATTTAATTAAAAAAAAATTAAAAATCAAAATTCTCTAGTTACCCAACTAGTAAAGCACAACATTGATGACATAAGAAAATCGTATAAGACAGAGGGAATAAACTGAAAACACGTGTATCAAATAATGATACATTAATGCTTGCCTTAAACATGTTTCTCACATGCAATGCTTGATATTTTATGTAAGTATGGTGTTAGTTATACTTCATTAGTTGCAGAGCAGATGCTAAGCACGATAAAAGAGTATTTTAGAGAGAAACAAGAAGTGTGCCCAAAAAAGCAAGTGGAAAAATGTGTTATTTCCCAGAACACCAGTCAAAGAAAATGTTCCTAGTTAATAAACATAAATAGTTAACAAAGCAAGTTTTCTACATTTTATTTAGGCCTCTTAACAATAGGTAGGTTTTGGTGCAGAAAGCTAAATCCAGTATCTGAAAACTGACCATAATGAAAATATGTATGCATTAAAGTCAACCAGTAGTCTATCATCATTTATGTAACATTTTAAACATTTCTTTCACTGTGTCATAAGTAATATAATTTTTTAATTTTGCTAAATGAATGCAAAAAAAAAATTATTTTGAAAACAGAAGCCTACAGTGTGTCTAACCTACCTGTACTAATATAACAAGGCCTAATTCAATATTTTAAATTTTAATGTGACAATTAGTACATTAATATCACTAGTTAAAGATAATAGTAATAAGCCATTAAGATAATTATATGAATCACTACAGGGGTATGAAATGGGAAACACGAGGAGCTTCAGCTACATTTGAAATGATGAGAACTTTACTTAAAGTATTGTATGCCCACAAATAAAATGTTTTGAATAGATTTGGCACTAGTCACATACCAAAAGGTTGTGTACTATTATTACAATGAAATAGACAGAACTCAATAGATTTTAAACCTAGGGATGTGACCAACATGTTTGCATATTAGATGAAAAAAATAACATTAAAATAAACAAGAAGAAATATACAAAAAGGTATACAAAATCTAGGATAAATGTTACTATTGAAAACTGTGGGAAAAGTAATTTGTAAGCCTTGTACTAGTGAGTTTATCACAGCTGAGATTTTCCTCTACCAAAAACAAGGGGATTTTCTAAAACACCAAATAAAAGAAATATTTCTTTATGAAAGACATTTAATGTAACTACTTTCAGCTAGAAAAAAACATAAAGCTCTTGAAATACAGCCCAATATTTAATTTAATTGCTCTCCATTGCACATCTGTGACCAAGGACATAAGACTACCCTGTCATCTGCCTGCATGCCAATGGAATTTCTGTATTCCTCACTACACCCCAAGTGGCCTGTAGATGTTAGAGAGGCAACACAAACATTGCTGGAAGAAGCACTTCGGCCTCTCAGAAGCAGTACTTCCAGAACCTAATAAACTGTCCACTCCCCAGTGTGCATAACAAGGCAGCTGTGGGGGCCACAGCTGTACTCTGGGGTCATCCAACCTCCTCCCCACCCAGTTCTCCAGCTCTGAAAGAAGCCCTTGAAACGCCCAAGACAAGTTGCAACTCCAGCCCCACCTGCCACCTCACTTGCAGGCTCAGCAACCATAACTCATGGCACAGGAGATGTTCAGCTGCCCAAAAAAGTGCTGCTGTTCATGCAAGGAAAGGCCCAATAATTAATAGTCAGGAATCAACTTTATGAGACAGCTTACAGAAACAGTTTCATACAAGGACAGTAAGAAATTACTAGACTTGTGATATGCTTTGCAAGAAAATGCTGAATGATAACACAGTAGAAATTGCTACATTCAGAAAATTAACCAAACCCAAAATATTCAGACAGCTACTAAAAGTCATGGTCAGTAGGGAGGGCTATATGCAGACATGACTTCTACAGACTTGAAATGAAACTTACAATATTTGATAGTAGCTAATCCACATCTTAATTACCTTCAGCAACACATGTAAAGTGAAACACTATTACTAAAAAAATCCTACACCCCACACTAAAAAACTCTGCTGTATCTTCTTTGTCTAATCACATGCAGGAAATACAAAGAGAAAACAGAGAGACAAGACTTGCTCTTAACGCTTCTGTACTTCTGAATACAGTGAAGAAGCAATGACTTCTTACTTGGGTATTTGGCAAATTCAGGTTCCACTCCAAATTTTCTCATTAGAGTACATCACAATTTGATATAAGAAGGAATTTGATCTTGCTTGTTTTGCTCACCAAAACATTTCCAAACAGTGACTTCAAAAACCCCTTAATTCTGTTTCGGACTTTGTCTAGGAATAGGACCATAAAGTATTTTTAAAATCATTTTAAAAAACATTCCTTCTCTAAGATGGGAAGCACCCACCTTAGTAAGACATGCTATGGAAGACTTCAAACCAAATACTCCAAATTTTAATTTTGTTGGATTTTTACAGATTATGACAGAAAAATTTCACTACCACAACCCCCATCCCTCCACCAATGAAGCAGCCAAAAGGCTGCTGCTCTAAACACAGCCCTGTAAATTACAGTATGTAAGGGATTAAACTTAAGCCTAATGCTACAGTCAACCTTCAACAGCTGAGTTCTATTAATGGCCACTCCTTAAAAGGAATCCTTATTGGTTACTATTTAAAACTACAACTCCATTAAAATCTTGACTGAAAGAAATTACATGTGATATGTATCACCCATCACTGCCATGACAACAACACCCAGTTCAAGTATGTACTGCATCGTTTACTGCAATTTATCCAAAGCAAAAACATACAAAAGGGTTCACTAATCAAATACTATCAATGAATACACAATGAAAGAGATGAGTTAATTTATAATGGTAGGGATTATGTGTAAACTAGAATAGTAAGACTTCCAGTGCACTGAAAAGCCCAGTGTCATTATTATTCTTTCACTCTCCTTCCTACGTGGATTTATTTAAGATCAGCATTGCAAAATTCCAGCACAGTCAAGGCACTGTAAAGTACTTAACAGAAAAACATCAAGGGAAAAGACAATTAATTGATGTTTTACTTCCAGACTGCAATTTCAAGCACAGGACCAGAAATAAGGGGAGGGTGTGTAGGTTAGTATGCTGAATAGCAACTGCATATATGTGTGGCATTCTGTTCACTGCTGAATGTTTTCTCCTGTTGAATACTTACTGCTCTCCAATGCATAGTCTTTTTGAGATTCAATGCTCCAAAGTGTTCCTGCTTTCTCATTCAAAGAATCTTTTGAATGAAGAAATTTTCAATTATTGGCACATCAACCGAAGGTCAAGTTATCTGTGGGAAGCTGTTGGCTTCCTACTTACACTATTTGTTGACCTTGTAACTCTTCGTGTATCATATCTGTTTCTATATCTGAACTTCCCTGTTTAAGGCTCTGTCACTGATGGTGAATTAGTAACAAGAAAGAAAACAATTTAAGCAACAGATGATAGTAAAAAATACAAAAAAAAGCCAACCCTATCCAATACTATGCTACCTGCTTCTAAGGAAACAGGTCAGCAGGTCTGAACACAGCTCCACTTCTAATTCACATGCTAGACTAAGTAAAGAAAGCACAACAAACCTTGAGCAGATCTCAGCAACCTGCCAAGTGAAGACACATTGTGCTGCTGTTGTTCTGAACATCAGATGCACATTTTTCAGTCCCATCACAGTCCTTCCCTTTGATCTGGGTGTTACTTTCCCCATCCAGGTTCACTTTGTCTGATACATCTCTGCTGCAAAAATCATGTGTTGTCTTGTTTTAGCCTGGGTTATGGTGGGTGTGTTTTCCTCTCTTAGGAGGTAGAAGGTGAGAGAATAGCTCCTAGGTGGTAAGGTTACTAAATCCAAATCTCTTGCTTCCTGGACAAGTGAGTACAGAGAAGATAGGATTTTGTTGTCATTTTTCTTAAATGAACACGGTCTTGTCAATACATCCTCCAGTGGAAATATAAAAAAAAGCCCAGGACTGCTTGCAGTCCTGAATGAGCACAGTAGGCAATATCTACATGACCAACACTCTCACACATACAAGCAGCTACGAGGGTTTTTGTTTATTTTATTGTTTGAATCAAGTATTGAAATGTCAGTTGATTGCCTTCCATGCAGCTAAGTGCTTTTCTGGCCAGACTCTTATCAGCATTTAGCATATAAACAAAGTAAGATTTTGTAACAGAATAAACAAAGCCAGAAATTTTCATTTTTGTACCTATTCAGAGCCTCAAGAATTGCTGACAAGTCTAAAAATATATCACTCCAAGAATATGTAAGGAAAAAGACGAATTCAAAGGAGTGCTGGTTTAGTTTTGCCTCTTCGAGGGTAATACTCGTTTGACCTCGACGGTCCATGCAGGTATGAATGGTGCAAAAGATAGCCGGTGATCCCAGTCTCACAGTGTCTGCTGTTATGCTGGGCTTGGAAATCTTAAAAGAACAGGGACATGACAGACCCACATGTACCACTGCAGGAACTACAGCTGAGACTTCCATCACTTACAGAAGACAGAGGTTTATGCTTCTGGCTGTGCCTTTGTCTTGAGAACAAGATTTCTGATAGAAAACCTGTCTCACTGAGAATCAAGCTTTCTGATATTGTTTTTCATAGTTTCTAGACACTTTCCCAGGAAAGTAACTATAAACATAGATATTTATACATTGAATTAAAGCTATGTCTTTTGATGGACGTTTCTTATAACTAGTGTGGTTGGGAAGGTGGTAACCTGACTATCCAATCCCTGGTCGTTGTTGAGAATCTATAAATACTGAAGCAAAAGAATAAAGTTCCTTCTTCTTCCTCTATCCCACATCGAGCGGTGTCTGTGTGAATCATTTTGTGTCCAACAGTGACAAAAAACTGCAAAGCAACAAAAACTTTTTTTGGGAATGAGGAGTTTCCAGTTTAGAACAATGGAAATTAGAGTGTGAGACAAAATCAGTGTATCCTAGGTAGTCACAGAAATAAAAAGATATATATGGTACATAAAACATTCAAATCCATCTTCCTTCTGTCCCTACCCCTACCAAAAGAAAAACTTTAATCTTGTCAGTCTAGCTGTTACTGTTTCCATTTTGAAAAAAAAAGCCATGGGGATGAGACCAATTTTTATTATTTTAATTTTTTTATTCAGTGAAACCTAAACATGTGACAAGTAGAAAGTTATTTAATCAATAATGATATCATAGAACAAGTTTTGACAGGGGTATGAATAAAGAAAATCGCAGTAACAGGAGAATCACTCAAAATGTCATTGCCCTTTAAGGGCACAAAAGTGCTTCTGATAAAAGGTCAAATGCAGGGGATAAAATATTAACAATTACAAACCCCCAAACAGCTGTATTTAATAAAAAACAAGGTACCAAATAATTGAAAATATAAAAACAGAATAATCTGTCAAATGTGACACTGACAAAATCCCTATGCAAGAAAGGTGCCAAACAGTAATGCTCAAGCTAGTGTTAAAAAAGCCCATCATTATTGTTCACACTTTAAGTTTAGCCTTCTTGTCTTTAATCATGGTTCATAAAATTGTAACTACTAGCACAATGTAAAATAGTTAGTCTGAGTAATCCAAAATATATAACCTCTCTCAGGAAAATAATTATGATATGGAATAACAAAATAATTTATTTATATTCTTCAGTGCTCCATTACTTTTTAGTTTGCTTTTGTTTTAAATGACACTTATACAGCCAAACAGAAGGATAAAAAGGAAATACTCTTTTGCAACTTGCATGAGGACATGAAGAGACCAACCCAAGTATTTATAACTCAGAATTAATGAAAACAAAATGTAGGTTTTTTTCTTTTTTTAATGAATAAGAACTTCTTAATTTGAAGCCTGTTAAAAGAACCTTATAGGCAGGCAGGATAGGTATCAATGAGCCTCCAGTAAAGACATTAGAAAGAAAAAACAAACAAAGAGGTCTCTGTGGTCATTTCTCGTGATAAAGTAAAATTGGTTTCCTCTGTATGCTACAACTTCATCAAATGGGGATCTCGACTATACAATTTGTTAGGATACCATCCACAGCTTTGGAAACTGTTCCAGAACATGTGTGGAAGTTTTCTTTGATGGTTATACTGCTGCTATTGTTTAACCAAGCTGCATTATTTACCTTGGCTAATTCACCTCTTCCCCCTGACCCTCCCTAACCTTCTCTTTTTTTTAAAAAACTTTCCCATCATTAATTAGTTTCCTCACAACAGAAGTAGAAGTCAAGATGTCTTGACAAGCTCTCTAAATGTACACTGCTTGATCCTCACTGTACCAGAGCTACATTTTATGAGAGATTTTCCTTTTAACTAGGAAAGACCAAAGTTAACAAGACTATTAATGTACAAAACATTAAAAAAAATAACCAGAACAGTATCTGATGCTCTTTAGTCTCATAAAGGACAATGCAGTATAAGAACATGAAGCTTTAATCTTTCTGGCACCAAAGAAAAATGGAAATGTCTCCTGGGAAATGGGACAGGGTGCCATCTTCACCAGTATTTAACAATGACACAACTGGAGCTAACAGAAGTCAAAGGGACAGAGTTAAGTATTGACTGTCAGCCTAAAAGTCTCCTAGAAAACAGATGGACAAAAATCCCTAAACAAACAGCAAGGACAAAATCATACTTCAGTATTGTACTATGGTACAATATTTTGATGTTCCAAGAAGTGATCTTCATTGAGGTTGGCACTCGAGAACAAATTAAAATTTTCTGAAAATCAAAACTACAGTTCCTCACATGTCAAGTACACTTAGGAATGCTACAAGCTGCATATCCAGACTGACTTCTTATTTCAATCTACTTTATGGAGGAATAAATACAACTACATGTTAACACATTTTTAAAAAAGTAAATCCAAGATACTGTAACAAGAAGATACTCAAAAGAAATTACTTCAGAAGCCAACACCACTGTTTCAACTCTATTGGTGATGACATTATGATATACTATTTTCTAAGTGCACAATAATACCAAACAATCTCAAAAAATTATATGATTTACATGGTTTATCCAGTAGCCTGTAACAGCAAGTCTCTTCCAGGTGTGCTTACATCATATATAAATGAATGGTTTAATACTTGCAAATGGATATGTTTATCCTGCAGATGCAAGGATGTGAAACTGCTCTTAAAAACAGATCAGTATTTCTCTGACTTATGGGCTAGAATAGATCGGTTATCATGCAACACCAAGCTTTATGTTGTGTTCCCAATATACACTCTCAAGCCCAGAAAGTCAGTCCTCTAATTAGCCAGATCTCTTATTTTACCTTCCTGATTTTTACTGCCTAAGGTTCTGTGATGCACTGCCTGCTATTAAGAACAGCTTGAGCCACAAACAGATTTTTCTTTTTTCCTGCTTGATATTACAGGAATCAAACCCTTAAAAGTTAAACAACATCTGCCTCTATAATCTTCACAACTTCCCATAGCCATCAACAAGGATGGCTGCCACATGTCTGAAAACAGAGGCAAATGAAACAGTGGGTCCTCTTACACTCTGGAGAAAGGCAGATGCCAGCAAGGGCTCAAGAGAAGTATTACAAAAACCTTTGCTAAACTAAAGCATTCCAGTGCTGCTCTGAAGCCAAGACCTTCAAGTTACAATGCAGGGAACCTAGAAACATAAAGCATGTGCCTGGCATGGACCTAATTTCTTACTGAGAGGATATGGATTGGATTTTACCAGGGATATTAGCAACAAACCACACTTTGTGGGAGATTCTGGGATAAATCTCTACAAGCCCTTGTCAGTAGCAATAAAGACTCCCCATGATACAACCTACAAGAGCCAAAAAACAGTAGTGCCTTCTAACGCTTTCTCATTCCATTGTCCGTGCCACAACTTTGAAGCTGTAATTCAGTAACTGTATAATAATGCATTTTGTGGTAAATATGATAGTCTAAAACACCTCAAAGTCTACTGACAGACATGCCTGGCATCACTGAATTTACAAGCATTCTGCTGCACCCTCTAATTAAAGAAAGTCTGATCCACCAAAATGAATGTATCTGAAGGTGATAAAACTCTAAATAGAATTGAGGATTAAATATTCCTGCTTCACAGAAGAGCTCTGTGCAGCCAGAATCAATGTCTCAAATGAGGCCCTGTCCAGACCTTTCTCAATGGACTACTGGAACCATAACACATCCAGCAAGAAATTATTCAATCACAAGCAGTTCATGGCTGATGTGTTTTCTAATGGGAGATTTCTATAATTTTCTAACCAGACAATGCAACTACAGATCAATTAATAACATCTATGTGTAGCTCTTCTTTAAATCTTACTAATTTCTAATGAAAACAATAATAAAATAGTAGATGTATTTAACATATAAAATATGGAGTTCTTTTAACATATCGATTTTTTGAAAATAAACTATTGGTTATTTTACAACAATTCTCAAGACTTTGAGGAAACCTTCTAAGAATCCTTTTATATGGTTTTAGTACATTTCCTTTACTGTTTCTTTTTCAAAATAAAATAATGTATTTATATATTTAAAGCCCTTCCACAGGCCTTTCAGCAATATTCCAGTATACCTTTCCTGAAACAAGTCTGATTAGATTAAGTACAATCTTCCAGACCTTTGGTCAATTATTTTCAGTATTCTCCGGGGTTTTTTTAACACAGTCCAGTTTTTTTCCAAGTCTTTTTTGACCTTAGGCTCTTAAATCAAGCAATTCAGAACTTAACATTCAATCACCCAGTGTAAAAGGATTGCTATAATGAAGATGAAGTAAAGGGAACAGTAAAAATAATGGAGTAATGGAGAAAAGAGAAAAGCAGACAGTAACTCATGGGATCTTTGTAGTTTACATGCATTGCACTAACTGATGGCAATGCATTACTTACAAAGAGCTCAAAAATCCTTTCTAACATGAAGGAATTTACTCTCATCTAGAAGTAATATCATTCAATGCACCTACTACCTGAAAACAGGACCAACTTTCACACTGCTCACCAAGCCAGGTTAATGCCCAGGAAAGAGCACAGCTATGGAAGGTCACAGCAAGGCATCCCACAGGTTCTTCTGCCCTGAAGCACATTTTATTGATGCATGACTTCAATGTTTATGTACCCACTGTACCTACAACCACGTGCAGAGAAGCTTCTCTGTTACTCACTGAAAGAATCATAAGATACCTAAAGCTGGACAGAAAGGAACCGTGCAAGACTAAGAACAAGAAACAAATTTTGAAAAAAATAGCAGGATGGCTTGTTAACACACTAAAATCAACATCTGCCCCCATCATTAAAATAATAAGCTCATTTCACCCTAGAAAATTCTTCTAGATCTTTTCTCATTCACTGGATAGAAAGCTGCATTTCACTATAACCATTTTTTCACATTTCAGTCTAGGTCAAAGCTGGTGGTAAGTCTTAGAACTGCCTCCCAATATGAATGCAGTTGTTCCTGGTTTGTTGTTAGCCAGCTATCCATACAAACACAACCCAGTATTTTGGTAATATGTCTTTAAAAATAAATAAACTATTTTTCTGTGCATCCCACTTACATTTTTTCCCTTACTGAGTTGGTTTGTTGCCAAAAAGACTAGAAGAGTTACAGGATTTGTGAAGCTTACTTGTATTTAGACAAGTAAAATCTTGCAGAGGTATTCTTTTTCTTAACGTATTTAACTTATTGCATCCTCAGTAGTAGCTGCCTTTCTTTATTATGCGACCACCTTCAAATTATTTAGATTAAACTAAATTTTATTAAAGGTCATAAAAAGCTAGCTATTCCAATCACTCTTTGCATGCCTTAAAAAAAATAAAACAATAAAAAAATCACCACAGAAATCACTGGACAAATAACAAATAAACCACTAGATAAGTAATAAATAAACCAGACCTTAGGATGAAGTTTTTCAGAAATAATTTTAAGTAGTTTGTTAATCAATACCAAAAATTTCTAACTGGAGTAATTCTGCTTTCAAATAGTCAAGAAAAAAATCATCAACTTGTTGTCATACTAACTGAGAAATTAATATATGCATATGCTTTTCAAGACTCTCTTGAAAAATGTTAATTTAAGAAATGTGTTTCAAAATGCCAATTTTGTAAAAAATTAAACCTTATGATAAATATAAAAATATCCCCTATATATAATTACGCATTAATCCCATCAGAAAAAAATCCATAACATCCAACTTCTAGTTAATATAGATCAGTATCATAGACCTCACTTTACAGCTTTGATAAAAGACAATCCAATATTAGGTATTAATAGTTTTAGCCTAGCTAGTCTCTAACTAACAGGATTTATTTGTTGTAACAGGTTAATTTCGTGTAACAAGTTCAACTTGAAAAGCTCAGCTTCCAGAACAACTAATTTAACTTCCTCTACAGGAAATATGCATATTTGAAGGCATTGCTGGTATTTTCTGTGGAAAGAACACACGATAACCAGAAAAGTCTATTTGCAACGCCTCTGTTATGATTGTATGCAATGATTCTTAAGAGAGCCATACGCCAGTTTGGCACTGTAATTCAGGAAAGAAAACATTCACTTACCGCAGTGTGACTGGAAAACCTGTGGCTTGACTACCTGATTGCAGATATTGCACACTACAAGATAGAAATCATCATGAGCTGGATAATGGCCAAATAAGTGCATATCTGTGGGAAAGTTAAAAATATATACAAGAATTAGAAGTTATGCTTTAAATATATATTAAGAAAAAAAAATTGAAAATACTGTAGGGCCATTACTGTTATATTAATTTACACAAAGCAAATGTATACATTGCTCCATAAGAGATTCTTACTATGTTAAAAAGATTTTTTTCCCTCTTTTGGGTTTCAAGGTCCTGTACTAATGCTGCAGTCTCATCCCTCAGTCTGAGTCAGAACACAGACTGCAACACTTTTTCTTAACACTCACTGCCAAGAAGTGGAATAAACATTTCTGTACTGGTCAAATGCTGAAACACTAAAGAAATATTTAAAAATCTCTGCCTGAAGATCCTTAGAGAAAACATATTGCATAGGTTATGCTCTATATTACAATATTCTAAGCTTGACTTTAAGTTGCTTGAGAAAGGCTCCTGCTTAAAAGCTAGTTATAGTAACCAAGGTCCTACAGCTTAAAATACAGCCAGGAATACAATGCCACATGAAATTTCTGATTCTGTGCAAATGCCCTTCCCGAGTTCCGACATGCTGAGGTTTGTCGGAAATACTGTGAGAAGAGACAAAGTTGGTTAATGATGTATTTCTTGGGGATGGCATGAGGAATTTAATGAAATCCAAAGACAGATACAGTCAGATGATGACAGGCACTTGTCCTTCTTAGCCAAAACACATAATGCAACACATGCATTCTTAAGCCATTACAAACAGAGTAAAATGGCTTAAATTACTAACTGAAGGCCTCAGAACTCTAACATTACAAGTGAGGTAACCTGTTCTACTCTTCATTGCTATAAAGAACAAGCACACACACTCATCCACCACAGCTCAGCTTGGAGGACAGAAACTCCACACTTTCATGCATTTCAGTGGGATCATGTCACCATACCCAGTGTTGCTAATGAATGTGTTGCTGCATTAGTAACACCGTGCCAAGTAGTGGCCCCACAGATCACACTACCTCTCAGATTATAAAAATAAATATGTTGTAAATTTCAGTGTTATTCAGGAGCATCTGAAATCTATTACAGAACTTACAAATGCAGACTGAAATATTAATCTGGTGCCTTTTAAACAGGAGGAAAATCAAGAAACCAAACATGCACAACAGCAGCTGTGATTGATAAACATCAACAATGAAATCCTACTTCTCCATTACGTCACGTATTTCTAAAAAATAACGATTTCTTTCAAAAACTGACTCAAGCAGGTACCTTATTTCACTAGTTCTTAACTAAAGCAATTATTTTGGCCCTAGAACTATTTTCATAAGTAATTCTGCCCTGGCCTCTGGCACTGTAGATCACTGCTCATGATGGCAGTGCTTGGCACAATGAAGTGTAAAATGTCTTCAGTTTCCAAAAAGCCCAGAGGAACGGGGCATCACTCTCATGGTAATACAGGCAGTAACACAGATAGATCTAAAGAGGCTCATTCAAGAATTTTTGGGCACAAACCAGCCCCATTAACCTGCAGGTATTTTATAGTATGATATGATGTCCATTGTTTCTTTATCCCCTGCAAACCAAACCCCTTTCTTTCTGGTACTGCTTGTACCAGGCTATGAAATCTAGATGAATAATTAACCAGACATGACACCTTTGCAGTGCTGGTCTTGCACTAACCAGGCCTTCAAATGCAGTACAGCCAGATGCATGCAACCAACACATTCAGCCTAAATTTAAAAGAATGCCACTGGTGAGGTATAAACTCCTTTGGTATAATTACTGTTAGTACACTGTTAGTACTGTTAGTGAAGCAAGAAGTGCAAAGTTAGGTTCAATCAAATCTTCCTTACTGGTAAAACAAATAAAACCCTAAGCAGGCACTAAAACAGACCTTTAAATTCTATTTATTGTTTTAATATGATAATTCAGTGACCTTAATAATTATTTTACACTGGGAATTCTTAGCTGGATAGTTTTGACCAGAACCTACAGATTTCCAATAACAGCACTGTAAGTTCCACAGAAAGGAATATTTCTTCTGGGAATGAAAGAAGTCTCAACTCAAAAACATGCATTTAATTACACTTATGAAATATTTTTTAAATGGTTAAAATCTCAAACTATTTTTTTCTGCTGTTAGAAAGGTACAGTGACAATCTCTTATGAAAACAGAGACTTTTGCCCTTCACAAACAGAAAAGTTACAACTGTTTCTCAGTTTAAATTCCTTAAGTTCTTTTAACCTTCACAGATCTGTATGCTAACCTTTAAACTATATCCAGCTCTGAGGTGTCTAAACTTTGGCTGGGTCTGACTCTTTTTTATGATTTCTGGCTGCAGGGAGTAACTTTTAAAAAACATAAGGTATTAATATTGGCAAAAACCATTCAAGGACATAGGTGGGAAAAGGAATCAGGTTAGTTCACAGGATCACAAAACCATCTACCTTTTCATCAGGCACTGCCAAGGAGACAGAGTAGTGAAGGAAAAGTCCTGTGAACTTGCTCCACTACCCTGGCAAAAACCACTGCACCTTAGAGGTAAATAGTACCATTTGAGGGGGTCTTTTTCATACTCCCTATGGGTTGATATATAAAGAAATGGCAGAGACATGTAGGAGAACACACCAAAATGCTGCTGTGAGACACATAGCATCAAAAGGATGCACAGATGCAGAGTAAGTGACTTCCTGAAGCAGCATTTTGGAAGTTTTTCATTTTGCAGGTGCCTAGAAATAGCCCAGTGAAGGTGCAAGTGTCCACTGTAAATGAGAGTGTTCTGTATGAAGTTATCAGCCCCCTCTGAAAAGTCTACTCAAAATAATCCAAGAATCTTGACACAAGGCTGCAGGTTGAAAATAAGAATGGCAGCACACAATAATACTGTTATTATTAAACCAGATTAGATAAAATACTTAAACACCACCTTTCAGATTTAAAGATCATCTTTTAAGATTCCTTAAAACTCTCACTATACAGGAGTTTTTAAGAAAGAAAAATTCTTTAAGTCCAAGCAGGTTCAACTACCTCTCTTAGTTTATTCATGTTAACCAGATTGGCATAAATCTGTTCTCATTATTAAATTCATGATTTATAATTATATAAATTACTTTTCAACTGTAATTGCACAACATATTAATATTGTCTCACTAGAAAGTCCAACTGGGGATGCACTTTATTAGATGTAATAATACTAAAAATGCAATCCAGATCAGAGAATTTACATTGAATAAAGCAAGGAACATTTGAAATTTAAAAGAAAGTGGAAAAGACAAACAGCTATATATGTTTTCATACAGGTTTTTCTGTTTTTAATAAGAATAGTTCAATGCTGCCATGTCCTACTCAAAGTAACCAAGACTGAAAGATTATTTTAGACAGTGGTATCATTCTTAGATCAGATTGCAGCCATTTGAGAATTTGGACCTTCTGTGTGCAACAAAAAAAGACAATGGCCTCTCCAAACAAAAAACTGTCTTCTAAAGGCAATAATCACATCTCTGTGTCTGCTTAGTCAGAAGCAATGGTGATAAGCTTTTCAGAAAATATTATTTTTGGGGAAGAAAACATTCTCTGAAGTCAGTTCAGGAAAGACTTTTTCATGCAAAGAGGCAAGACCGCTGAAAAAGACAGGCAATAATTACTGAATAAGGTGAGTGACTATCAAATGGTACTGAAATTATTACCAAGCTATAAAAAGGAACAAGGAGGGACAGAAAAGCAATGGCAAAGAGTATTTCTTTCTACCAAAAAACTGCCTACCCCCTAAAAGTGAAACAAACTGACCACAGTGTGCATGACTCACCACACACTGGCATGGTGAGCTGCTTGTTCCCTCTGTGTCAATACAGACAGCCACCAGTGTGAGAGAGAAAGGGCTGCCCAGCCCTTCTGCAAGGTGAAAGCATTCCTTAGCCCCCATCACAGTCACCTCATTTTACTGGAAGATACTTCCAGCAGATTCAAAGTAGACTCTCGATGGCAAAAAGAAGTGGTAACTTACTTTTCAGTACCCACACACTTTCCGAAAGGGCCATCCACACATACCTCACTCCTTGCAGTACTGAATTGTCATCCCCTCAAAACGAAACGTAACTGACACAGCCATATCACATTCAATGACAAAATCCTGCTTGAAAATGAGCTATTGAACTAACAGGATGCAAAAGCAGCCCATATCATGGGAAAGATATTCTATATAGGTGGAAATCTGAGACTGCGAATGCTAACTGTTTGAAATTACTTTCATAGATTAAAATCTTAAAATACTGCTTTCTGTATACTTTGCTATGGCACTTGAAAAATTCTTTCTGTAGGTTTTATATTACTAACATTCGCAAATAAAAAGAGAGCTTTAACCATATGACATAGTTTTGTAAGACATCAACTTGGTGAAATTTGCATTAGGAACACACATACCATACAAAAAATAGAAAACGTTGCTTATGCAAATTGTGGCACAAACACAAAAATGCAGGTGTCAGATACAACTTTTTATCTTCTCCAATAACACACAGAAAGGAATCATTTTTAGTAACAATCAAAGGCAGATGACTTATATGAAGTTCCTTCTCTATTATTATATAATTCATAATCATTTACATCCCACTGTATAATAAAACACAAGCTAGAAATAATCTAAAACATTCTTCCACTGCAGAATTAAGGTTGTCAAACAGTAAGACCTCACAGTATTGCGTGGGAAATTGAGTTTTAATGATGATCTTTTGCTATAAATTATACATACTTTAAATGTTCACTTATATATCTGTTGCTCCACTAAATATACCCACAAAGCCTGCTTTGAAAAATATTAGTGATGTTTATGTGCCAAGAGAAGAGGAGTGAGGAGGGGAAGAGAAAGACTGTTCAAGACACACGGCACACTAATTTAAAACTAAAAAAGAAAAGCTAAGAAACAAGCAAAGACAAAAACGGCAGTGGACAACACCAAATACACGTGATTCTTCCAGCTCCTGAAGCTACACATTTTTAAACTCTGCATCTAGAATTGTGCCCAATATTTCCCTCTTGTTACATAGAAGCGACAAATCCGTACATCATTCAAGAACTAGAGCAACATACAAAATCTTTCAGTGCAGTAGATTACTTCTACGTTTGAGATTACTTAAAAAACTAAGTAATTTGAGTAGTGAATTGAAACTTGAAACTGAAACAATAAAAATACAATCTTTAGGGCATTATTCAGACACCAGTTAAACACGCTTGCATAGACAGGTTGGTCTTGTCATAGAAATAAATGTCACACTCTTTCCATTTAACATGAGCTTATTCTCCCCCGAGTGCAGTTTTCCTTTCTTACACAAAAACCAGTAAGTCACTTCAGTAATTAGTTCCCCAGTATAAATTGCATTTTACCCCTGAAAATGTCAGTCACACTTGCAAATTAATCACAGAATTATTTAAACTGAAAGAGATCGTTGGATGTCATTTACTCCAATATCCTAGTGAAATTGTGGCTAACTTCAGGGTCAGAACCACAAAGTAATGCTCAAGATCACTTATTTTCTCATGGAAAAATGCTGGTCATGGTTAAAGTAATCATAAAGTTGAGGAAAAAATCAAATTAAAATATTCATGACAGAACTAACACAGGACCAAACACAACTGTCGTAAGTCCTGACTGATGCCTTTCAGGTGCTAATACAAGGAACTTAAGATTCAGCATGCTAGAAAGTCAGGTGAGAAAGAAAATCAATGAGAAGAAAACAGAAATACTGGCCTTCTCAGGAACAACAATAATAAATGAAACATGACCGTGATGAAGAAAAAAAAAAAAATGCAGGGAAAAAGCAGCAAATGGACTTCAAGTGTGAATGTGGTAAAGAGTCAAGGTCATGACACCTTTAAATGAGTCCAGTATGGTTGAATGGTATGCTGCCTCCCAGGTTGGAGCAATCATAAGGATAGTGGCAATCCTAAAGAATGCTGGGAATAGTTCATTAATTATAGTGTAAACAATAAATACCATCCCCAATGACGCAGAAAGACTTTGTACTCCACTGCCTTATCTAGGCATTATGAAACGGCATTGAAGCTGGAAACAGTGCCTTCCATTCCCAAAGATCCATAATAAAAAACAGAAGTTCATAATTGGGAACCAATGATCTAAACAAATATTGTGGAATAACCATATCTACATAGCTTTTGCAACAACCTTTGTTTGGAAGGGATTATAAAGTAAGCTATGCAACACTGACACTACTATTTTGCATAAGACACTACATATCAGTAAAGAGAAGAATGAAATAAACATGGGAAAATGTGATATTGCAGTTCTTCCATAATTCTGAAGGCTTTAATGCAATTTATGTAGGCTATTTGCCATCCCAGTCTAAGGTAATTTGGCAATAAAGGACCAGAACTGCCTGGGCTACCAGATTAACATATCACAAGAATACTAGAAAACACAAAACTCATACATCAAAAAGTATGCTGCATACCTGTGACACCAAGAAATCTCCGTTTTTCATGTCTTAAGACATCTAAGTCATCTTAAAACATCTACCTAAAGTAATGTGCCTTAAAACAGTACCTAAAAACCTACTTTTTTTCCTTGAAAAACCTACTTTTAAAAACTTCCTTATATGGAGGCACAGGGCCCCTTAGCTCCTAGGGTAGGCAGAAGATAGCTCATCCTCTTATGGAACTTTTATTTCACTCTCTGTACAACTCAGAATTTAAACCAATTAAAGTTCGGCACTGGCATGGTTCTTTTGGACTCCCCATCTTCATACTCCTGCCCCTCCCGTGTGCTTGTACCATCAATTAACTGATTACACAAGGCGTCAAATTCAAGCCAACTGAATCAGGAGCAGAGCAATATAAAAGACAGAACAAAACAGGAAAAGGTTTTCTGACGGTTTGATTCCATAAACTGCCACACTGCAGAACTTCATGAATGCTACCACCAGCGTGAGGGGAATGAAATGTAGAGCCCAGAACAGGACAGCAGGAAGGCCAGCAGGACCAACATCAGTACAAACTGCAGTGGTGACTCTCTAGATTATGCTGAAATCTGTCACACAGCCATCTGTGCAATATTAAAGGAAGACACTTGGATCTAAAAGAATATTTGTAAAAATACTTGCTTCTCAGTTAAAAATAGCAGTAAACATATTTATTAATTTGTAACATATAAAAAGATGTAGAAACATGGCATTGTGCTTGTGTGGCAAGGTTTTGGTAGTGTGGGGAGCTAGAGAGGTAACTTCTCTGAGATGCTACCAAAAGCTTCCCCCATGACTGACAGAGCCAGTGCCAGCCAGCTCCAAGTCAGACCTGCCACTGGTCAAGGCTGAGCCCATCAGCACATCAATGCCTCTGTAATAACATATTTAAGATGAAGAAAAAAGTTACTGTGCAGAAGTAATCGTGAACGGAGAATAGAGATGTAGAGAATATATGAGAAAAATAGCCCTGCAGACAACAGGGTCAGTAGAGGAGGAAGAGGTGCTCCAGGCACTGGAGCTGAGATTCTTCAGCAGTCCATGTTGAAGACCAGCCTATTTCACCATGGAGGTCCATGGGGGACCAGAGATCCACCTGCAGCCCATGGAGGACCCTACACTGGAGCAGGTGGATGCCCAAAAGGAGGCTGTGAGTCCATGGAAATAGAAGCCTATGCTACAGAAGCATATGTTGGCTGGGCTTGTGACCCCACTAGAGCATCCTGTTCTTGAAGGACCACACCCTGTGGGAAAGGACCCACACTGGAGCAGTTCATGAAGAACTGTTGCCTGCAGGAAGGACTCAAGTTGGAGAAGGTAGTGGAGGACTGTCTCCAATGGGAAGGACCTACACTGGAGCGTGGGAAGGAGTCCTCTCCTTGAAGAAGCAATGGCAGAAGCAACATCTATTGAATCATAGCCCCCATTCCTTATCGCCCTGTGCTGCTGGGTGGACATGAAGTAGAGAATTGGAAATAAAGTTAAGCCTGGGAAGAAGGGAGTGGTAGAGGAAAGGTGTTTTTAGGATTTGTTTTACTTCTAACTATCCTGCTCTGATTTTGACTAGTAATAAATTCAGCTAATTTCCCTACATCAAGTCTGTTTTGACTATGACAGCAATTGGTGAGTGACCTCTCTCTGCCCTTATCTCAGCCCACGAGTCTTGGTTATACTTTCTCTCCCTTGTCCAGCTGAGAAGAGTAGTGATAAGAGTAGCTTTGGTCAGTACCTGCCTCCAGCTAGGGTCCAACCACTGCAAGCATATCACCTTCCTTGACATAATTCCTTGTGTTTCTAACACTTTCTATTACTGAACTAATTTTAAAACCAGATTCCCATTTTGCCATTTAACTACTCAATTATTTTGTGGAAAGTATCCATACAGGGTAACTTCTACCTTATCAGTTTCTGAACACAGTGACTTTCCTGCCTGCCCTTCAGTGAAAGAACCTCCCCATTTCAGACATAAAGGGTGCAGGTACTCAGAAACCAATGTACATTTAAGAGAGGAGGTTATAAACCACTGAGGTCTGTTTGGATGACTATGAGAAATTTGGTTAATAATTTCTTTTTATTTTTTTTACCATCAGAGTTTAAACTACGAGCAACTGCAACAACAAAAGTTCCTAAAATATATTAATAAATATTAGTGAACATCTGTACTTGGACATTGCAGCTCAGGGCTGGAGTGACAGGACGGCACTGGAAAAAGATCAGCTACAGCAGACAGCCTATTCACCACCCTGGCAATACTCTGCATTGACCCTTCTCTAGCAAATCTGTTTGGAAGAATCTGGAGAGTGAACAAGGCTGCAAAATGAAACAAAATACAGCTTAACAGGGTGAAAGACAACAAAACCAATGCCTGCAATTGAAATGGACATCACTAAATTACACAGTATCTAGTTTTCAGTCAGGTAAGTGTAACTGTAACATAAGAAAAACAGGCAATTGTAACAACTCCAGTAGCATCTACAAAATCATTAACTGTTCTTACATTTTTCTTTAATTATTAGTTTGTACTTCAGGGAAATTATTTAAAGGAGCTTCTTCCTGGAACCTGGATTTTAAATTGCCTTTTATTTTACATACAACAACATATTTTAGGAACTACAATAATTGCTTATGAAGTTTGTATTATAAAACTGTACAAAGTCAATACCCAGAAGAAAATCCTGCTACATTGTAAAATAGATATCAGTTAAACATATTATTATCCAAAGACATAAAAAAAATGAAAAAAAACCCAAACAAAAATCCTGAAACAAAAGCAATTTTTCCACAAATCAATTACCAAATACGCCTCAAAAAGCCAGGTAAACAAAACACAAGGAAGAAATAGGCTTTTAATGTGTTCAAAAACAAGCTAGAAGAGTAATGTAAGTGTAAACAGTGTCTTCAAACAACAGGTTAACATTTAGATCTGGCTTTTGGGATTTAAAGAGACCAAATATCTCTATTTTCCCAGCCAGATGCATTTAGTCTAATTAAAGATGTCACCTTCAGCTACAAATTTCATCTTGCTAATGTCTGGAAATCTTCAGGACAGCAATAGTATTATCAAATGACAGCAAAAATTAAATTACTGAGGGCAAGGAAAAAAATACACATTATTTATAAGGATACAGACTATGTACTCCACATCCAGAAGAAGAGGTGACATTCCATCTGTAGAACATACAGCATAACTGTCTCCAGACTCCTGAGTATGGAAAGCATGGCAAAGAGCTGATCAGAGACTTTCTAACCCCGTAAATACAGTGGCTTTCATATCACCATCAAAAACCTCAGAGAGTGAGCATGGCTTCACACAGGTGTACAAGGGATAGGGAATGTGCAGGAAAATCATCAATCTCTACATTAGAATTCTGATTTCTTAACATCCCATGGGCAGACATAAGGGGAGGAACGGCTGGAAATCATCTTAATTTCTCTCATAATTCAAAGTGAACGTTGTGCACCTTGACTAGGCAGTCTCCACAAACCACCGTACAGCAACAGAGCAATTCTTTCTTTCTCAAATGTGTATCAAGAGAAGCCTCCCTGCAAATGAGACTTGTCAGCACAAGTAGTACCCTTCATGGATGATGGCACCTAATTTCAGCTCAGATTGATGTATAGCTCTCTGGAATCAGACATTTGACCTTTAGCAACAGTTAGAGGGTTGTACCACATCCATACTTTCTGCAGCAGGTGAACTCTGACAACTTCCATGCTGGGAAAACACACCTTGACACAAGAAGAGATGTCACCTGCAACTTAACTACAATAACTCATAGAAATACACAGTGTTTCAGCTTCTGATTTTTCTGCATGAAGATGATTAGCTTTCTGATATATATCCAAATAAACTAAACAGGTATGGAACATATGGAACATCACGAACATACTGATCCTGCAGAAGCAGTAAGATGAAGATCTGGAGATACCAAATGCTCGCTGACAAAGAATCAAAATAATTTAATAACCCATCTGTAAACTTCACAACAGTACCTCTGTACTACACATCATCTTTAGAGTGAGTCAGGGTGAGTATTAAAGTGGTTTTTCCTTATTTTTCCCCATTTCCCTCATAGCTTCAATCATCTTATATTAAGTGTACAAATATTAGTGATCTGAAAAATAAAATTTGAAAGGAAAAATCTTCCCTGACGTTTACTGACATTTTTGTTTTTTTAAAGGAAATGTTGAATATGTCATATTAGGGACTACTAATAGTCCTGTTAGGGATTACTGAATTTGCAGCAGAAAGACAGAAATGTTTTAAATACAATTCATTTGCAATACTTTTACTAATTCCAACATCTGGGATGCTAGTAATGAAATACTACAAGGATAGCAGGTTTTCCTCTTTCATTTTCCTGTCAATGCACACTAAGAAAAAATTATTTATGCAGCAAAACAGTCCTACAGAGAAAAATCCCATGGCCAAAAAAACCCCTTTCATTCCTATTTCTTCTGTGCAGGCTGCCATGAAACCAGCTTTAATCCTCCAACTGGTGTTTCCCTCATAAACACTCAGCAAGACACAACTGGCACTCTCACACTCGCCTGCAAAGCTGTATTATCTTCTGCAGAAGAGTGACTCTGGTTTAAGGCAGTACAACTGGACTGAAGGAGAGAGCTGGCTTAATTCCTGGCTCCCAAACAACATTCTTGCATGACCCTGATTAGATTTTTCTGTGCCTCAGTATCCCATCTCTAAAATCAGGATAATATGCTCTTTGTCTGCCCTGCCTGTTTAGATTGCAGCCTTTCAGTATTCTCTTACTATTTGTCCATACACTGGGACCACAATGGGGCCCTTCATTTTGGCTGGAACCTCACTATGACAATGGAACAAGCAACGAATAAGATAACTTGCAGTGTGTTTTACAAGCAGTTTGTGACAATCTTGACAGAAATTCAGGTTTTTTGATTAAGGACATAAGTTATTAAAGCTTAAAGAACATATTATAAAAATTAAATTTTCACAGCTTTCTAGGCCACCTCTTTAATAACATTATTGTTATTATTATTATCATTAAAAATAAAATAGCATTATCAGAAAAATATTTCTCAGAAAATGACCAATTTTTATAGTAGGGAAAACGATGAGTAAATGAGCAAATAAACACTGAGAAAAATAAAATCTTTAATCTCACCTATGTAATTTTATAAAATGCTAAGTATTTCATTGATCTTCACTTCTCCCTACAACAAGAGCCAAGGCCAAGAACATCTTTTAATTTAACTCTCCTCTCACTCAAGATAGAAAGTGTCTCCTCATTCTTAATCAACATTTGGATATTAAGTGGAAATGTATTGTCTAAATGTACTGTCTGAAAGGACACAATTTTGACAATTTTCTGAATTGCCTCTTACACCTATAACAGCACCTCTTTTCAGGAATATTGCCTCTCATCTAACTCAACTCTCTGAAGAAAGTTACTTCCTGATAGACTTTGAATAACATCTTTTTCCTTCACACAGTTCCAAATGAAATAGTTTTAGTTCTCTTTCTTGTTGGCATACAGATCAAGCTTCTGCTTAAAGTGTTCAGCCGTGGGGATTTTTCAGTTAGAGCACTTTATGCCAAGGAAAAATACATGAGAAAAAATATTAATGAATAATAGGAGGTGGAAAGATGAATGAGAGACTTTCTAACCAAAGTCCAAACATACAAAATATCTACCTCAAGGCCAATTAGACAAAATAGTAAAAACATTCTTACAAATTGAAGAGCAGCCTATAGTTCCACTATCACACAACTCCAGAAAACAGCCCTCATTCTAAGAATTCTGGTCTCAAGGGAATAATTATCTTTGCAAGTGCAATCAGTCAAATACTTGTACTGTCTGCAAAAGCATACATACATCATCAGCTCTTACACTGGGATTTATATAGTACACTTTCATGCACACCACAAACATTTCCCAGGATAGGAATATGCTCCTACTGGTTCAACATGTTGCCTACAGAAAAACAAGTCAGGCAGTGCAGCACTCTGTGCTGGTACCGTAGTCTCGTCCTCATTGCAGGAAAGAAAAGCAGTTTTGCTGGACTAACCGAGTCCATGACAAGAACCTGCTACACACCCCAGGGAGTGTTCTTACCTCTAAAAGTCACAACATTTAAAAAACATGGTCATGAAGGGCTCAGGTCAATACAAGTCTGTATGCCACCAAAGTGCCCATCAAATCTTTGGTATGAACATATTAAAGAACATATACACACTGCATTCAGAGGTATTCTGTTCCTTCCACCTCCCTCCTTCCTCCAGCAGTGCTACTAACAGTTTCTCAAAGATGCGGGATCAACCACAATTTAAAGTAATTTAAATCAAAATAAAGCTTTGCAGTTAAAGTGACAATTCTCTAAAGGAGCAAACTGCACTAGCAAGACAAGCTCATGAAATTTGCTACCATTAAATGAGAATAAAAATCAGTATTCTGCTTGTACATCAAGCAAAAAAGTCCTTAAGAAACTTGAGGAGATTTTATCAACTAAAGAATGAGCAGAAGAAATTCTAAGTATTTTCCCTCTGAAACATCAAAATACTTCAGTTCTGAAGACCTTCAAAAATTTAAAGGGCAAGTCTAAAGAAATCTGCCCATCTAGTAGTACCAAAGAAGCAAAAGAAAAGCAATGGAAGACACACTTACTACTTGTATCTGTCATCAACTTGTTATGTTGCACAGTACCTGCACCTGAGACAAATTATTGGTTTAATATTGTCAAAGGCATACATGCTAATATAATAAAAGCTATTAATGGGGACTCTTTCCTTTTAATGAAAGAAAGAAGTAGTTTATTAGCTCAATCATGTTATTGTTGTTTCAATTTCTGCTACACTGAATACTGCACAAGTCATATTCTCACCTGCACATACATAATACTCACCATCTATCAAACAAAAAAATGCAACAATTTTGCTTTTGTCTCTCAAACAGAGACTTGGGAATGCTTCAGATGTCTCTGGAGCTGTTTTTTGTCTCCTGGACAGGAGAAAAAGGTGGCTTTTGTGAAATAAACTACTCAAATATGGAAAGATAAGTTTTTCCTGATTTTAATCTTAAATACATGACTACAACAAGGATCTGTCCAGCTCACTGCTCTTCACAACAGTAGATCACTTTCTGCTACTTGGCAGCAGCAATGACTTCCTAGTACCTGATTGGTACTTCAAAGGGAAAAGTATCACACAGTAGCATTTCTTCTTCAAATACCATGAAGTAGCATTTCTAAGACTTAAGAAGTTTTTCTCTTTAAAGGAAGACCACTGCAGGTGATCAAGTATCAGCAGGCTGAGTTGAGATGTGCTGCACTGATGAGAAAAATTAGAATATTTCAGATCCATTTAACCAGGAAGGTAGCGAGCCTCCTTCGCAGTGCAGCCTCTGAGTTGCCACTCCTTTCAGAAGGTACACTGCAGCTTCATTGCTGTTGATGCCTGACTGAAATTAGGATATGAAAGGCTCAGAGATATTTATTGGACTTAGAACATCATAACACACACAAAGAAAACTTCACCAAGATTAAAGCAAGCTGCTGAAAATGGCCCTGCTAAGTGACTGTCTGAGGTTCTTGGCACAAATGTGCAAAAGGTCAGCAACACCCCTTGCTGACATGACCTGATCCCAAAATGATGCTTCCACCAGCACCCAGCTTCCTGCATTAATCTCACCCACCTAACAGCTTGCTGATATGGGCAGACCACTTAACACCTCTTATGCTGCAGTCTGATGCCTGTCAACATTGCTTAGAAGCAACCTCCCTTCCAGCATTATACTCTTCTGAGGATTTGGGTGTAGAAAAGTAATTGTTCATTTATTTCTGAGGATTGGGGTTAGGGAAGCAGTTGCTAATTTATTTCATCCAGTACTGAGAGTGTTGTGCTAGCTCTTCAACAACTAAAAAAATATCAACCAACCAGTTCTGTTTAAAGATTGATTTTCATGTGTTTAGAATCCACTTTTTTTTCTTCAAGTCTGCTGTGCCCCTTAGTACTCCATGATTTATCTAATTGTAGGGTCATTGGAACAAGAGGTTTCCTAGATAAAGTTCAAGATACAGCTTTTCAGAGACACTCAGTTCTGTGGCACATACCTGGCTTCAGGAGTGATAGTGCCTTGAACTGAGAAAAAGGAAATAGAGGAGCAAAAATACACTGTCTTGTCTTATGAATTTAAAGTACACTCCAGCATCATAAAGCAATAAAAAGTCATCAAGATGCACAGACAGAGACCACTTAGGAGACTTTTTCACCAATCCCATTTGACAAAAATATCTTCCACATTATCACAAGGAACAAACCTTATCCCCATTTACTTTAACAGTACAGGTCTTTGAAGGGCTGTTACTAATTACTTCATAATCCAGCAGACAGGACAGTGGACACAGAAGGACCCAAACCCTGCATTCCTTCATTCCCCTAAGGGGAAAGCTTTTAGAAAAATTTCTCAAATTCTTAGTGTCTTTCCCTGTACATCAAGAGGAATTACATGCATCTGTAACTTATAATTAAACACTTCCAAATTTACGAACTAAAAGCATCACACAAGAAAAGAAGTATATCCATTATTATGCACATTTGAATAAATGCTAGCAACTCATCTGCAACTTTATGTGATAATTACAATGGCACAAGTGACAGCTAATTCCTATCAAAGCATTTCATCTGGAAAAAAACCACTGGTATTACTACTTTTCCAAAAGACTGAATTCAACTAAATTCAGCTTCTGAAAAAAAAAAAAACAAACCCACAACAGAAAGTAGACTGAATATGGTACAGCAGCCATGTGAGTGAATATCTGTCCACTAAAAATCTGCATGTTCTCCAAGTTGCAGATCAGAAGTAAACTCTGGATCTTCTTGAATGAGCTGAAGCTGCTTCAGTATAGAGAGGTTCATCACCATTTTGAGGGATGCAACACAGCACAGGACTGCACTGTGTATGCTGTTGTAGCACCAAAGCTGTAGAAGGCACCAACCTCAGGAATCTTGCCAGCAGGTTGGTGAGTGATTAATGTGGTGCATGGATTTAATGAAAGGTAATGAAGGGTAATACAACACCGGACAGAATCATTATTCTAATCAAAAGAGTCTGTGAAATTCTTTGTTAAGGAGTCTAAATACCTATAATAGTCTAACACTAGCAAGCACTAACACCCCACTCACCATAGCACAAAGAATGACCATATACAGCTGTAAAGTGCATTTTTGGAGTGTCATTCACAAAACCTCAAAGTTAGTGATGTGTACTTCTTCAACAATCTCATCTTGGATAGACATGTGAGTTTTGTTGAACTGTGTATCTGAATGGCAGACACAACTTGTTAATGTAAACTCCCTGTTAATGAAGCTTCTGTAAATGATCTATATAACTACTCTGTAGTTAAATATCATCTTGTTTCCAAGATGATCATAAATATTTTTTTCCAATAACTTTCCAACAGAAAGGATATTCTGTAGTCATCAGAGCAGAAAGGCTGAACAGTCCATTTTTTTTTTCAAGTATTCATCATAGAAAGCATCTGCCTAACAAGAACTCTTAAGTCCCAAATACACTTTCTTCCAGAGTGTTAGAATACAAAGCACCTTCAAAGCTTCTTAAATTAATTTTATACCACATTTGTTACTTCATGTTCAAGTGCAGTACATTATTTGTACTTATACCTTAAATGTGGTCATTTGACTTCTCTCACAATTGCAAGCATTAAAGAGTAAAGAATCTTTGCAGTTTATAAAACTGGACTCTTTTTATTTTGATTATAACAACGTTTTTCTGCAATGCAAAAAGCCTGAAAGAACTGTGAAAAAGAAAGCATGAACTACAGAGAAGCACATCCTCTGAGGAAGTTACTAGGATACATAGTTACTGCATAGTTACATGACCATATACTAGAATTAAGGCAGTTTGGACATCTTACCTATACATTTCTTTACCGATTCAGTAATTTTTTTTACTATCTGAAAAATTATTTTATAATTTTATTATTCTATCTATATTTTAAATACTTGAAGGGTACTAAGAAACTTATAATATTACCTTTTTTCAACAAGATTTCATGCTAGTGAAAGAGAGTTGTTCTTTTTTTCCTGATTGTATCATCCTAAACTCTTCATAAACACAAATTAGAACTTGTTAATTACTACTTTGCTATTCTTTCATCATTTAAGTGAAAGCAGTTTCTTTTTCATGCACCAGCTGAATTTTACAGCTAACACTAGCAAAGTCATCGGCTATTAAATTCAACAGCAATACACTAACATTTTCAGTAGAAAACACAGGCATAACTAAGATTTAACCCTGGGTTCAAAATTTTTGTCTGTATCTCCACATACATAAAGTGGGAATATTGAGTTTCATTTTAGAATTATATTTTACAGCAAGGAGAATATTTCAACTATTTCCCACCTACAGTTTAGATGCTGACCACTAGGCCATTCACAATTAATTTATTTTGGTTTAGTATCAACAGGGTAGCTACCAGAAATTAACAGATGAATCCCCTTGTCAGAGAAAGGAGGAAAAAAAAAAGAGAAATAATGAAAAAAATTGTAGTGCTATAAAATAAAAATCACCAGTAATGATTCATGCCCAGTTAATTATCAAAACATGCCCCAATTCTTATTAAAATAACATACTCACAGCTAGCTCACAATCACTGTTTACATTCCAAGTGCTTTACAACTACATGTTTCAGTAACCTTACAAGGATTTATTTCTCTGTGGAAACAGAGCATTACAAAATGTCAAACTTGTTGCAAAACTGCTGATGAATTTGTGAATAAAATCATCTCTACTAAAAGTCAACCAAAAGGATATGCTATACAATAAATAAACCAAAACAAAAAATTAAAGCATTCTTTCCAGGTGAATATTTTTTCTTGGGGGGGGGGGGGAGGGAGGGCAGGGGAAGCAAATAATACAGTACTATTTTTTTATTTCACACACTTGAATTGCATTTCACTTTATTAAAAGTTACAGAACAAAGTACATTTCAATGACTAGATTACTGTGGTATCACCGTGACATCTGCATACAAGAATATAAGGATCTCCTCAGGTGCACAGGTTTGACTGCATGGCTCTCAGTTATATTCAGAAGACTTCTAGATGTTACAACCTCCAGACTTAGATGAAAAAGATATGTGCCCATTTTCAAAACAGTTAGTATCCTGAAATTTTAAGGAAGATTTTGGACATGTAAGGTGAGTGAGAGCATTCGTAATGGGAGCTATGCTGCTGTTAATCAAATCTTTGCCCTTTATCTGCCCGTGCAGAACACACATACCAAAGGAACTGTAAGCAGTCAGTAGCCCAGACACATCAAAACTCAGGACACTTTAAGCAAACAAAACCTTAATCATTTACCACACTTCTTGATTGCTTCAAACAGATTCTGATGATTTGCGAGCTCCCATCGTCTTCACATTAGGGATATCTGAAGCACTTACACAAAGCAAATTAGGCAAGAGGTCACACTACTAGGCAGGACACATCCCCTGAAACTTCAGATGATCCATTCCCAGACCCTGCCGTGGTATGAATTCCCCCTGGCTCCTCTTGCCTATCCTACCCCTACACTCACCTTCAGCCCCCTCCAACCTTTCACTTGCTCAAACCTCTCTAATTAAAACAAAGCTATGGGTGGGAAAAAAAATAGCCAGAAGCAACTCAAAACTATGTAAAAGAAGATATCACATACAACACAACAGGCAAGTTCCTTGCATTGCAGCAAGAAATGTCTCTGAATGAACCAACTCTGAGCACTCTTGAGTCAATTTTCTTTCTTAAAAATAAAATAATTAACTGATACCTACTAAAGAAAAGGAAAGCCTCCTTCCAGCTACAGAGCATACACGGTAGCATCAAATTGCTACTCTACCAACTCCTTTGATCTAAACACAAATTCTGAAGAAAAAGAACCCCACATTTCTAAGTTACCTGAGGCTTCAGTACACAGGTTACTGGAGTGCAGTCCAGAGGTATTCCTGTATACATTGTGTACTCCAAGGCAAACTTTGCCAGTGCTGTCTGACAAGAGACCTGGATTTTGCTAAGTACCTACATTCGGTTGACTGCAAGTTGAGTGAATTTTAAAAACAATTAAACAAAAGAAGAACAATAAGAAATAAAGAACACACATTCTGACGACAAAATCTCTTCTATACGACAGTCCTTAAGGCAGACACTTTTTGGAGAGATGAAAAATCAGTTTTTCTCTCCTCAAATAAAGGAAAATTAAAACTTAACTTGACAGCAGCAGTGTAAAGCTGTGGCTGATCAGTCTCCAAGTTCCCACATACATAACTGGTCCTCCATCACCTTTCTTCAAAATATCAGTGGTAAGGAGGATGTAGCTTCTATGCAGATACAACTAGCTATGCTGTGTAAATAACAAGATCTATATCTAAGGTGAATATTGATGAAAACATTTCATGTGTTGCAATTATATGCAGCAATTTATTTATTTTTATTCACCTCAGACTAACACAACCTCCATATGCAGGTGCATTTAACCATAGCACTCCAGCAACACAACTAGAGATTTATCTTCTATGTCTGGAGCTAGTCACTTGGCCTCTCCATGTTTCTCAGTTTCTCCATCTGTGATGCTTCACAGAAAGCTTGAGAGGCTTAATTTATTATGCAGCCTGCCAAGAGCTTTAGAAAGTGTGTTACTAAAGCATTAAAACTGTGTGTGTTGGTTCTGAAAGGGTAAATTGTTAACCAAACCAAAATGAAACCAACAATATCCTTAAAAGGTGGCTGCACTTTTAAAATACAGAAGTGTCATGTTTACCTTAGTTGCCATTATAGGAAAAAAGTCTCCAGACTTCAGGTATTTTATTACTTTAGGACATCAGGAGATCTGACTATCTTCTGAACCCCTTTTCCATCCATTTACTGTTACACTCCCAGAGGAGGTGATAAGAAGAGAGAAACAAACCAGTAATGCCAAATCAAAGTGACACGTGTCCAGCCAGACTCACTGTCCAGAGGCCACAGGGAAAGATCTCTACTAAGGAATCAACAATGTTTAACTGGCAGCAGATGTCAACTACAGGTTGCCTGATCAGGGCAGGAAACAGCTCAGATGCTAATAAAGACAAGGGCAAACTGTTCCAAACACCTGCAAGACAATACACTAAATACTGACAGTAAACATATTTAAGCCCTAGACATCTTTCAAAACAGTATATCATGTGAAAGTTTTGTATTTCTACAAACCCCAGGTATAGGCTTTTGCTTTTTTTTAATTGTTGTTTTTACTGTAGTATAACTGAAAGAATTCTCAGGAAGCTGTTTCTGGCAAGCAAAACAGTTCTCCTAAAACATTGACAACGGACAAAGATTGTCTCAAAATACCATCTATATAAAATACAGACACATACCAACCAACTCCCAAACACTAGTTACACTTAAGGGTATATAATATATACCTTTTATAGCTAAAACCACCTAAAAGAGGCAGCTGGAGTAAAATAAGAAACTCAGAAGAGAAACAAATAAATAATAGTACAATTTCTTGTAATTTTTAAAATTATTAAATTTTTAAAATTATTAGCTAATATTTAAAATATTAGCCAAGTAAGACAAACAATTTCAAATGTATCACAGATTAAAACCAGTATTCATTTAGGCAAAAGAGCCCCCGCACACTTATAAAAGTTGTAACATTAGCTCAAGGAATATAAGTGATACCTTGAAAGGTCATTTTGAATCACCAGATAACAAAAATCTTGAAACCCAAGAGCAAACATGATTCCAGACAATTTTCTAGGTATCAGCACATGTGTGTACACATATGCATATATTTTTAGGAAATCTGCCTGCAGATTTTCAGCACATAGCAATGCTCGGTGCCATCCCTCATCTTAATCCAGCTAACCTGTGTGCTTTATGTCTTTTTCAGACTGCAAATGTATATTTGTACTGCACTTTGTTGCTAGTGTATCCAGCACACAATTTAAATATGGCCTGATGCAACTGTCAGGATTCTGCACTAGCTTATTGCATCCTTAAGCTCCCACATAAGCTCAAAGCATTTCAATCGCACACTTCCATGTCCACACTGCAGAACCCATCCTGTCTGTAGCATCCTGAGGAGTCACTACTGTAAAAATAACATTTTTCCCTCCTGACAGATCAGCATGGCTCTCTCTCAGCAGGTGACTGGCAGTAAGAAAGTAGAGTTTCAATTCCATCAGATGCACAGAGATGGACATACGTCTCTGCTGGAGCCAGCACCTGACCTATGTGCCATATCAAGAACATAGTGTTTAGCAAGTTAGCAGGCTTCTGCACATTTCAGGACAGGAACTCTTCTGGTATGACTGCTGCCATTTGTCTCTTGCAGAAGCATGCAGTGACATTTTGGCAAGGGAAGTGGGGAAGAGAAGAGGGGCTTTTTTGTAATCAACAGATATCAGATGGAAACACATGGCTCAAGATGCCTTGCCTTTTTGTAGGTAGGACACTGATACAAAAAGCCAAGAAAATGCCCTGAATAGTTTGGTGCTGTGATGTGCTATATGAGGTTCTGAAGCTCTGCATTTTATTTCTTCTGAAGGGAACACAACTTTTGTAAGACAACAGTCCTAATCCATTTAAACTTTGAGACTATGGCATGACAATGTACAGCGTAATTTTTTTCAGCAAGTAATTTGTTCCTGTAGAAAGCAAATGAGAAGTAAGAACTTTGGTGCTCTTAACCTCCAGCCTGAGTAACAGCACCTAACAGGAAGGTAAAGCTTTGAGCTTTCTATGGAGCCACTGAGTTTCCGTACATTTTAAAGAACTTTATCCAACAGCAATAGTGATACTGATCTGCCTAATACATAGTCCAGCAAACCACTGCCTTGGCTGGACACACCATGCCAGCAGAATAACTTTATCTGACTAGTTCCTCCAATTTTTAATCAATCTCTCCCTCCTGCAGGGTTTCAAGTCTCCTTGAATTCTTGTTTTCATATTAGAAATTATCCTTTTTAGTGCCTTATGTCAAAGCAAATATCATATTTTGTTGTCATATTTGCCACAGTCTCAAATACAATTTACGTGAATACAGGTATGGACTAAATGATGCTGGGAAGGTTAAGCAGACCAATCATCTGATTCATCTTGGCATAGCTGTTAGCATTCCACAGCTTTACAGCAGATCCTGACCTAATCCAACATTTGTTGGATAACAGGATATACCTATGGAGGAGATCATGACAAAGTCCAAACACTCAGTCCAGCTCACTATACAAGTAACATTAAAGGTGACTCCAATTGTAAATGTCTAAATATTTTGTAATTACTCAAACAAAAACTGAGGGATCAGATACCCATCAGGCTGTGCAACATCATCACAGGCAACAACAAGGAACTGAGGAAAACTCAGATTTCCTGAGCCTTTAGAATCTCCTCATGGTACCACTACAAGGTAGCACAGGATATGTGTGACCCTGTACACTCCCAACCAGAAAAAGCTCACATTGGGCTTCAGAGTTCACATGGCTCTACAATAGAACACATACTAACACATATTTGGAGCAAACCTCATTGTCCAGTTCAGTTTGTTTTAGCCCTTCCAATTGCAGCAAAACCAACAACAAAGTCTGTTCCACAGTACTGAAATTCTTTAGTTTTTGTTGGGTATGTAAGCCCCAAAACTTGATATTTAATACAAATAAATTCAATATTGCCTATTTTCATTTCAATTCACACTGTCTTTTTCACATGTCTTTTTCACATTCACATTCAAGCAATTCACATTATCTTTTTTTACAGTTTTTGGAGGCAGCAATACTGGTAAGGGGATGAGGGTGAAGAATTTATAAACTTGAGATGCGGCACATTTGCTCTCTGCTTATTTTGTATACAGTGCTTACAAGAGTAATAGGACCACTGGTGCTGGGAAAACCTCTGAGAGCAGGTTAGGTGCTTCCTTTAACCCCACATACATAACATTTCTCATCTAGGTTGAATCTATCTTAAATCAGTACTGATTGGTCTTGCTGTCAACATAACCAAGAAAAAACGTGACACTTTCACCCAAACTGATGGTGATTTTACAAAAAAGAGGCAAACTAAATGATACATATACTGATATCCTTCAAACAACTCCTACTGTTTCTTTTGCAAAACTAGGATAAAATGAGTTCTTATACAATTCATTACAGAGCCTTTTACTCTACCACAAAGATTGATCTCCTATGTCCTAATAAATCCATGGCCAAGAAGGCAGCACCAGGGAAAACCTGCTGACAAAGACTGTTTTGCTTTGCAAACCAAGTCAAGAAAAGTGTTTGGGTCCAGCTGTCAATTACCTGACCTTACAATGAGAAGGCACAAACTATCTGCAATGCTTCTGAAAAGGTCAACAATTACATTGGTAAATGATTAAGTTATGCTTAGAATTAATGACTGGGGGGATATTAGTGGTTTTGATTACAAGAAAAACACAAAAGGAGATTCGAAAGTGTAACTTCCTCTTTTACCTGCTGTTAAAGGATAGTTCCTTCTCACTCACCACATTAGAAAGCTGCCTTTTGCTTTTATCACCTCATCCTTAACATGAATTTTTTTTAACAAAAGAAGTAGTAATAATGTATGAAACCTTAGGCAGTTAGAACAAAAATCTTCCTTATGAACTGTACTGACTTTCTATGTTAAAACAGGCCACAGAATTTAATCATACTATTTTAACCTCAAACCCAAGATTTATGGATGGCTAAAGCACTGTGTGCTTCCAGGGAAATGATCAGGGCCTTATGTGAGGATTTTGTGCAACAGAGTCTACTACATCCCTTGATAAGCTGTTCCTATTTAATTGTATCATTAGAAAACTGCATCTTATTTCTACTCTGAACTGATCTAGCTTCAGCTTTTAGCCATGAGAATCCCCTTAATCTACCTGACAAAGAACCATCTAACTGTCAGATACCTTTGCCCTGTCTAAGTACTTACAGACTTATCAGGTAGCCTCTACGGTCTGTTGATAAACTAAATAGATTGAGCTTCTTTAAGTCTTCCATTCTAAAGCTGCTTATCCAGGCCTCAAATTAATGTAGATTTTTTCTGAACTCCTTCCAGTTTTTCCAACACCAGATGTGGACATGAGAACTGGGATACAGCACTTCAATAAAGCTGTATAAAATGTAGCAGTATTCACCTCCCCCTACACTCCCAGTCATGCACTTTCAGCCTCCTTCAAGACTACTTTGCACAAGGAGTAACACTTCAATTAATCAACTCTCAAAAGCAATTCTTCCATCTCTACTTACATTCTATCTAGTTCTTCCAAATATAAAAAAAATCAGAATGGACCAAGTTTACTTGTTTGCTGTAAAGAAAAATGTATGTATTTTTAACCCCTATTGCATAAGCTCCAAGTATGATGAAATGTATAAATTCAGTGTCTGTATTTTACAAGAGAAAAACTGCAGAGAAAGATTACACTGCAATCATGTAATAGTTACCCAATTTAAAGCTCCCTCTTTAAACTACTATTTCATTCAATAAACTCAACATTTACAACCTATTTTGCACTATGGCATTCTGATGCTTACTTATATATTCACCTCTTGAGGCGCTGGGTGGTCACAGCAGGTTTTATTCTCAGCAAAATCCAGTGGGCACAACGAAAAATTGCTTCAGGCTAAAGTCAGTGTTCTTCCAGACAAAAGGCAGAGCTGCAGGCTAGTCATGGAGGATTTGCTAATGTTATAAATCTACCCATGTAGTGAAAATTAATTGCCAGTTATAATCTTCAATTATTACTGTATCACCAGCTAGTTCCCCTTCCTATCCTGAAGTAAAATCATGAAGTATCTAGGATGACCATTTTCACAACACAACAAAAAGAAAACTGCCAAAAAAATCCAATTAGAGATTATAAAATCATATCCTATCATATCTGGTAAAGTCCATGGTCCTCACTGGTAGAGCAGGTGCAAAAAAGATGACAGTAATGTTTGCACAGAAAAGAAGCAAGTGACATCCAATTCTGCCTTTAAGTAATTTAAAAATTATTGAAAAGCACCATACTAGAATATGTGGTGACTTACTAAAATATAGTGAAGTACTGCTATGGGTTTTTGCTGTAATAGGAATTGACCTATTCTTCTAAGTGTGGCTTGGGTAACTGTTCTTTGAGAGAAAGATAAACCTCAGCAATATATTTTGAAGTACGTCAGTCCTTACTTTAATGTAAGTAAATGTAATGTAAGTAAAATTTGGTGTAATGTAAATAAAGTAATGTAAGTAAAATTTGGTGCCAGTGGCAGCATCGACTTTTGAAAAACACTAAACAGAGTGCTAGTCAATAAAGCCTGCCACAACCCATCATAGGGAAAGGTAATGTGCTCTGGTATTCTGCTTTTTCTTTTTCCCCCCATAAATAAATACATTCTATTCTGTATTCTCTTTGTAATCTAGAAATAAGGCATCGTTCCTTTCCTTTCAAAATTGTTATGCAACAACATACTTCAGTGAGGACTGGATTATACCCCATGAGTAGGGAATAGTAGCTTTTAGTGTTCTTTCAGCTAATTCCAGTGCAGGTATGATTGGTCTTCCAGCAGCAGCAGCCATGTTTGCCTATCCTCTTTCAGTGACAAAAAATTTCCACACATAGCTGGTAGGACACCTTGGGCCACTTCACAAAGAGAGGTGATCTACAAACATCAGTAGTCAACTTGCTTCTTCTCGTGACTTCTTCCTATCCATTCATTCATTCCCTCTGCCTTTCCTCATATTGACATGAATCCTACTACATACACTTCCCCTGGATATATACACACCATCCTGATTATTACTCAAAGCAGGTTCAATATAATGATTTTGAACACAGGGAAAGTCTCTCCCATAACATCACAACACTAAAATGAGAAAGCTTTTTAAAAGCACTTGTTCCGCATATTGTTTTCATAGCACACTATGCTTACACATGGTATGTCAGAAATCTGCCATGGAAAGCCCACATTGAAAGAGGTTCTCCTAAAAGAAATTAAAACTTCAGAGAAATTTGGACACAAAATTTGGAAACAAAAATTTTGACACAGGCCTATTCTAAGGTAGATAGTCAAGAACAAGAGTCAAAACAGTTTAGAATTTTGCATGTCACTTACTCTTCAATCCTGTAATATACAAACAAATAGGCAGAAAAGAACTAATACAGAAGAAAGAGTGTAAAAGAATGACAAATGTTGTTGCATACACAATGTGTTAGTTTCTCTTCACTTTCTGCCTATAGTAGCAAAACTAGGGCACTATTCAAAAGAACAGATGAGGCTGAAGCCTAATAATAAAGGGAATGTTTAAGTATTTGGAGAACAGAGGGCATGTTTAGGGAACAGAGTTAAGTAAGATTAAGATTTATCTTTCAATATTTATGTTATTTTTGCAGTCTGGCAATTACAATTAGTTTTGCTTTCCAACTCCGAGACAGTAAGACAATATTAACAAAACAGGGAGAGTTTATTTTTACAAATGAACTGCTTTCACTAGAAATCTGTTCTGTATGCTACTTTCCTGTGTGCTATACTATCAGCTTTGATGCCTCCTTCCTCCACATCAACTAATTATTCTCTACCTCCTTCAAATTCCTCCTTAAAATAGCTCACTGCATGAAATTGTTCAACATTCATAGACTGATTTTTGTCTTCACAACATACACTACTTATAGTTTTGTCTGAAATGTATTGGAGGCTTTCAGAAATAGAGACGATATCTTACTGTTCTAAAGCCAACACTTATATACGTTACATCATTTGAACATACATGATACATCTCTTCAGAACTTTTCCAAATACACACTTAATTGCAAGGAATTAAAAAAACTCAAAACAAATGAAAAGCCTACAAGAACTCCAGCAGTGGATATACTCTTACCTTCCAGGAAAGCGATAAAAGTTTACAATACCTTTGATTTGCCAAGGAGCTTGGAAAACAAACAGAATAGTGACAGGCATCTTGAAAAGCTGAAAGAATAATGAATGCCACTCAAATAAAACTCGCAGCATCGCCTCCTTGAGCAATGCAGTCAAGAATAATTTTTTTTGATGAGAAAGAAACCCAAAAATATGTAAAGCTGCATTACCTCTTTCAAAATTTAAATACCTAAAAGGCTTGGTAATGTTCACACCCAGTGTGTTGCGAGTTATGAGAGAAGCTGAAGAAAACTTACACCAAGCACAGAATGTTCGAAGACTCTATTAAAAGCTCTATACACACAGCTCACCATAATTTCAAGAGCTGAAATATTTTTCCTCCCATTTCTCCTCATGTTTTTCCATTGCCATGCATTCAGTTTCTTAATATATTTGCCCAAGGTTCTCCAAGTTCTCTAAAAAGCCAAAAATACAGCAAAAGCATGAATACAATCAGAACCATAAAACTTCATGATAGTGCACAAAAAAAAAATCACCTGAGAGACCCTGAAAAGAAAATTTGAAGACTTTTTTCTTTCCCTGTTTTCTCAGCACCTCTGCATGGTGACGTGTATAAGCTGCTGGGATGACTGAACATTGATAACATACAGGGACATGCAGAAAGTTGCTTGGGAAAGGCAGGCAAGGTAATGAATAAAGCCTTCCAAGTCAAAGGATCAGCTCAATGCTCTGCACGTGAAGGAACAAATCTCCCCCACAGCATTTTCCTCTTCTTTAAACAGATGTTTAGATCTACTAAAGAGATGTGAAAACCTAGGATTAACTTCTTAGACACTGAATGACATGAATGACAGCCATTCCATGTAACCCCTCTAAAATTACTATGTCCTTTCTCAGAGAAAAAAAAAAAAAAAAAAGTGCTGTATCATAAAGCATGCCTGCCTGTAGCATGTAGACAGGAACAAGCTGCTTTGCCCTGCAAGACAAGCAAAAGCCATACAACCATGGTTACTGCAGCACCACGCCCAAGCTCTCACGATACACCCTGAGCAGTACGACATTACCGGGGGCCCAGTCCACGATAATGCAATCCCGTGGCCTTGTCTCAGCTCTGGAAGCAGGAAGCACAAGTCAGTATCAGTATGTAACAAATCATGTAGATATATTATCTAGTTATGATGCACTGCAAGGAACAGAATACTTTCATGTCCATCATGCTATGTGATAGATATGATCAGACACTCCTCTCTCCTTGAAGAGCTTTATTTTTTGTGATGGTTTTTGCTCTGCTTGCCAATACCAGGTCCAACTTCACCAAGCCTGAACTCATGCTCATCTTAAACATCCATTTTCTTCTCTACGTTCTCGCCTGTCCTAGAATTTGCAGTGGAAAAAAGAACCAGTCTGAAAATGAGGTTATTGCACATTTTCTCTCTCTCTCTCTCTCTCTCTCCTGCTGCTTACTAATCTGTGCCATTCCTCCAGTTGAGCTGAACCCACACCTGCAATTTCAGCCTTTTTTCTTCCTACTTTTGACTCACTCCTCAAACCTTTTCTTTTGTATCTATTTCTTTCTCTGCAATAGAATGCAAATATTTATTCCAAGAGAAAGCGAGAAAACATAATAACCATTTCACATTCTCCCTTCCCACTCTCTTTCTCTCCCTTATAGCTCTCCCTTCTTCCTCGTACAATAGAGGTAAAACTCATCTGTCCCACTCTCTCCTTGCCTCACTTGCATGAGCCCATACCTCACATCTCCTTTCTCCTCCTGCTCTGACAGAACAGCAGGACAGCCAATGAATCTTTTCTGTGTTTGGAAATCTACTTCTGACCCCTTGATTCTCTAACTGCACTACTCTTCCTGTCCTTCTTTCACCTCTAAGCTTATTATGTTCTGTTTGATAACAAATTACACTTTTGTCTATAAATTCAGCGTGAGTTTCCTTCATCTGTCCCTTGCAATATAGTGAAACTATTTTCACTAAAATGTCTAAAAACCTTTTACTATTGCAGTATCACAAATTAATAATTTCCATCACCCATAACCCTTGTGCATTCTTCATAAAAATTAAATGCCTTTCTCCTTTTGAAGCATTCACTCTCTGTTTCCGACTTCCATGACTCTCCCCTCTCCTACTGTCCATCCTTCTTGTACCAATCCCTTCACAGAGTATTGGCAGTCTCCTTATTCTTCCTTTGTCTTCTAGCAGGTCTCCATTGAGCTGTATCTTTTGCTACTACTTTTATGTCTGAGAATTTTACATTGTTCCTGAGAACAGGTCTTAAATACAGTAGATTTACATCTAAACAAAAAAATCTCATTCTATCTGACACGTCTTGCCACTGAGTAGCTGTTAGCTTCAGCTCAAAACAGCCAGAACAGAATTTAGATCTCACCACTCCTACCCTTTTTTCTCCACCTCCTCTCTGGATCACCCTGGACAGCATAATCAACTCGTCCATCATTCGGATAAAAAACACTATGATAAACTAGTATGTCATCTTTGCCAGTAGCTTCTCTGTTAAACCATTCATTCAGGTTACAGCTAAATCTAAATGATTCTTCTTGTCTTGCATCCCTAGGACAAAGTCTTCTCTAAACATCTTCAGAGCTAAAGGTTTGTCTGGGCCTTCACCTCACATTAGTTGTATTTTCTTATTTTAAATGTTGACAAACGTTATCCACCTTGTTCACACTGTTCCAAAAGCTCCTTCTCCTATACTCTCATACTACTTTACTCTCTGCATCCATCTATGCACAATCCTCCATTACAAATTTGAATTTGGGAACAACTCATCTTTGCCTTCCAGTCTCCTCTGTTTTATGTACACTAAACTGTCCACATCCTACTTGCTGTCACACCATTTGCTCACATTTCTAATTGGTTCATGGCATCAGTATCCATTTATGAAGCTTTCAACAACCAACCTGCATTTTCATACAGGCCAATTTCCACACCTGAGTAAGGATACCTTCCAAGCTCTTGCAAAATTACTTCATTGCCATCCAGATATCACTTTAAAGCTTTCCTTGTTACAGTTCTAAGAAAGTCACTTTAGTTTAGGCTAAAGTCAACCACATTGAGAAACTAAGTGCTTTTGTTTGTCAATATTCAAACTCCTGCTTCATCATACATTAAAAAATTAGTTCTCTGCAGCACAGTTTCACAACACACGCAAGTACACACCCTTCCTCCCTTTGCTGGTATCCAGCAGAGTAGCATCTTGTGCCTGATGGGGCTGCTAGGTGCCTCAGCTAGGCATTAGGATCATGCAAATAATAATACTGCCTCCCTAGTCATTGCAGTAACAGATCAATTACTTATATTCTTCCAGATCATTGTCCTCTGACTATCTCCATTATCAGACCCAAACAAACAAGGCTCTGTCGGTGTTTGCTGTGGTGGCATGGGTCCAACAAACTTTTTAGATGTAAATCATTGTACCATTCTGTCTCAGTAAAACATAACTAAAAATATCTTAAGAAAGATATGCTATCACATGATAATCTACCTAATCTTGACAATCACTAGTGGCCAGCCTGAAAGCCACCTGAGGACAGGATACTTATCAGAGATTAAAAAATGAACACACAGAAATTATTTACATTTCTTTAAATCTCAGCTTCCATTCTGGCCATTTCATCTCAAAATGATGACAAGCTCAAGTCACCTTATTCTCTTACTGGAGAGGTCCATTCCCACCCTCTTTTGTCTTGCTAGAGAAGAGAATTTTGATCCAGCAAACTTCTCAACAACTACTGACATGACATTAGCATTGTTCAAATATAACTTCAAATTCACAGACTCTGCCTGACCCCTATGTCTAGTCCCTTGCAGTAGGAAAAGGAAGAGAAAGAATGACTGGACAGAAAACATAAAACACTGTATAATATAAACAAATATAAACAAAATAAGGAACATAATGATCACATAGAACCAAACCCTATGAACTCTTGCCCTTTGCCAGTCATTCTCATGTATTGATGCTACTTCACCAGTCACTCTTCTGCCTCTTCTGCTGAACACCTGTTCCCAGGGAACGGAAAGGGAAGCCAGCCTAACCCCCTGTGTACCACGCGCAGCTCTGTCACAATACAACTGCTTCCGTTTTATGGATGATTCAGGAGGGGCCTGCAGATTAAGTGAAACTGCACTAGACATACTGGAACCAGCAGTTGTGCAGAACCTGGAACTTCTGTTGGCAAGTTCTTTGCTACTTCTGGCTGATGCTCTTTCTGATCTAGGAAAACTCCCCTTCTCTTTTGCCAAACAGCACACACTTTGTAAATACATGAACACAGAAATTAAAAAGTTGGAAGACCAAATAAATGTAAATTCTAATTACTGTCAAGAAAGCAGAGAGATAGGAATAGGTGTTGGGCTTAAGCACTGTATTATTAATACAACTTGGTAAAACATGAAATTGAATTACTGAATAAGAAGCAAAACATTTCAGAAATAAGAAAGACATTTCTATGAGCACAAGACCAAGAGCAATCAGAAAACTCACTTCCCCCGCAACATCAGTGGCTTTCAGGCATGACTTTTTTTAAGCCATACAAAAAGTTATGTCAAAACCAGTTCCTTAACATCAGCCATAGAAAGGGACACAGAAAAGAAAAAGATAGAAATTATTCATGCCATAGTTGGTTTTTCTCTGTTTTGTATCAGTTGCAAGTAGCTGTGCTGGATTCTTCCTTCAATTTGAGACAGCTTAGTCAGCTGCATAACACTGCGATAAAAAACTGGGCCATTTTTACTCTCATAGCATCTACCCCTCTCATCCAGCAAGAGAACCACCAAAGACTTCTTGCTATAGACTTGCTAACAGACCTCTGTCAAACACCCTTACTGTCATGACAGCATTTGCCGAGGGGTTTTTTTGCATATTAATTACCTAAAGACACCAGCTTCACCTGGCATCCTGCACCATTAACTCCTGAATCAGCTTTTTCAAAGACAAGCTGAAGAAGTTCAATTTGGAAGACAGAAAGATCCAGCAACTTAATTATGTCCATACAAACCAATAATCTTTCTTGCTAGTTATTCCAAAATCACTCTTAATAATGAATAGTCGTGGCATTCAGATCAGCTTATACTCAAGTTAACTCTTTAAGAAACATTCATAGCAACAATACTATTTTTACTGAAGGTAATCCTTCTTAGTAATTCATGCAGTGACTACCAGAAACTTTTGCTTTGACTACCAGAAACTTATGCTTTCTGCCAACAGGACTCCTGTGATTCACAACTTAAAATGTAATTTGAAATGTTTTCTATAGGAGTTTCCACTGCTTTAATTTCATTCATACACCTCAGCCTTGGTTAAATGGCTAGTATTTTTTTGCCCAAAGGTAAAACAGAATCTGATAATATCCTAATTTTTAATTAACTAGAAAAAAAAGGTATATTTCAAAGAAATTACTCCATTTTACAGTGGAAATAATTCAGCTCTTGTGTAATCTATTTTTAACACACAGAAATCTATATTTCATCTATAAACTATTAACTACATACAGAGGCAGATCAACACGAAAACACACACGTTTGTATATCTAAATCAAAATTAGACACACAAAGTCATTTACTTTCTGTAGTGACAGCAGGGCCTAGGGCACCCTCTAGTAAACACATAAATTTCCCTCTTTCTCAAGTCTGGTTATAAATTACAACTAGTAGAAAGAATGTCAGAGACAGATCCTTAGTGACAGTGCTGGCAGTTGACAGGGAATCACACATGGTTTCCCCACACATAATCAAAAAAAGGTACCTTAAACAACAGGAGATCTAACCTCTTCAGAACAACTGTTGCACAAATAATGCACTTCATCAAGATATGTGAACCTAACAAAACCAGTTTTTTTAATGAAGTCATTTACAGTACAACAGTTTTAGATGCATATTCAAAAACATCAAAATCTTGATTCAAAACACAGAATACCTGATCAGAAAGCCTTACCATTACTCCACTCCTTTTATCCAGTGTGTGGGATGAAGAACTAAAGGACAGGTTTCAGAAAATAACTATGTAACTATGAAGATAAACTACAATTCTGACTAAATTTTCTGGGCACTATCATACATGATGTTTCATTCTTCCTCTGTCATCATTCCTTGAAACACATTAAATGAGGTGACAGCCATAACCAGGAGACATGCCACTCCCCTGCAGAAGCTATCCATATTAAAAAAAAATAAAAACAAAAAAAAATCAGAGCCAGATATCATATATAGAACTGATTAGTCACACATCAGAATGCACACCAGAATTCAATCCCACTGTCATTTTTCATCCTAAACAAAGACCCCAAGGGGACCTCTGCTTACTGTTCTTCTTCTCAGCATAAAGATAAGAACGGTAAGAAAAAGTTTCTCTCGAAAACAGCCACAGTTTTGCTATTTGCAAATTGCAATTGCCCTGCCAAGTCTCAGTTTTTTCACTCATCAAGCACCACAGAATATTACATGTGTTTAAGAATCAGTATCTCTGGAAGATTATATTAGCTTACGGAGAAGAGACGAATAATTACACAACATTCAACTCTCTCTTTTGCCCACCGCAAAACCAACCCCAAATCACCAACTGTGGCGGTCTAAATTCAATAACCTCACTTCTTTCTTTTTAAGTATGTGTTTAAAACCTTATTATTATTTTCTTTCCCTCTCAGCCCTTTCTAACATTCCCTACTACCACAAGAAGGTGGAAGATGAAGGTGGTAAGTAAAACAAGAATGTTTTTATTCTTTTTTGTTTAGTATGTTTTTAAAGGAGACAAATAGCACCACAAGCAAACCACTAGTAAACAAAAAAATAAATAATAATTTAACTCCACTCTCTATGCTTGCATTAACCAGCCGGTTTTGTCTTCTCTTCTTTCACAATCTGCCCATAATAATTTTAGTTCTCTTCCTCTTGCTTTTCATAAAGTAGAATGTTATATGTCGCACACTTTTCCCCCCTATAGAAATGCTCCCTACCACCATCTAACCTCCTTAACTTCTTATTTTTCCAACAAGAATACTAAAATCATCAATATATTTTTCTGAAGAATTAAAAAGATATTGAAAGCAAAATGAATCTGTATCCCTTTAATTTTGTTTTTATGTTGCCAAAGGATTTATCAAAAAACTTTCCATCAGATATTTGTGTGAGAAGTCAAAATGGGAAAAAATATATTGTAAACCATTATCCAATACATTTAAAACTCCAGTTCACACGCGTAATCATAAAGTAAAACGGTGAAGTCTGGGGTGGAACAAAAAAAATCTCTTAACACAAACTCAGAAAAACAATCAGAATTTTTTAACTTCAATAATACAAACGCACTGAACTGGGAAACTGAAGTTGACTATGAAACCAAGTATCCAGACATAGACCTAAATTCCATAGGTCATATTTAACTCTGCTGTAATTCACAAAGATACACAGGATATCTTTTGCTCCTTTACAGCCTGTGTCTACCTGCAAACACTCAATGCTTGCACATTACTAAACCAATTATTAATACAAGTTCTGTACATGAAACCTAAATAATCCCATTCTTCCATTATTTTGTCAAATATTGTATAAAGTAAAATACGAGCCTCCAAAATTAATTTATAATAATTTACAGGTTATGGCTGATAATAACAGAACACACTACCTGACTCAGGCACACAGTAACTGTGATGTTTTACAGAACACAAACTCTCAAATACAGACTTCTTTTAGTATGCCTCCTCTCTGCAAGAAAATCTTCAATTCTTCAAATATGCCATTCAACCTTTTAGAATTCAACATAAATTCTAAATGCTGCTCTAATTCTGATAACCTCTCTTTTAGCTAAGTTGGTTGCTTAGTAGTGATTTGTCAGATAAGTTACACAATACTGTTTCTGTTTCCTGATTAGATAAGCAGATAAGTTTTTTGGGTTTTTTTTTTTCTGGCACAAACATTTATGTATAAAATTTCTCCTTTTCTGTGAGCTCTTGGAACTTTGTAATCCCCTCTCTACAAATCCACACGCCAGTAACAGTCAACTATGGACAGACTGCACTTGCTATAGGAAAACTCAGAATAAGTGTCAGCACGCAAAAAGCAATTCTGTCTAGAAAACTGAACAAACATTCAGGAAATTTCTCTCCCTCTATGCTACCTACATATACACTGCAGAATAAAGGAAAGCAGTGAGCAATACTTCTGTGTCTTTACTTTTACCCTTAATATGGGGCACAAGGCCTCAATGCATCTCTTGCATTACAGAAATGAAGAGCACAATCAGACTGTGACCCCTCCTCCCAGGGACACAACCCCTTGGGCCGGCAGAGACTCGGCAGGCAGTGTTCCTACCCCCCACCTCCAGGAAATGCTGCCTCCCACATCCCCTCCTAGGCCAAAGTGAGGAAGAAGAGCAGCCTACCACTCTAAACACACATGGTACACAACCAGAAAGGAGCCAGAGAAGCAGGGATCAAGCTAACTGGAAGCACTTTTTGCCACCTGCCAGCATTGTTTTCCTTCAAAACCAAAGTGAAACCATGACCTTGTCATGGTCTGAAGACCAACATATTCCCACTCTTTAGCTCCCACTATGCTCTGCACACAGTTTCACTCACCTAAAAAGCCCTCCTGCTAAACTGCTTACAAAGGAATGGCAGCATAAACCTGGCCACATCAGCTAAAGATGATGTGCAGACAAATATGAGAAGAAGTAAGTGCAGAGAGATCAGGTTTTACACTACCTTTATCAAACAGGACAGTCATTTTTGATACTTAAAATCCTGTCCGTCTGTCGCCACTGGTTACTTGATACAAGTAGGTTACAAGTAACATTTGATTTTTCTAAGACACCACTTACAATCTCCTGGCATCACAGATGCCATTAAAAAGGTCTACTCAAGTTGGTAAGATTGTAAAAAAAAGGAATTGGGTTTTATATTCAGTCCTAACATAACCACAACCCTCATCTATGAACAAAGCATGTAAAAAAATGCAACAAATGGTAAAAAAATGTCACACAACACATGAGCAAGGTCAGAGTAAAAGCACAAGCATTTCTGCAAATACATGAAAAACATTTCCTGCAGACCAATCTAACTCTTGACATTTTTCTCCACTTTTATTAATAAGGACTGGGAGGCCCAAGGAAGACTTACAGTGGGTGTTCAGACACACAGATGGGTGTGGTGAAAACACCTGTATTAACAGGCTGCCTAAGTGAATACAGTAGAAATGTTTCAATACATACTAATTTATTCAAACTTCATGGAAGTTCCTTCAAAGTGATCTAACACAAGTTACTACTTGAAAGCAATAATATCCCTAAGGCTTTTTATTTTCTAAATATAACAGTCAATTTTGGGGTTTTTTTTTCATGGTATTATGACATAAGTACTATAAAAGCCAGTAAGTGCTTCACACCTGTCATGATCATAATGTCAGCAATGACATTATGCTTTGTTTGGAAGTAATTTTTCTGGATAGTGAGTTTAAATAGCGCTCCTTTGATGGAGTCTCTGTCCCCCCCACCAAAACCAAACAAGACTGGAACTGATAATTTAAACTGAATCTTTCTAGGAAACAATTTGCATATTATGTATAGTAGAGTAGTAGAGACTCTACAGTCTTTATGTCCCAAGCTTATAATATGAATTTGTGTTCAAGGACTTCTGCGCACAAAACATTTTATCTCGACAAATTAAGCTCCTTATGAAGGCACAGCTGAAGTCGCAAAATTATTGTTTAATTATTTTTGAGTCAACATTACTGACAGATGTACAGAGCCTTGAACCTTTTACCTATAAATAAAAACTACATGAAAATCCCAGTTCTGCTGCTAACTTATCTTTGGGCAGAAAAATTAGAGAGATTCAGGCACGTAAGAATCAAGATAGGAACACAATCAAGCTTGGCATCTCTGTAAAGGTCTTTCAAAAAGGAAGTTTTATGGTATTTTAAATAACTTTCATGAATACTCCATGCAATTTTATAGTTTATCACACTAATCTACATTACTCATTAATTCATTCCTTTTTCAAGAGCTTGTTTAGAAAACATAAGATTCCTTTGAGCTGCCAAGATGCTCAAAATCGAACGCATGTGTAATGACAACTGCAATGTAATGAGAAACTTAACATAATTTCAGAATATATATTATGACATTACAGGTAATAGCGGGATTTCTCTCACCATGAGTAAGTCACACCAAAGTTTAACTGTGATGGGATTGTTCATTATGAACTGACTTCCCAAGAAGTATCTCCCAAGACAGGGAGGTTGTGTACGTAAAGTGCTTTCTTAACGAACAGAAACAAACACGAAGCTACTCGAAAAAGCGTCCTGAACCATTTCACTAGTTGCACTATGTGTTACCTCAGCATGATGTTAATGATACACATCACAAACAAAATGTTTCTCCTCTTGAGGCTGACAGAGCTCTGACAGGCCTGGCATATTGGCAAATACCACTAACCTGGAATTTGCCTGCTCACACTGACAGTACCAGAAGAACTCATGGCCCAAATTACTAATTTTATTTATTTTTGCATAATATGCATGGGTTAGTGTAACCTAAGATAATATTTGATGCTGGCTGCTCAGTTGATACACTCAGCACTGCAAATGAAGAATAAAATGCAATTTGAGCTAAAGTGAATAAACTTAAAGATTGTAACAAACCCTTTCTCACTGCAAGGGAAAACATCTTTACTAAGTTTCTAATAATAATATAACATTTAAAGTTTATATGCTTATCTTCACACAAGCAACTGGAATGTTGCACCAAGGGACAGGGTCCACAAAAAAATCCAATATGGCCACTGACGTGTAGTTGTCTTTAGCCTCAAAATTGTCTTATTTTTTACCATGTCTGTCAGTTGCATGTATACACCTGTTATACCCGTACTTCAAAAGAAGTTGACACAGTGATAGTCATCTGCATGTATCCAACCCTGAAACGTTCTTCACGGCAGGGAAATCCATATGCTATCAGACCACCCTGTCAAGGCCAAACCACAGTCATTCACAACCACCAAGAAACAGACAGGTAGAGAGGTGTGCCAGCACTATCCACTTACCTTCTTTATTAAGCCTCATAACCTCCCTGCTTTTTCCACCCTCCTTTCCAGTCTCTTCCAGATCTACACCTGCAGAAGAGAAGCAGAGTCAGGAAGCACCGAGGGCCCTGAGGTGTGCATTTATTGTTTGGCGAGGAGAGGAGGAGAGGTGAGGAGGTGAGCAGTGTTTCTATTTGCAACAGCAAAAGCACAATGGTAGGAGCATCTGCCAGGGAGCGGAACCGCCGGGCCCCCCGCGGCAGCACCCTCGCCCCCCCCTCCCCGCCCGCGGCATCCTCCGACCCCTCCGCGCATCCTCCCCCTCGCCCCCTTCCCCCACCGCGGCGCCGGCCCAGCGCCGCGGGGCAGCGGCACGGCAGGCGCGGCGCGGCGTGCGCCTCCCGCACACATGGCACGGGGGCTCGGCCGAGCGTCAGCTGAGCGCCCGGGGGGGCGGCACCTCCCGGCCCCGGCGGGAGGAGGGAGGGGAGCGGAGAGGGGGGGGCGGCCCGGCCGGACCCCGGCCCCGCTCCGGGGGGAGCGGCGTGCGGAGCCGGACCGCGGCCGGTCCCTGCCCTTACTGTGCGGGGGGGCGGCGCCGTGCGCGTGCGGGGGGGCGGCCTCCCGCACCCAGGCGGCCCAGGGCTGGCCCAGGAACGCCTCGGGACTGGGCACGGGCCGCTCCAGGGCCGCCATGGCGCCGCGCCTGCTCCTGCCTCCTTGTTGCTTTTCCCGTTTCCTTCGGCGGCGGCGGCGGCGAGCGAGCGAGCGAGACACGGGATTCGAGAACGCCGCACGTCATCCTCGGGACGTTCCGCCGCCCACACGGGGGTAGTGTCAGCCCCTGCTCCCTATCAGATCGGGCTCCCCGCCGCACAGCGCGCATGCCCGCGCCCCCCGCGCCTGCGCCCCGCGCCGCCGGCACCGGGCCCGCGCCCGCCCCGAGGGGCGCCGGACCCGCGCAGCCCCCGAGCTGCCCCTCCGGCACCGGCCCGGCCCGGCGGAGCGGAGCGGGGCCGGCGGCCCGGGAGCCCCGCCGGGAAGGCGCAGCCGCCGGCCGTGTGCGCCTCAGGGCTGCGCGCCCCGCGTCTCGCAGCTCCCCGCAGTAAGTCCCTGGGACGGGCTCTCGGTAACTGCGGCACGGCCCCTCCGCGCCCCAGCGCGGCCGCGAACCGGACCCGGAGTGCGGGTTTGGGGCTCCCCCGCTCCCCTACTTCCAGCTGCGCTCTTGTGGATCACCTATAGCCACAACCACAGCCATTTTGTTGTCCGAATACTGCCTGATCTGTAGTAGGCTTCGTTTGTTTGCAAATGGGATTTTTTTTCTCGTTTTGGTGTTCTAGGCTATGGTACAGCAGCTCTGAACTCGCAGGTCCGGCTACTCAAACAATAGCGAGGTTTTCATCTCGCTCTACATAACCTGTGGGGCGTACATGATTTTAATTTAGGATAATATAATTTTTGCTTATTTCACCATTAAGGTAAGAATAGAAAATAACTGTGAAAATTTTTATACTCAGTATACCTGCTCTGGATTAGGAGTTTCAGCATAATCCTGTTGCTTCAGCTCACACCTCTTAAGCCAAATATAAACGTTCCCAATGAAGAACTTGGTTTCATTTAAGCAGCTTCACATATCCCTCACGTAGTGTCTTTCATACAGCTCTGCAGCCCCTTTAGGGATGGTGATGACTGAAGTTAATGGCTCAACAGACACTTCTCAGGGTGGTGAAGTGAGCTTTGCGTGGTCCAGTCCCCATCCTGTATCTTTTCCCAGACACTCGTTCACATTTTGCTAGTTCAAACCATTGTGAAGCAATACTGAAGCAGAGCATGGAATTAATGTGGACTGGGGAAAAAAAAAACAACCCTCCAAAAACCAAACAAACAAACAAAAAAAAAAACCAAAAAAACTAAAAAAACCCCCACCAACTCCCCCCCCCCCCGCAAAAAAATAAAAACAAAAAACAAAACAAAACAAAAATCCCTAAACATTTTAGGCCTGCTCAAAGGTTGGAGCTGTGGCCAGAGGGAGAGGACAGGAGTTGCTGAAGTCAGCACTGCTGCCTGTCGAAAGGTGTAAGGTGCTACAGTCTAAAGTGGATTTAAGTAAATTTCCCACAACTTCATTAAGACTAAGCTCTTCACAGTGCTAACAGATAAAGATTTGGGGCAAAGGACAGACACTCTTGCCTTATGTATACTGTCAACACACTCCACCTCTTCCAAAAACTAACTGGAATATGCAAGTCCCATCCCTAATACCCAGAGGTGAGACTAAAGGCTTTCATTATGTATGGCCTAGCCAGAGTGCCTCCAGTCAAGTAAACATTAGCTACAAGAAACTTCAGTAGCATTATCAAAGAAGCAGAAAGCTCACCAAAATAACCCTTCAAATAAAATCAGGCAACCACAGCTGGCTTGTTAGCAGTCATCATGAAGCAGACAGAATGCATGACCTTTCATAGACTGCATAGGCATATGACTTTCATAGACTACATGTGGAATTTCCAGAAGCAGGAAGGGTAGTTGTGATGTAGCCCTGGCAAGATCTATTCAGGAATATTATGTGCAGTTCCATCCACCAGTTTAAATTAATCTTCCTACCAAAAAAACCCCCGATGCGTGGAAAGGGTTATGAGAAGGATCAGAGGAATTACAATTCTATCATTTGAGAAGAGTTTTACTTAATCTAACAAAATTCAGCTGGTAGTGAATATGTTTGATGTTTTTAATTATAAGGACACCTAATCATCAATGAGGAAATAAAAATAAAGAATAGGTATAAATCGCTTATGTTGAGGTTGAGACTGCCCACTATACTGAAAAACTCTTTGGTCAGGAATAGCAGGAATAGCAAGATGGAATTCCTTAGAAGGAGTGATAAATGACATGAACTGAATAGTCAACTGTGTTTGACACTTGTGTTCAAATTCACTGCAAGATAATTGAGCAAATGTCTTGACAGTGGCCAAATAGTCTCATAATTAGAGAAGTTAAACTGCACAGCTTATACCATAACTGCTGTGATTACCCAAGATGTGTATCTGGAGAGAAGATACAAAAGAAAGGCATGTGAGCACCTAGGAAATCCCCATCAATGAAGGGCAACATTAGATTTCAGGGAAGTATGGGTGGCCAAATGTCTAACTAGTATTAAATACTACCACAGGATACACAGGTAGTAAAAGAATTCCTAACCATACAACTGAGAAAAAAAGGGAGGGGTAAAGTATTTAATACAAGCTGCCTTAAACCAAGGGGGGCCGGGGGGGGATGAAGTGAAGAAACTTTCCAGCTGTAACACATGGCAGAGCTACATGCTGCTTACCATGACACACTGCAGAACTACAGACAAGTTTCTCAACAGAAACAGACCGTATGAAGGAAAATTAGCATAAAATCAAAGATTTAAGATGTAACAATTCCTTCCTAAAATAAACAATCCAGTAACTTACAGTTTAAGAGAAAGGTTTCCAAAGCCCTCCCCAAGGAATTTCTCCTCCCTACCTTATGTATTCAGGAACAACAGTATCATTAAACAAATGGTTCCACAATCAGAATCATAGGATCATTTAGATTGGAAAAGACCTTTGAGACCAACCATTAACCATAATTCCATCACTAAAACATGTCCCTAACTGGCACATCTACACATACGCCCAGCTTTCCTGTGATCAGCATCTTTTGTTTAAAAAGTGTGAGTTTTGCTTTGATTACATCTATGCTACCGTTATGATCTTCACCAAGAAATAACACCATCCCTGAGCAAACCAGCTGTCAGTTTGTCTCTGTTGTCTTGTAGGGTGCAAGTCCTGAAGCTGCAGAAAAATATCCTCACTTCTGCACCAGGACTTCTCCCCAAGAACACCTTTATTTCAGTCTACATCGGTGTCAAATGAACAAGTGTATATTGCATGGACAGCTGGGATTGTGCTCCAGAGCCTTATGGCAAAATAGGAAGAGAGCTGACCTGACATCCTAAAAGTTTTCCCATTGTTAGGAGTATAAGTAGTTCTGTCATATGAATGTGAACTTGAGCTGCAGCTTTACTGTAGCAAGACCATTCAGATGGTTTCTTCTTCTCCTGGCATCTGCTTCCACAAAATTCATAGAAAGACAAACCTATTTAAGACTTTAATTCCTTTTTCAGGTTTGTTTTTATTAATCAGTTGGGCCAAAATTTATGTGTAGGGAGAAAAAAAAAAAAGAGAGAAAGTCACAAACATGGTCACAGAAAACTTATTTCCTTAGGAATTTAATGAAAAAATCTGCACATATAAGTGTAGATTAAGCATCCTATGTTTTTTTTCCACCTGCTCACCAATACAGAAATTTAATTCTTCTATAACCTCGAAGAAGTCACTGTGCCACAGAAAAATAATTGAGTCAGTCAGGAAAGATCCTTTTTTCCCTCCCTGCTCCCTGAGGATTTTTTTACTTCAATTGCCAAGCAGAAGCTTCCTTTTTCTATGTGTTTTTTCAGAATTCAAGGTAATGCAGCCCTGGTTTTGGTTGCAGTTTCTTAACACTACAGTGATCCAATCATAACATGGTATTAAAAAGGTAAACTATAAGCAAATTATGGCCTTTAATTAATAAATGGCAAAATACAGATAAACCTCTAATCTTTTTAATCCATATATCATTGGTCTTTTAATAAGATGATCTCCAAATGCAAGCTTTTTGCCAAGTAACCAGAAGATAAAAATCATATGTTCCTGTATCTACTTATTAGAATCATAGTTAAAGACTTGGGCTTTATAAAAGTGCAGTAAAAGTTATGATATTAGAAGAGATCCAAAGCTGCATATCAATCTTTGGCTTATTTGGAGACCAATATTTTAATGTAATTTTCAGGATGTGAATGGGAAGACATGACCAACTAAAACAGCAATGCTCACATGTGGCTATCAGGAACATCATATGTAGTCACCATGTACAAATAAATGATATATTTTAACTTCAATTCTACTGTCATACACTGAGAAAATACCATGAGAGTGCTAAGGGTGTGTGTGTAGTCACAACAAGAAAATCACGTATACCTGGCAATACGTTCACCAGATGGCTTTAAACAGGCTACAGAAGTATTATAAAAAAACAGCTGTATAAGGCCTCAATATCATAACAACATTATAAACATATGATGCTTGTGGCAGAGTCATGATTTAAGCAGTTTGGAAGGAGATTCATAAGCACCTCCCAGGATCCTGTTGTGCAATGGATTTACCACAATGGTGGTTTTATCTTATATTGCAGAAATTATTACATAGCAGACAGTTTTATGAACCCAGGTATCTGCTTTGGTGGAAATGGAGCAGTAAATGAGTCACAAGATTTTCTTACAGATAGTCAGTGATGGAGTTTGCATAAGAAAAGCAACAGCAAAGTAGCTGGCTGTCAGTCACAGGGGTGCAGAAATTTTAATCCTTCAGCATTTTGAGGAGTGCAAAACTAACTTGTACATTCACCTCTGTGCAACCTATTTTTATGGTGGACTTTTACACTTGTGCTGATTTTAAATCTGTAGATTATCTATTTGCAGTCATCTGTTTGCAGTCTCTCTTTCCACAATGGATAAAAGAAGTTTCTATTTAATGCTACAGCAACACCTCAGGTTACCGGAGAAGTTTATATTGAAAAGGTGCAAAATCCACCAAATGCATGGTTTTGCATTTCTCTATTAAAACGGATTCTGAAACTTTTTAAATACAGTGCAACATTCTAGTATGCTAGTAATATCTAGTATGTGATAGTTAGAGTAGCTAAATTAATTAAATAAATTGGATGCTTTTTTAAAAGTCCTATATCTAGGGTTCTGTAAAAATATGTATACAGGATGGCCATTGCAACAACTCAGGAGTTAGCAAGCCAAATCTAGAAGCCACTATGAGCCAGTCTCCCTAGAGCCAGTCTGGCCAAAAGTGCAGTCCCTGTAATATTTCTGATCTCTCTGTAATTTCAGAAGGTGTCTCAAACATTATGAGTACCATCATAGCAGACTTGAGCTAGAAAATGGTATTAAATAGACATTTATATCAGAGAAATCTATTTTTAATGTCCTCTGAAATAACAGAAGGAAAAAAATCTGAATTATGCTTTCGATTCCATTTTAGCCAAAGAAACTAGCACTTAAAAAAGAAACAGTCAGAAAAAATGAAGAACTGAGAAAGAAATTAAAAGTGTGATACTCTTGTATCCCAGCAAAAAGTTGTTTCTCAAAAGATTGTTGTAAATTGCTTCACACAAAACAAAGCAATGCTTGAAACGCTACAGCAGCACTAATCAGATGAAACGGGAAATCTGAAGGGAGGTGTACTGCATGGGTTTTTGAACAGACAATGCACAATTAGGTAACTTATTACATTGAACTTTGGGAAGTTTAAAGAAAAAATGATACCAAAAGTAAGGGTACAAACTAGAGATGGAAATCAATAGTTACTGCACTTTTCAAACCCAAAAGAGTTATGCAAGCACTGTGAAAAAAATCTTTTTGCTCCAGTGCCTTAAAGTTTGTTCTAAACAATTTTTCTGAAGTGTTGGTTGTCACCTAAATGCATTAACCTACTACTGTACTGTCTTTTCCAGAAGATAAGTTTTCTTCTTTATTACCATTGCTGGAGTATATCTCATACCAAAGCTAGCAATGGTAACTATCAGTGTACCATTGGCCATCTTTGTGCAGAGCAGAGATGTATCCTCACTGAACTCCAGAACTTACCAATTGCTTCAGAGAAACAAAACAGTTTCTTCTTTTTTCTGCAACAGTTTCGGGTTTCAGCCAGGAGTCTCTGAAAATTCAGTTTCTGACCCATCTCAGTTGCCAATACTTCCTCTCCCTCAAAAACATTCCCCGTGTCTTGACCTCCACCAAACACCTGAAAATCCAGTCTCCGTGCTATAGTATAACCTGTATGAAACATGGATCTCAAGCTCCCTTCTTAAAACACACTACCCAGAGTCCTTGGTATAGCACTTCATCAGCTGCTCTTGTGGCAAGAAACTGAGGATTAGACCAGGTCAGAAGAGAGCATCTACTGAAGAAGAGTGAGGACTAATGTTCCAACTAATGTTGGAAATTGGAAGACATGAATGACAGAGTACTTGCCAGGCTAAAATTCAGTTTGCTTGTATTGACAGGTACCCAGGAAAGATCTCAGACAAATTGTTTTAAAGCATCATCACTGCGTGTTTCTTACTGCTTCTTAAAATTTTTAAACATATCTAGCACTGGTGCAGCAAATCACTTCTCTTATACTTACTAAATATTCATCAGTTTTGTTTGTTGTTTGGTTTGTTGTTTGTTTTTTTTATTTGAAAGAGATTTTTTGATAAATAATAGTAACGAATTAAAAATGATATTTTTATTAAAAAATAAAATAATATTCTCAAAGGCCATATTCAGATTTTAGAGGAAGGCTCTTAACTGTCTAGTTGGGACAGAAAGTAAGAAAGCTGTAGGAGTTCCCTGCATTTTTGAAAGACAGAGCAAACTTCTTTAGATTTTGAGATATAAAACCTCTTGGGGATGGAGAAAGTTACCTTGCCTCAGTGTGAAGTCTGCTTTAAATTGTGTGCTGCTTCCCTGTGCTTTGCTCTCTCAAAATGCCCATGTGAATAACCAAAACCACAAAACATGAGTCCCCAAAGATCTTCACACATTTCTCGTTGAGGTAGGCATAGAAACATTCTTTCATTAAAAATTAAGTTTGCCCCAATGAATAATGTATATTATAACTTTCCATTCACCAGCCATGTTTGTGTGTGGTGGCAGCACACAACAGCAGCTTCCTGCCTTTCCGTCATTGCATTGTAGCCAATTTTCTCCTGTTCCTTTTCAGCACAGATGCCATACTTGTCCTGTTTGTATCTCTCCTTCTCCCAAACGCTTCCCTTTTCTGAATATTGTTCTCACTTTTCTGTTGCTTTTCCCTAACCTTGTGTGGTGTGTTTTCATCTCGTGCCAGATTGCTCCACTGGAACAGCAGTTTGGGGCCTGTTTTTCACTCTCAGCTACTCTCTTGCCACCGTCCCACTTGGGTCCAGCTGCCTCACCAGAGGTGATCATGTATTTTAATATACAATGCCTTGTTTTCTATCCCCTAGCTTGCAGTTAGGAGAATTTCCTCTCCTTTCCCATGTCTCCCTCAGTGGAGGGCACATCCCTCCCCATCCTGAATCACCTCTCCTACCAGTGAGCTGCCCCTTCCATCACAAAGCTGTTTGGAGTTGCCCTCTTTTCCTCTCCAAATGGTTCCTCTTGTCTTGAGGCACGTCCCCTTCTCCCCTCCTCTCAGCAGCCAACTCTCTTCTGCCTCTCCCTGGGAAGCCAGCAGTCCTTCCCCTGGCCCTGGCTGGAGTCCCTTGGCCTCAATGCAGGGGTCTGCCTCCTCTCCCATCATTTTCCACAAGTGCTGGTGCCCTGGCAGTCCCCCTGTCTCAGCAGCTCACTGATCCCAGCAGTAGACAGGGACTCATCTCTGGCAGGGCCAGGTGCCATGTGTGAGTGGGCTGAGGGGAGGCACCCACAGGTTGCCAGAAGATTTCAGCCTGGGAGGGATGTCCCTCAGTGTTTGGCAGTCACTCGAGTGTCCTTCAGCCTGGCTGTGAAAGTTTGGGACCAGCCAGAAAAGAGGTTAGAGTGAGAATCACACTGTTACACCTTTGGTAAGGTCACTTTTGGTCCCTGGATCAGTGGAGAGCAGAGAGGGCCCAGCCTGCTCACATGGCTCCCCAAGCCCTCTCTGCTTCTAGAAGCTGGCTCCAATCACATCTTGCTCGAGGTTCTGAAATGTTTTGCCAGTTGTTATGGTATGTCCTACTTCCAGCTTGTACAGGAAGCAGACATGTTGAAATCACAGAAGAAAGCAAGCCTGTTCATCTTGTATTTCTGGCTGACGCTGGAAGTGGAGTGCCAGAAATCAATTGTGTCTCATCTATTATACAGGGAATTCTCTTGTAGCTGTTTTCATCGTTGTGCTAACTCTGCAAGGAGCTTTGTCCTAGTAAGATTCCCATTACAACCCGTAAGAGTCAGATGTAGTATCTTCTGGTAAGCACTGCAAGTTCTGTACTCAGTCAAAATGGATCTCGAAGGCCTTAGCAGGAATTGGGGTATAGTTAGTGATGTGTTTGACAACTAAATGAACCCAAAGTAAAACCTATGTGTGATGTTTAAGCATTAACTTACATGTATAAACCTCACATGGGCTGCCCTGAACTTCAGACTTCACCTGACCTTTTATAAAGGCAATGTGGTTGCAGAGACCTGATGTGGATGGACCTCAGTTACAGTCTCACAGATCAAGTGAATCTTTTAATTAAATCCTCCTCTTAATGATAAAAATACATAGTCCTTTGTTATTTTTTGGAAACCTGTGGTTTGATGAGTGTTCCTGAGGCACTCTTTCCTTCAAGCAATCCAAGTATAAGCATACTACTAATACTGCTTTGGGTTTAAATGGAAACCATAGCTAGTAAAGAAGACAAAAGTTCAGACATCATTAAAAATATCCCATGTTACTTACGAAGGGTGTATACTTCTGGAATGCCTGTGAGCTAAGACTGCAACATTGCAGGCTCAGATTAAGAGAGTCTTTGTACATCTTTGGCCATCAAACATTTTAACTGACTAATAACATCCAGTGGTACAGATCTGTGCATTGAAGCAAATCTTGTTTTGTAGATACTCTGCATGTGACATCTGGTATATGCAAAAGTAACAAGACCGATGAAAAGTGAACAAAAAGAAAAAAAATTAACTAAAAATCATTACAAAATTAGCATTTGAGAATCTTGTAATTCAACTTCAGATACCCATTTGATCCAAGATTATAAACAGAATTAGCTGCTGTTTCCCAAATCCTTTAATTGACAGAGAAAGAAGTGCTTTTTCTTTAGGAGACAGCAGGCATCTGTGGATTCCCTGTCTGTGTTTAATTATGCCAAATAATATATAACAATAATAATAGATTATTTGAAAATACTCAAATTCAAACCATTAATTAAGCATGAACTCCTCTTCCTCTTTCTGTGGAATTGTAATCTCTTTCTGTGAATACTAAGCCTGAGCTCTTACAGTTTTACTTGCATTTATATTGACATTCAAAGATTCTGTAGTAATCTGATAATGCAATGCTTGTTTTTCCTTCTGCACTAAGAAGAGTATTGGTACTGCAGGTATTGGTGACTTCAAAATATTACAATTGTGGCCCGTGACATAGGAAAGCTGGCAAATGAGAATGCTTTATGTATAGTGGGCTGAAAAGTTTTGCAGCAGATTATTTTTCTAAGCATATATTGACTGTCAGTTTTCTATAAAGAGAGGTGTCTACTCTTCTGTTTACAGGAGAGATGGAACCCTTTTTCTGTGCCCTCCCACATCGTCATAATTAGCAAAATTGATACAACTCACTGAAATCTATTAATAGCATAAGCAGTGGCATTTTATTGAGTAATGTGCTCATGTTGCAGTAGAGCTGGGTCCTTCTGAATATTTCTAAAATTGTTTGTAACCAATGGAGCAAAACTTATGTCATGCTCTTATAAAAAAATACAATGTTAGAGGTTGTATGGAAGCAGAGTGAGTTTTGGTGGTGACAAGACCTAACATCAGCGCCTTGATAAACACAATATATACTAGCAATACAATAGGAATTGAAATTGAAAGGTAAGTCTACATTGGAGGGGTTAGAAATGTCTTGTATGTCTATGTATTACAGGTGAATAGAGCCATGAACCTGTGTCTTCTGGATTTGTAGAGAGAATAGCATCTCTGGGTTCTGAAAGTGCTCATATGAGGGTGAATTCCTCCATTTATTCAGGGTTTAATGTTTTTGCCTATGGAAATTTTTACATTAGCTGACAAAACCCCCTCAGTCTGTCTTTGTCAATCTGAATCTTAATGTAGCCAACTGTTCTGTTCTGTTCTGTTCTCACACTACATTTGTGGTGTAAGAGTCTAAGAGCATGCTGTGTCAGCCATGGGATTATTGGTCCTAGATTTTGTAAAATTTCCCATACACATTTTTAAAACAACAGCAGATAATTATGAGAGTTGGCAGATGCCACAGACATAATTGTTTTCAGCAGCTACAATAGATGTTTTAAAAACACTTCCATATTCAAACCTTTAGTTAGTTCAGGGCTGGTGAAATACAATCCTTCCTATTGCCTCCTGCCCTTGGGACATCCTCTAGGGATAGCAACCGGCAGGACCTCCCTCTTTCTGGCTCCCCATTGCTTTTCACCTGCCTGGCTCACCTTTTAGGTCATTGCTCCAGGTAATTTGCTGGGCTGCCTCTCTGATCTGCTGCCTCTCTGATCTGCTGGTCTGGACTTCGCAAAGGCTTTGGAAAAATCATATCTCAAAACAACTATTCCATCAAAATGGAGCCATGTCTGGAAAGATGGTTGAACTCATCAGCATTTTATTTCAAAAAGTAACATGGATAAGGAGTACCTGGCACCAAAATATTATGTGTTAGTATTTAAGGCATGATGATGATGTAACTGTCACTTTCCTTTTCTCCTGTCCCTGTCTCAAACTTGACCTGACCTGAGATTAAACAATCAGTGTTGTCACCATAACATATTTCTTGTGCTCTAAGATCACAAGTAGGCTGACCTCAGTACACAGCAGATATGGTTGGCGTGCAGAAGGTAAGCAATGGTACACATGATCTTGACCAATGCATTTATACCCTCACCCTGTCTGCAGCACACGTGGCCACACATTAGTGAGATGATAAAGTTTTCCTTTCTTTTATATTTTTTCACTTCCCTACTCTATTTACCTAAGCAGCAGGAGTCATCCTAACAGTTGTTAGTGGGAAAAGATACAGAATGTAATACATCTTCTTGTCCCTCAGGAAAGACATTTGGTAAATTTGGAATGAGCATCTAATTCTCTCCAGGATGCTCTGAATGTAAATTTGGAAAGAGAAATTTCTCCAAATAATTATAGTTGAAATGCCGAATTCCAAATATATTTATTTTCTTTGCTTTTTTGTTGGCGCGTGTTGCACACATGCTGGAAGAGATTTCTTTTTTGTGGTTGCTATGGTAAAAAGCAGTCCCCAGTCCTTTTACTTAAAACCCATGAACTGCAATTAACTGTTTAATGTTGTAACAGACAACAGCTCTAGTAACACCTTAACAGCTTTGAGCATGATACTCCCATCATCTCAGCAGATGGTGATTTTTGGCATTCTGTGTTTTCAGTTTATTCCTCTCCTTTATAATCCTTGCCATTATATCTTCTGACAAATGCTTCTGGACTAACTTAATTGCAATTTGATTATACTGGGACAGTCCTCAGATCTCACATCTTTTTGTATTTCTGTTAAAGGTGACCAATATATGAAAAAAAAAATAAATTGTGTGTATCCCCATCAACAATTATAAAACCGGATTTTAAAGTAAGAATCTGTTTCTTCTCATCTGTAACCACAAAAATACAGTCTTAAAATATGCTTAGTCTGCCATAGGAGCCCTTCATCTGAACAGAAAAGGAGAAATAAATTATTCTTTTGTGAAGAAGGAGTAACCCTGAATGTTTGTCAAGATTCTGAATTAAATAAGAGTTACCAATTTCAACTAGTTTTACTACAGAGAGTTGTCCTTCATTATTATTTCTATAGAGATGGAGACTGAATTCCTCATGAATTTTGCTCATTGTTTTAAAGATTTGTGGCTAATATAAATCCTTTTAAACAGAGAGTTTCAATTAAATTTAGAAAAAAATTCAACTTTGCCAAGACATTATCAAAAGCAAGATTGCCTTATGAAAATGTTTTTCTGCTTCTCTTCCTTTTTCTCCCATATAATGTAGTTGTATTCTAATTTTTTTTCACTTAGAAATAAATTATTTGAATTTAAAATCAGCACTGTTCTCCATTTTTCTCTTTAAAAGGATTTAGCAGGCAGAACACTTCAGATGTTTAATTCTGTAATACAGGACCAAATAAAGTTTTTTTGGTACCTCTGGCAGCAGTATTAGCATTTCTTCTTTTTTGGGAAAAGAAAACAAGAGGGGAAAAGGAAAAGAATAGTTTTCCCAGAATCACAAGATAATATTGCAGTTTCAGGTTCTAAAATATGAATGTCTCATTCACAGCAATTTCCTGGCTGACTCCAGGTTTCTATGATTATTATTTATTCAGTGCTGATAGTGTGTTTGACATTGTGCAAATATAGAAAGAGATATTCATGTGGACTATCTGCCAGGATTTCCTAGTTGTTAGTGGCAGTGTTAGCCTCTTTAAGCAAAAGCTTGAGGCTGTCTTTAAAGCAGAGATTCTTATCCATCCTGCCAACATGCAGCTTCATACATATGACCGTGGGAAACACTGCTCAAATGCACAAGGCTTTGGAAGGATGGACCCAGTGGAGTTTAATTTAATTAGTACAGCAGCAGTGTGTGGTAGCTCTAACTAATCAAACCTTTAAGACCATTCATGGTAATTTTAAAAGCTGGAAAATTTTTAGAGAGAAGTGATTGGGAAGAATCAAAGATACCTAAAGATACCTAAAGAATCAAAGAAAGACTGTTTGCTTGAATACTGCATGGTTTAAAATCCTGTGTCTTGTGTGAAATCCATGAACTGTTTTGTAATTTATTTGTAGGAGTTACTGATGGCCCGTGTACTTGATTCACCTAGATAGTAGTGATGGTGTCCCTCGAGTTCTTGCTGCCTGTTGCAGACTATCCCCTGATTAATTTCTCAGGTTAGGGACATTCTGCCAGAAAAAAAACAAAAAAAACCCAAAAAAACCAAACAAACAAACAAAAAAAAAAAGTGAAAAATCTTAGTCTAAACGGGAGGAATGTTTGTCTTTTTATTAGAAATCTATCTTTGGATTTCCTTTCCAAAGAAGTCACTGAAAAATCCTTCTAAGGAACTTTAGTGACACTTCCTTGACTTTATGCATGAAAGAGTAGAAAGTTTGCTGTCTGCTGTTTCATAGATGAAGAATATTTTTGTCATGATAACTTGTAAAAATAATAAAATGTCCAAAATCCCACCAATAAAACCAACTTGCAATGAATTAAAAGGTGGAATGCGAACACTTGTCCGTGTTTTCTTCCTGGCTAGGATAATAATTTCATTATCTGATTCTTTCCCTTACCCCAGCAGAATGAATGGATGATGACAGTTAGCTTCTCTCTTTGTCTGAGGTAGTGATACCACCCAAGCTGGCACTGCAAAGCCTTCTTAGAGCAACACAAGTCATATATAGGAGCCAGTATCAAAAAGCTCCACATCCAGAAATGAGCACATCTGCCACGTATTGTACAGAAGCAGCCAAACCAAAAAGATTTGTAGAAAAATAAACAAATCTCTGAGGAGCTTGAAAGCCGAAGTCAAATATCTTGAGGTCAGTTCAGAACTGTGAAGCAAGTTAAAAATGGATGTATCAAATCTGATATATAAATTACAATTCCTGTATTAGTCATAGTTGTTATACCCCAAATTTTGTTTGGGGAAGGAAAGACAGTGCTCAAATTTCCTTGCCTCTCCACCCACCTCCCTCAAAGTGTTCCCTTTAGCTTTCAAGCAATTTATTTACACTGGGAAAAATGTCTGGTCTGCACTCACAGAAAAAGTTTTAATTAATTCTCATTTTACAAATCCTCCACAATATTTATTCAAAAGATTGGCAAATTCCAGGAAGTTCACCCATCCCTGAAAAAATAAGTTTTATAAACAAATCTGGCAACAAATTTATTTTAACAGCAGCAATCCTGCTAATCTGTCAAGATGTAGTTTGTTTCTGACTTTATTAAATTCTTTTTCATTAAAAATAGAAAATAATTTGCTACAAACAAACCATTTAGCTGGGACATGGTGACTACCCCTCTGCTATTTCACAGAGCATTTAATTCAACATAGAAAAGCTAACAGTATAATGTTTTGCACTTTTTTTTGTTTGTTTGTTTTTTAAACAGAAACAACAACAACATTAGGGGCTTCGGGACCTTTAAAGCCCATTCTTGCTGTATCCCACAAACTGAACCAGCATTACTCCACATCTCAACATAAACAAGGGGCATGTTTCAGGCTGTATTCCACAGGAATTTTTTTGCCCATACCCCTATTTCCTGTCCATTTGTTCCTGTACATATCATCCACTTGGTCACTTCTTATCCAGCCTCAATCCATGGATCCAGTTCCCTGTGCAGCAACACCAGCACTTGTGCAGGTGCATTAGCCTGAGACAGCCCAGGCTGATATGACACAACTGAGTGGACTGTGCAGCTTAGTCGGATTTCATTAAGAAAAATGTCCATGCCCAAAAAAATGTTTTATGCAAGGAAATAATCTCAGATGTTTGCAAATATCAGTAAGGCAAAATATGCAAGCCCCATGGCTTGCCATTAATGTTGATTGAAACAGAAGAAAAATAGGTGCTGAAGTTCAACTGAAATGGAAACCATCCTTCTTTGTGTTAAGACCTCATCCAGCCGGACTGCTGGGTGTGTGAACATTTTGGGGTGTTCACTTCTTGATTCTTAAAGAGATTTGGCATGTCATCTCACTGCTGCTCCTTAGCACAGGAAAACAATTTGTGAATCTATTTTATGTCACAGCTTCATAAAACTGCATGTCCTGGTGTAAAGGCTCAGCTGGTGCAATGCCAGTATAGTCCCAGCAGTTTGTACAGCAGGTAAAATCTGCCATCCATCTTTCCTGCTACTTCCCCAGCTCCTTCAAACTTTAAAAGACTGATCCAGATCCTGATGAAGTCAGTGAGAGCTTTCTCTCTGTGCTGGATCCAGCAGTATGCAGCCTCTTAAGTCCAGCAATTAAGATATTGAGCGAATGTTAGTAATCCTTTCCTGCCTGCCTAGAACACCCAAACTGTCTGAGTCAGGCTTCATTTCATGCAAAAGCCTGAGGAAATCAGTTGGGTTCATGTTGCATCTGAAAGGTCAGTCTGTGTCCCCATGGACTGAGAGGTATGGGGGAGTTCCAGAATTTGCTGTCAGTTTCTTGCTATTTATTTCTGGAAGCTGTTAGCTTAGATTTTTTTTTTTTTTTAGCTAAACTTAGTTATGGGGAACTGAGATGCTAAGAGTGAGGGCTTTGGAAAGTCCCATTTCTAGGTGCTTTAAAACCTGTTTATAAATCTAGAACCCTTGCTTTTCAGGTTCCTTTTCAAATGGAATTTTAAGTCACATTATGGACACTCAGGAGTGTGCACATATTCTATTTATTTTCTAATACCACATTTAAGGACTTTGCCAAATGAACAAAAGCAAAGAAAACAACTCTAAAAGTCCTGTCAGAGTTTGACATCAGTAACTTTATAAAGTAGTATTATTGTGAGACATTTTATTATCTAAATAATACCTCATTTGGAGGAATTTCAGATACACATTTTTTGAAGCATATTTAAAATCAGTGTAGATAATGAAAGGATTTATATTTGATGTAGAGATTTATATCTGATGATGGGAAATAATGGATTTTTAAAATATAAGCCAATTAACTTAGCAGACTCTTGCTCAATTGGCACTCATTCTATTTAAAAGAAAAGGAGTGGTGGGTGTCTAAAACTTTCTCAGGCTGAAAAACAATGGTTTTTTATAGTATTGATTCTCATGCTCTTTTTGATTTAATCCTTTCCTTTACATGTCTAGTAGATAGAAATAGTGGGAAAGTCACAGCCACAAGCAATAACATGGCAATTAACTCAGGGGTACTGGTGGGACATTTAAGTAATTCTAAGTCAACATTTATAAACATGATGTTGCTGGCTTGAAAATCTGGACATTATTTGCAGCTTTGGAAGATTAGATTACTTAACTGATTTTGATTTTCAAATTGCTTTTGAAAATCAACCACTGGTTTGAATCTGCTCCAGATGGGCAATGACTGAAAATTGTTATAATTTGGCACATATTTGGTAGCATAGATAAGTGAGTTGATGGCCTCATTAAAAGTATCTCAAACATATGTGCTGATTGAAACCCCCTCATCTCAGGCTCAGCAGGGTTTTGGCTGAAGGGACCTGAACGGCTCTGTCACCCCTAAGGGCCCTTTCTGGCATGACAACAGGAGGAACTTCATAATGCTGCTGCACACAGAGGTGGATATGAAATATGTCATGGCCCAGTGCACCTGCCCAGCAGCAAGTGTACCCTGGTACTGGCCACCAGGAGTTTCTGTGTGAGTACAAGTGGCCCCACAACCTGAATGAGACTCACACAACTGAGATCATGGAATTTACAAGTCTAAAAGTGGTGTTTTTTCCACCAACAGGTCCTCAAAATTATTGCCTATCTAGTTAAAAAATGGTACAGAGAGACAGGTACTGAAGGTTCAAAGGCTCCAAACATCAGAACCAGACATCCCCAAACCCCCTTGTTGTCTCTGCAGAGAAACAGATGTTTCAAAAGTACATCACTTCCCTAATCCTAATGTAATACATCACATCCTAAATGCAACAGCTAAAGCTGGCCACACCAGCTGGGCCCTAGCAGTGCCTCTTTGCTTCCAAAAGAAATCTAGGGTGACCATGGAACAAGAGCATATACTGTCTGGTCTGTGTTTTAGTAAATTTAAGGCAGGCAAGATAAATCCTATTCTCAACAGCATCCCATCATTCTGGCAGCTACTTGCTAAGCAGCTATGAGAATACTTTGCACTTTTTTCACTATCTCAGAACAACTGAACAGGGTCTTTCCTCTGAAGTGTTATGACTCAGCTCCCACACACAGTAATTTTTTAAAGGAGAAAAATGTATCATTTCTAATAACAAACCTGGCAAAGGCACTGGCCAAAAGGATGTCCCTGGCACATAATATAGCTGCGTTTTGGGATGTTTTGTCATCATTGCCTACATGAATTAAATGGCTCTTTTCTGTTTAGACAGCTGGATTTCTCTGTGGCACTAGATGGCAATATTCCCTCAGCTCCTACAATGGTCAGGGGAGCAATACACAGCAAAGGGACACATCCTGACCTTGTTTCCTTGTTATCACCCATGCAGCTGATATTATAACAGCCAGGTTTTATGTGACTAAACTCAATCTGGGCTGTAGGGTTTTTTAAAATCTCTGTGCGTTCATCCACCTACCTTTACAGCTTCACAGTTCTCTGTCAAAACATTTATTGGACACTAGGTTTACTGTGTGGGATCTTCTGTTTCATTAAGAGAGCTCTTATGGTCTCAGGCTGCTTCATGATGTTGCTGCTCAAATCCACAGACAAGAAATATAAACATCCAGAATATTGCACTGGTTTCCTGCTGCCTTTTATTAATTAGTGTATTAATGTGGTGGCAGATTCAGTCAAGTCATTACTCAGATATAATGTTGCCTCATGTCAATTATAAGTGGATTAGTTTTTCCACTCATGTTTGCTCTCATATAAAATCAGCATAATCTAAAGTCAGCAACTGTAAAAAAGTAATTCTGTGTCTGTACCTAGATTAATTTAACCCTATCCATGTGTAATACTTTTAAAGGTTTTCTCTAGTTAAAGAGCCTATAGACAGCAAGGAACAGGGCCAGCAATGAATATTGCCTATCTCCTTTGTGTGATTAGGATTTTTTTTTGCCTTTGGACCACTCCAAAAGTGTTTATTGAAATTGCTGCTTTCAAAATCAAGCTTGTCATTGATTTTTGTGAGACCACGATCACAATAATTCACAAGATCATGATTTTCCAATAATTAAGTACTCTGAAACAAAGGTGTAGAGTAAAACACCCCTGCTTATACCACACCCCTCTTCTGGTCCCCTGGAGAGCCACAGAGCCCAGCTGAAGATCTCAAAGTTTTTGAAACCATAAACAAACAAAATTTCACACTGTTAGGTGGTAGTGAATTATTCTCAGTCCTCCTGTTCAAAGGATGGAGTGACTTATGTGTAAAAACCCATCTATCTCTTAGTGAAACTCCACCACCTGAGCCTTCACCCTGTGCCCAGCCATGCCCTTTTCTGTTAGTTGCACAGTTTTCTGTGGGTTGTTTTTTCAAAATCAATAGAAAGTATTTTATATGTGCTAAAATGCAACGTTGCTTTTGCAAAAATAATCAAATGCCTCTTGCTGATAAAAAGGGAAGGCCAGTTTAAGTAACTCTTGATATAATAAAATACTTGACTAAATGAAGTGCATCACACTGTGTACATAGAAACCTTAGAGTTTGTGTACCCATGTTTTCCCAGAGCATTCCTTCTTGTTGCACTTGGATCATTTGCTATTCACAGCCTGGTTTATATATTTACCAAACAGCTCAGGTGGCCAAGCAATTACAATAACAAATGTGTAATATGCAGTAAATGCTGTAACATGAGGTACAAAGTATTGCTGCATGGGTTCAGGCCCTCATCCAATAACCAGTAAATGCAGAAAGAAGACTTCATTGGCCTTAACACATTTTTCACTGTATCTTTACTGGCACTAGAACTTAATTTGTAAGACATGATTAAAAGTCAAGTGTTACATGTATCTGGTATGGACAGGTGACATCATTTCTTGCAGGCACCAAATGTTCTATGCCACAACACATTATTCATCTCAAATCACAAGACACAAAATACTTGCTGGTAACATGTACTTTTGCTTGGGTGAAAGAATATTAAAACTTGTTATCACTGACTTCTGTGTTTTGTTAGGGAAGAAGAAAATGTAATATTTTTAAGCAGCACAAGAACTTCTTAAAGAGAAAAACATTTATCAACAATGTGTTTTTTACAGTCATGATGTCTTACAGTTGTCATGACTGTTGTTGGGAGTGGGACTAAGACCTCCGGCTTTTCTGGAGTTTCTGTGTGGCCTTGCTGATGTCACTTGGTCTTTACATTTGGAGCATTCAAGTACCTCTAGAGCTTTCTTGAATTCATGTCCTTGTAATCATCTGTCTGCCTCAGTCCACATTTGTCTAGATGGAGCTGAGGGAATGGGAAGGACCAGAACAGTCTCTGCTAACTTAATGCCTTTCATATTCCCAGTGGTCCTAAAATAAGTGCTCAAATTCTTTGTTGCAAAAGACAGACTCTTAGGATTCCTTCTTCTCTGGCAAATGCTTTCACCTCTTGAGTGTATAACTGCTGGAATAATGGGAAGACTTGTTTTCAGCACAGACAACAGCATCATTTTCAGCTCTCTGTGTGTACTCACCCAGATTTTAGGCTGTTCTTTACTTAAACCTGGATTCCCAAAACAGAATTAGCATGATGGAATCTCGTCTTGTTAACAACCACTTCAAGCTAATTGTCAATGGAGTGACTAAAGGGGGTTACATGTTTACAAGTCAATGCTGGAAAAATACCTGCCTGGGACTTTTTTTGTAATTGTATGGGTTACTGACCTAGCTAGTAGGGGATTGCAATAGGTATGATTAATGTAGAATGGATAGTACTCTTTGACTTTTATTTGTTCTTGTTACTTAGAAATGGTACAAAGGAAGCTGAGAAATTGAAGGAAATGGTGCATAAGTTTCTCGTGTAGGATGCTAAGGTACCCTTTTAATATTTTAGGAAAGGCTACCAAGGCAGTGCTTGGAGAAGCTGTAATGTTTAAAGAGAAAGGAAATGAAAATAGAACCTAACAGTCTCAGTAATATAATTCATGAAACAACAATAATAAAAATCATAAATTGAGGCTGGATCAGGTGTATGAAAATTCTCCTTAGGCTGCCTAATTTTTGGTGAGTAATTACCACAGTGATAGCAAAATATCTGCTTTCTCCCGTTAAAGAGAAGAGAGACACTTCTCTGGCTGAAGTAACCATTAATGGAAAAATTATGTCTTGAGCCTCTGATGTGTTTGAAAAGTAAGAGAACATTTCCTTGATGCTGACGGACTGGAAGTCGATTGAGAATTAAATGCATAGAAAACAATTGAACATCTTGAACCTGCACATTTTGTTATGCAAGTGGACTACTCTGAAGCTGGCTTCTGTTGAAATCCCTCACTTTCCTGAGCACAGGCAATTGGAAGCTTGAACATCAAGTCCTCATCTTTCCCACCTCATAGCCCTCACTTCTCATGTTCTTTCTCCCAACTTAAGAGCAGTGCATCCCATCTGTAGATCTTTTCCTTGGAACCAGGATTCTTTCATCTCTTGAAAGATATTTCATCTTCCTCATATTCCCCACTTTACCTGATTATCCAGAAGACTTTTTTTCAGAAGTGCACTTTTTTTGCTCCAAAGCAAAAAATAATACAATACCCAAATTACATTGCAAGTCATCATGAAAGCCAAAGAATTAAAAAACCCCACCTTTTTTTGAGCTTCCCTCCATTTTGCCTGAAAACTCCCTGATTGTATTCTTGCTAATGTTGCATTGACCTCTCTTCATCTATTTGCATTATATTTCCAGAAAGCTCATTCTTGACCTCTTGGCAGTGTAAGTGCTGCTGTTGCTAGACTTGGCAGTAAATTTCTGCCTTGCTCACCTTTTCCTAATTCACCTGTTCCTAACCAGCTCATATGTTTTTTTCCTACTTGATTTTCAACCTCTTTGGGGCTCTCTTTTAATTCTGGCTCCCCTTTCACTTCATGCCTCACAGCCTGTCAGGTTGAATCAGAGAGCCATAGAAATCCACTCAAAGGAATGTAATAAATGAGAGATCTAAGGAAAGTAATGAAACACACTGGAAGTGACCCAAGACAGAAGAAAGAGCCAGTGCCCTTTCTACTCACCCTTACTCCACCCATATGAGCTGCTCTCCACACTCCCCTTCCTGTGTGCTATGCTTGGCTCTCCCCTCATCTCCATGGTCACCTTTACAGTCTCCTCACAACATGCTTGAACCATGAGGCTTAGCAGGAACTGTTTGAAAGCCCTGGAGACATATTTAGAGGGAAAGCAGGAATTAACTACTCCATGGGTATTCGCTTAGTACCTGAAACAATCACTCATTGCATTTCCAGGTGAAGTTGGGGACAGGATAGCATTTCAGGCACATGTACCTTTCCCATACATGTCTCCTGTATCTCTCTACAGTGTCTATATCATAAATAATGTCTGGTTTATGTTTATGGACTTTGAATCCTTGCTGAAAGTAGATGTGTACGTTGTCAGAAGGAGGATCAAAACAAAGAAGCTGAGAATTTTGCTTATAGGAAGAAAAAACACCTCAGGCCACACCAAAATCAAATCCTCCTCCTCCCCACCAAACCCCAGCCTAAGAAGAAAAGAAAGAAAATAAAGGATAAAATTGTGACCTTTGAGTTCTGGAGAAGGCTTGGCTATCCAGAGCATAGGATGGAATCAGTCCTAACACTCAAAATAAATACTAAACCAATTTAGAAATGTATCTGAAAGACTTTGAAACTTATCCCAGATGTTTCTATAGTTTTGTCAAGACTTAAAGAAATAGGCTTATAATGGGATAGATTACACATTACAACCAAAAGGAGGGAATACCAGTGTTCTGGTATTCAGTAGAAGATCACTGCACAAGACATCATCTTGTACAAGCCTGATCCATGCTTGTGCACACAGACCTCATCTCTGTGAGGTGTCCAGTCAGATCAAAAGTTTCTTTGTGAACTCAGGAAATGCTATGAAGGGATGGGCAAAGACCTGGTAGGTAAAGAGACAGGTTAGAATTTTTTGACAATATAAATATATTAACATTATTACCAACATATCTAGGTCATTTGAGAGTGAGATTTTCTATACAGTGTTTTTACTAACATGAAGTCTAGGCACACATTTCCTGGGACAAAGAAAGATCAGCCTCCTTGGTACTACAGGTTTTGTTCCCAGATGATAAAGTGTGGCCACACCCACTTTAAACCATTACAAGATCCTAGAAGCACTTTAGAATAGATGCAGATTAGCCATCAAATGAGTACTTCTCATGATTTCTCAAATCAGTATCTGATATGTAGGTATGGTTCTATTCCAATCAGTAGGCTTTACTGACGCATCCTTTCCAGGTCCATTGTGTCAGCAGAATTCTCCAGGCCACATAGGTACCATTGCCTAAGGTGTGAATACAGCAATCATAGGTAATGCCTGCCCCAGTGTTAAACTGGCTGCTCATGTTCAGCATGTTCAATTAACATGCTCATACTACACAAAACACAGAAGCAAGGGACAGAACTTTCTGAGCTACTGTTAGCTTTCAATGGGACAACCAGAAAGGGTCATGCGGACACATCTAGAGATGCCAGCTTAGATCACAAATCATTCAGGTTTCTTCACAGCTGTGTTAAGTATGAATCTCAAAATTCTTCCTCTTAGCAGAGATGCTAAGTTTGTGCAGAGGTGTTGAGAATCAACTAGATGAAACCCTGAGCAACCTGATTTAATTAAGTCTGCTTTGAGCTGGATATTTGACTAGGTGACACCCAGAGGTCCCTTCCATGCTAAATTATTCTATTAATCAATTCTAATGCATCTATATTTCATTCAGGTCCAGTATTAGTGTCACTGCTCTCCTATTCTCAATGAAATAACACTAGGACTGTCCTCAGTAAAAAAAAAAAAAACAACAAAAAACCAAATTTGGTTGTATTGTGGGCTAGCAAGTTAAGTGTATAATCTAAGGGAGCCAGTGCGCTTCTTCAGGGGCCCATGCTGTTCCTGAGACAGAAAAGCTGCATCATGTACAAACTTCCTCATGTACACATGCCCCACCTCCAAGTATGCAGTATTTATTGTCTGAGTGATCCTTTAGTAGTCAGAAAAATAAGAAAACTTCAGGTTCTAGGTTTGGGTGAAAAAAACATGAGTATTTGATTCTGGTGTGTGAAGAGAGCACCTCATTGACAGAGTGGTGAAAGCGGCATGGTATTTCCAGATTTAAACAATACTAGATTCTCTTCATAATGCTTCATTGAATAAGACTATTATAGTGGAAGGACAATTAATGACTGTTTTTCCAAGTACAGACCAGGGCTGTGAATGAAGTGTCAGCAAGGAGCAGTTCCCTGACAAGCAAACAAGCTGACTGTGTTTGGGAACTCCCTTAGAGACGTGGGTCCTTTGTTTCATTTCTCACTGCTCAACATGAAAAAGAGGAAGAATTTAGGAGGAGCTGATTTAAACTGCAGAAAACATACTGTGATCTTCCTTCAGTTTGCATACTGGTAACATGAAGGACAGGGTCATAAAGACAATGAGGAGCACGATCCTTTTCCTAATTTTGCTGGGAGTAGTATCTGGTAAGAACATGATTTCATTATGCTGCTAAAATTAGGACACTGTTGGCTGTTATACTTTCTCTAGGGAATTTTATAATACATATTTAGGGATCAGACACAGATGGGAAAAATCAAGTAACAATTATTTTCCTACTGAAATAGATTGGGCTCTGTGGTCACAGCAGTATAATGAAGAGAATATGACTCTTTGCTAAAACACTTTGTTGGATGAGGCACTTCATTTCTAATAGCCACTGCTCAGTGTGACAGCACTGGAGTGGGAAAGGAGGTCAGCTCTCCAAGAAACAATAACTAGTAGTTATACTCCAGTATCTTCCTTTCAAATATTGATAACATTTCTCTTTGATAAAGTAAAACATGCAACCAAACAGGACCAAACAGAAAGAAATTTATGGACTATATTAGTGATGCAAAATCACTAATTTTGATCTGTGTAAATACATGGGAAATTTGCTAATATGATATTCGTATATTAGCAACTTAGTAGATATTCAAACTGTCTGAAGTCTGTGTGGCACATGAAGCACTGCTGTTGCTGTAAGCTACTTCCTCAGGTAGGGTCATTTTGTTCTCAAGGAACTGTAAGATTTCTGCAATCCCTTAGAAACCTGACAGTATTCAGTGGTTTTCCTGATGTTCCCAAAACTGTGATTAGGACACTGCCCGTGACTTTAGGTTTGTTTCTTTGAAAAATAGCGTTTTTCTAACCTGCATGGTGGTGGATAGAGAAAATCTTGAAGGTGTTACTCAAACACACTCTAAAAATTGGCACATCACAGACAAATAAGTCTTAAATATACATAAACTTTTCCAAACTAATATCGTTGCTTTGTCTTGGACTCATCATTTGTCAATGATTGTCATTGATAATTCTGATAAATAATGTGTTAAATTGCTTTAGAAATATTTTGTTCTGCAAAGTAAAGAGGTAAGCAAGGATTTGTGAATATGGAAGGAGAGTTTTTGTAAAATTGGTGGGAAAAAGAAGAAGCCATTTAGATGAAGAACCTAAAATTTCAGTTAAAAATAAAGAACAAGAAGTAAGAACTTTTGATTTACAAAGACAAATTCTGAGTAAACAGCCAATGAAATCTTTGGAGATAATACAAAAATAGCAACTCCTTTCTACATTTCTAAATACTAGTAAATTAATTCATTGTTTTTATAGATGGTTTCCATTAATGAACTGTGGCTTGATGAGTGAGCTGAATTCATCAAGTACTGTCCACAGGAGATTACATTCAAAGTTCAGCTCCACTTATGGAAATATATCTCCAGAAGCCCTTCTCAGCTCAGCCTCATTTGCATGGGTGATTTTTGTTGATGATGTTTTCCAGAATCTCTAATAACAGTAATAAAAACTTAGTCCTTCACTGTTATCTTGCTCCTGCTGATATAAATCAGTAACAGCTCAGCTGAACTCAGTCCTACTAAGGTGTCAGATTGACCTGTTCAGATTAACTCTTTCAGGCACTTCCCACCTCACAGTCTCCCACATCCCAGCCTGTACCTGTAGAGTTTCTCCAATGCCATATTTTCCATAAATGCCAGAGTAATCCCAGATGGATCAGTGACCCATGAACCTGCTATATCTGCAGTGTGGGAGCATGAGAATCTCCATGCAACTGTGGAGGGGCCCTTAGGCTGCAGCTCAAATGGTCTCAGACTAGTTCCTGTAGCAACTTTTCACCTTGTAGTTCTGCAGCAAAAAAAAAACAACTTAATGGGGCTTTTGCTACAGTAATAACCGTAATTACAGTGATTACTGAGCCTGTCCAGACCCTTGAGTGGGCAGTATCTGTCTCCTTCTTGGCACAGTGTGTAGGAAGTTTGGCTGAACATGGCCAGCTTTCTTGGAGAGTGTTTTGGATGAGCCAGTGAAGCATCCCCAAGCAAGAGTCAGCCCTGCCATGATCTGGTGCTGAGGTACATTGCTGGTTCAGGGATGTGAGATTAATGAAGTGCTGTTTCAGGGCACCAGAAACAGTCCTGATTTATGTTTTCTGACATTCTTCATAAGATGAAGCACAACAGGCCTTTGTCAAAAATACCAAAATCTAGAAGCTAAACGACAGTGGCAGCAAAAAGTTTGGTTTGGGGAGACCAGAGGTCCGGACAAACAAGGAGCTTGCACAGATCTCTTGGATGCCTCCCCAGTACAGCTTCCATGCAGTTTTGAACCATAGTGTGCTTTTGTGGGCCTGCATCTTCTGCAAAGACTTCTCCAGATTGCTCTTCCTTGCTCAAAGAAAGAGACATGACAAAAACACCCCTGGAACTGCTACTAACTCACACTACTCAAGAGCCAGGCTTGCACACAGCTGCCATAGAAAGAATTAGAAGAGGGAAAATAGAGGAAATAGGTGCTGCAGATAGTATAGTCCACAAAAGAACATTATTTCTTTAGTATCTGGGTCTGTTTCTCAAGGTACTTTTTGATGTAACAGTGAACAGAGGCACTAGTTAGTACAGGGGGAAAAATGAAAATATAGAAAGAAAATTGGCTTCTTTGCTTAGGTATAAAGACATATGAAGGCAAATGGTGCAGTAAAATAATTCTTTAACAATAACCACTCTAGATGACAACATTGTAGGACTGAATAAACGAAAAAATGGGTTCTTTAGCCATTAACACTGGATTTACTATGATGCAATGCCCCCATTCATAGGTAAAAAGAGAGTCAGGGCATTTTGTGTTCCTTAATGGCAGCTCTTGACAAAAGCTGTGTACTTATTAGCTCAAGATTCCCAGAAGTAATTTTACATTCATTTTCATCTTGCAGGAAGAAGAACCCAGTTGCTTAAGGGCTTACCTGCAACAAGCACTGTTGAAGAAAACTCAGCAGCTGGTGTTTCAGTCTATGACTTTAATGTGACTGTTTCTTCATTGGCTGCTGAAGGTGTTGCAATTCTTCCTACCATAGTAAATTCAAATCCACTCACAGAAGCTTTTGACATTGAATCAAAAGGAGGTCTTGAATTCAGGGTGAGTTTAACTTGAGTAATTTTCAGTTGTAGGCTGATGTTTCCTGGATTACTGAGCACTGACAGTGCACAGTGTCACATCTTTTAATCAGAAAAGAATTTTAAATGCAGACTGTGGTAATATTCAAAAATGCTGTAATAGATATGACAGATGAATAGCAATAGTAATTATGATTTTTAATTGCATCTCGGAAAAATCACTCATCACAATAATTCCATTAATTCTGTGATAGAAAAATTGTGATTTTTAGAAAATAAGAGGTGAAGAAGAACATGGAGGATCTGCTTCTGTTTTGAGGTTTTATCCATAGTTTTTCAGCTTAATATGTACGAAGTGAAATGAAACGAAAGTGCCTTCGTTAAACCACTGTTTGGCCACTCTCACCAGGAATTAAAATAAATTTGTCTCACTTCCAAAATAAATGAGGCTGAATCAGATCAAAGTAATTTTTAATTCTGAACAAAGGCTGTGACACATGAGGAAGTTATCTTGAGGTAAGAAGTTATCACCCTTCCACACATCTGTGACCTGCCTATATCTGTTGCACACTCTTGTCCCATGGCAAATGCAGAGCAATTTCCATTACTTCAGGCTGATTTTTATTGTTGAATAAATTAGCAACTATTAGCTCACATTTGTCACAGGCAATGAGTGTTTAGATGCCTGATAACTTGTCATCCCATTGCAACTTGCTTGTACATCTGAGCCTGAACAGTGAAGAGTGGCTTTAATGGATACAGATAGAAATGGTGCAGAGTCTTAAAAAGGTGATTTGAATATCCTTTTCTGGGTGTTTGGGTTTTCACAGACCTGATAAACAGCTCTTTTCTTGTTCTCTCTGCTGGTGCTTTTGGGAGAAAATTTGGGAAAAGTAAGGCTGCAGCCCTAGGTGGTGTTTGCTCATGGATTTGATGTGCCTGCAGGGAGCTGCTGTGGCTCCCATGCTCCAGCCTCGCAGCAGAGTACAAAGCTCACTTGTGCCAGCTCTGATGGCTCTTTACTGCTCCCCAGCAGGGTCAGTGAAGTGATTAAAAAACCTCTCAAAAGAGCCTTCTTTCACCTGTGAAGCATAGGGTGGGACTGCACAAATACCTGGACTGTGTCAGCTGAAGAGATCATAGAATTGTAGAATTATAGAATATGCTGAGTTGGAGGGGTTCCTTCAGGATTATCTAGTCCAGCTCCTGGTTCTATACAGGACATCCCAAGAATCACCCCGTGTGCCTGAGAGCATTGTCCAATCACTTCTTTAACTCTGCCAGGCTTGGTGCTGTGACCACCTCCCTGGAGAGCTTATTCCAGTGTCCAGCCACTTTCTGGGTGAAAAACATTTGCCTGAAATCCAGCCTAAACCTCCCTGAACTCTGCTTCATGCTCTTTCCTCAACTCCTGGGTAACAATCAGAAGGAAATAGATGCATCTCTTAAACTGGCTTTGCTGACAGAGAATCCATAATGTAGGACTCCCTTCCTAAGTTTCATTTTGGCATTTTGCATTAAAGTGATCCCTTCTGCTGCAAAATAGTCCTTTTTTATACCTGCTTGCTCCTGTCCTATGCCATCTTTATATTATGACACACAAGAATTTATATAGCTGCTTGTTGAGTGGGACTGAGAAGTTAATCTGGAGGAAAAATAATAGACAAAAAGTCCTTCTTGGAATTTTTCATGGCAAGGATGATGGAGAAATTCTTGTTCTAGCACAGTGCAGGGTGACACAAGGATGAAAATGGAAGAGACTGCTGCTTCCAAAGTGCCAGTTTGTATCCATTTCATACCACAGCCGCATTACCAGAATGGCCTGTGAACCTTTCTATGTTTTGCTTGAACTGTTGCTTTTTCCAACATTTCCTAAGTAACTCAGAGGACTAGAACAAAGAGTTTGAGCCAGTGAATATCAGTCATGAAAAAATCATAAAGAAAGCTACATACAAATTCTGCAAATTAGCTGATGAGTGCTAATTACAACTCATAAAGCAAGGATAAATACTTGGATGTTCTTAGTTATTTTATTTGATGAGGATTGCTCCTTTTAATTACTTATGCTATGTTGTAGCAGATCTGTACAATATTTCATAAAAGTGACGTGATCCAAAACCAGACACCCCAGCTCTATCTACTGTCATTAAACCTCTGCTAAGATATAGAAAAGGCACTCATTTCATGAATGAATTATGAGATTAGCTAAGTACCTGCTAGGACAGGCTCTTCAGTATTTATGAAGCACATTTAATCCTGTTGCAGCAGCAGAAAACAATATCATGTTTCTTGATATATTTTGAGACTTCTGAGAAAGTAAGAGTTTCTGAGATCTCAGTCCTGCCCATTCCTCCTCACCTTACTCCTGTTTGAAGTTCTCAAGAGCAGATGTGTAGAATGCATGAAAACCTGTTTTTACCTGGGTGCTCTTAGTGGTGCTCTCTGAATATATTGGTGATGGAGCAGGGAGCAGTGAAATTCTCACGTGGAATGAGTGATAGACAGTTCAGAGGTGACTCTAGATCCCCTTTATGAAGCCTGCAGCTGCTCCAAGTGTGAGCAGTCCTGCTTTTATCAGTAAGCTTTGCTCCTACCTGAAGGAAAGGAGAATAGCTGCTCACAGCCTATGCCAGTGTCATGCTGTTCCCAAAAAAGTTCAAAAGAAACCTAGAAAGAGATCATTTGGATTCACATGTTCACTTCCAAGGCCTGCATAAAGGAGGGTGGAAGATGTGTATTTAGACACATTTAGTCCAGCTGTAGTTACAGTACCAATGAAAATATTTGGCTGTGAACCGGAGGGATAATCTCCAGAACACATAACTTCTATTTAGAACTGGACAGTTTAAAATGTTGAATTCATTGTATGTGTTCACAGTATTTAGATCTCCATCAAACATTAATTTTGAACATCAAGCTTTCCATGGTTGTGACAAGTTTTTACAATGTTTCTTCTGTGTTAGCATCACTTTATGGGAAACTCATGTCTGTAGAGTATAGGAGGAAAGGAGACCATCCAGGACACAGTTATTTTCTCATGCAGTATTTTAACAGAAAGATCCATGAGGTTCCAGACAGCAGCTCTTTTATGTACCAGAAGGCACAAAACATTTGTGCTTCTGTTCACTCTCCTCCAACTCTTTGTTAATTGTCTCAGTTTTGACTTCTGTCTTCTAACTGTGCTGTGTTTTTGTGTTTGTCCTCTGGCCCACAGCATCTCATCTAAACCCAAGGATTTATCTCTTTGTTCTCCTTCTGCATGCTCTTCAGTCTCCTCTATTCTGCAGTACTGTGAATATACTGACATGCTACTTGTCACACACACTCATGAATCCCAGCTCTTCTGCTTCTCCAGTTCCACAGAACCCTGCTACTGGGTTCAAGTTTCACACATTTTTAGCCACACAAAAAACTTAATGGTCACCTTTTCCTTTCTTGTCCAAGAAAGGAAAGATCTTGTTTTATTATTGGTTTAAGCAGTGAAGATTGAGGCACACAACTTTCAGTATCCTCCTGTTGCTCTGGACTCATCCTAAATCCAGAATGATTGCATTTTACATTTTTTCACAGGGTGTCAGTCTCAGGCTAGTACATATTTTGTGTTAAGAGGCAATATGCAGAGCTGAAAGCCTTTGAAATAAAATCCCCTAAACAAAATAAAGAAAATGTTTGCCTTATCAATCTTGCAAACATCAAGGCCTAGGATATTTTTTCAATTAGTTTGACATTTTTCCCAAACAATTCTGGTGCCTCTCTCAGACAATGTACCCATGAAGCTCCCTTCTGTGGTTTTCCTGCAAGTCTTCTCCCAGATACAGGCTACACAAGGAAGGTTCTAGTAACTTCTAGATATATGGTCTTCTGCCTTCACACTCTTTATTTCAAGTTAAAGATCTTCTTCCTCATGTTCCTAATTCACAGAAAAAGTGAAGCTGCCCTTGTGTCTTGCAAGGCTTCCTCTGAATTCTCAGTCTCATCACACCTTGAGCACTCCTGGAGCACGGTGTAGAAAGGAAAACACTTGGCACAGAGACATACCTGTGGGCCTGAATTTGAAGATAAAGCATTGCCTGAGAGACATGGCAGCACCTTCCAGGCTATCTCCTCCTCAGACTCCTCCTCACACAAAAGATCTTTGAGTTACTCCATGAAGCCACACAACATTTTGATCTCTTCACTCTGTTTCTGTCACATTTTTGCCACTGATGCAAAATGTGCCAGCAAGTAAAAGATTGTCTAAAACACTCACTCTTTACTGATTGAAAGTGTCCCTTGATTTGTGTTCACTCGTTTGGACTATAAGTTTCATCTCTTGCATCATGTGCTAATAATAATAATCTTTTATTTTCAGGTTATTACCACTGGAAACCCTGTCCTAGATTATGAAACAATGCCAAAGAGCTTTGATTTGCAGATTTTTGTTGAAGATGCAACTGGAAGAACTGACCTTAACATATTGACTATTCATGTAACAGATAAAAATGAGCATCCTGTATTTCGAGGAAATTTGGCAATTCAAAGTAAGATAATGGTAGAATTTGCAAAGAACAATACTTGAAAAGATTACATCATCTTAAAAAAATTGAGCTCATACAGTGCCTGTAACTAAAGTAGTCTAAAGTAAAGTAAAGTCTAAAGTAGTCTAAGTGTTTTGCTTCAGGAAAACAGGGAAAGAATAGGACACTGTTTTCATCAGTGTTGTTTTACACAAAGAGTTGGTACACTTCATCTCTGGAAATGCCCTTTAATTTTTCTTGAAATTTTGTTAAAAAATTATTTACCCATTTTTAAGCAGTTGAAGAATTAAAGGAAAAAATTATATCAATAAATACATATGTTCTTTTTAATTAGAAAATTAAAGTTTGCTGGTTTTATAGCTATTGAGTATGGGTCCATATTTCTGTAGTTTGTTGAGAACTGGACTGACAAGCAAGATAAATTTCAACAAGGGCATATTGTATGTGCAAGAATTTCTGTGGGAAAACAATAAAAATCTTGCTTTGCAGATGTTTTATATCTGCATATGGCATCTGCACCTTCACATGAGAAATTAAGTTGAAAATCAGTCTTAAGAGTGAGACCTCAGAGATTGTGATCTATAGTGATACAGATGGAAGGAGGCCCCTACATGGGGCGATTGATGTTAACCAAGTTTACTTGGTTAACAAACGGGAGGAATGTGCAGTAGCCTTAGGAATGAGGCTGGAGAGCCTGGACTGCAGCTGTGGCCAGTGCAGGTTTTGCACGTTGTGCTGTACCTGACGCTGCCATCAATAGAAAGGATGGGAAATAAGTGTCCTACTCTCTAAGAGATCTTATCTTGCATATTTACTAATGAAGAAGACCTTCAAAAATGGTAACAGATACATCAGAATATAGTGATTCATTATGTACTCACATGCAGACAGAACAATTCAGTTCATTCCATAAAGTACTGAGAGCCTCTTTGATGACTTGCTGTCGTAGCAGCACTATATGGCCAAGCATACTTCAATACTCAGTTTTAAAAAATCTGAAAATACTAAACTGTGATCCCTTTGTGGCAGGTATTCAGAGGTAGCTGCTAACCCCCCAGGTTTGGACTGACCACGCTGGGACAGTGAAGCTTGGCTGCAGCCTGACTTTTGCAAGGGGTCGGGTTCAGAGCAGCCTGCTCACATTCAGCCCTCCTCACTGATGCCTCCTGAGCACATTGGCATTGCTGATTCCATACAAGACTTAGTTTGTAAAGCAAATTAGCTTCCCCAGGGAAGAGGCTGTGTCATCTTCTCGGTATAGCTGGTGTCTTGCATATCATGGGTGCCGCTGGAATCTAATAATAATTAAATCTGACGCTTCAAGGGATCAACACAGCATGAAACACACTACGTGGGAGCTTGTTACAAATAAAGGCATCAGCTTAACTCTCAGCTAGAGCTGCCATAAATTGGTGAGCACAGATGTCTGATCTGTCTAACTGTGTGGCTTTAGTTAACAGTACCAGCCACAATTAGACACTAATTGTGCATTTGCTGTTTATGAAAAAGCATCTCCCTCTCATTAAACTTTGTATTCATATTGTTGTCCTCTGGGAACAACTCATTATGCTGCTCTGGGATTCCTACTGCTCTGATGAGGAGCAGCAGTCAGTAGGGGTCACAGTGGAAATTAATAGTCCAGAAAGAGCAGATCCAGTATACACAAAAGGGCATAAAGCAAATAATGTGATCTAAAGATCTGTTGTTCTGTTAATTGCTCTGCCCAAGGAGAGATAAGGCTGTTGCCAGTAGTCCAGTATGGGATAGACCAGCTGTGAGAATCCCTGGCATGGAGAGAAACATACCTTGCACTGAAGTACCAGCCTCAGTAAAGCAAACATTTAAGTCTGTGCAGACCATCATCTACTTATCTGCCTCACAGGTGTAAAGGAAAAGCAGAAATTAAGATGAAAGGCTCTGAGCTCTCCTGGCAGGGCACAGGACAGGAGGGGGATGATGATAAGGACCTAGCACAGGATTGTGTTCTTCCCACCTGCATAGTAAAAACCCCACAAATGTAGCCCAAATACATAATTTTCCCCATAATCTGTGAATAGCTAAAGATAGTCCATAAGGAAAGATCAGTCCTTCCCCTGAATGGACAATTCATATTGCAGTGGTTGTTGCTTGTTTACAGATATGTAATTGGTTTCTTTTTGTCTTTTGAGTATTTATGATCTTTATGATGATTTTGGAATTACACTTGTGAAGTAAGAAGATGTAGCAGGCAGTAATACATCCTAACAGCTTCAGTGCATCAGTCTCTTTGCTGCTGTGCCCTTTATTTTACCCAGATAACAGAGTACTCTTATGTCCGTGCAGCTGTGACCATCTACGTGTTGGAAGGGACACCTCCAGAACGCATTTACCAAGTTGATGCAGCTGATCCTGAAAATGAAAAACTCCAAGTAAGTTGTACTAACCAAAAAACTCCAGAGATTATGTAATCTGCTGAGTCTGAAATGTGAATCACCATCATCTTTCAACAACTTCCTTCCTTATCAGAAACACAGGAAAGGTTTGATCTGGAAAAAAATAAGCATTCTCAATACTAAACTAAGAAAAACCTGCCTTAATGTTTGGACAAAAACTATATTTTAAGTTCTCAGCCATCCAATATTAAGGGATATTGGAGGCAGAATTTGATATAGTTAATCAGAGAGACAGTAAAAATTGTGAATTTAAAATTAAAAAAATAGCTTACAAAATGTTTCATATAGATGACAGTGACTAAAAATAAATAAAATTTTTAACTTTCTGTATCACAATGTAAATTCTTTTAAATGAGACCATAAGGAAATCACTTACAAGGCAAATTAATATCAAGTTTTTGACAATCTCAGGACAAACTGTGACCTTCAGTAATGAAAATGTGAAAATGGCTGATCTGAAAATACTGGTGGTATTCAGAAAAACTTGTGGAAAATGTTAAGTTGGTAGCTGGGGAAAAGTAACTGCACTTAGCTAAGAATTATGTTGTATCTTTGCTTTATTTAGTTTGGCTTTATAAAGTACAGTACATTCAAGAACTGAACCCAAAGACGCTACTTCAATGTTTAGTGTTATTCAAGAAAGCAATTAGCTTGAAGTCTGTCCTGAGTCTTTGCCCAGTCAAACTGAGCTGGTGAGGAGGGAAGCAGAGCTGTGGGAGTTTAGCTCTGCTTTGTGTTCAAGAGCAATGGCAGTGAGTTCCATGTGCCCTCTAACCTGACATATCTGAGGCATAAGAAGCTGCAAATAAAGAAATGCAGTTACATCCTTGGACAGATCTGCTCAGTGGCTTTTGCAGGTTATTTGCATGGTGCAAATAACTTTCCCTTTTCTACAAGGCAAGGAATGAATGAATGGAGGTATGTTTAAAGACAAAAAGACTAAATTTTTGTTCTCTTCATTTCAGTATTCACTGCTCCCTGCAACATTGCCATTCTCAATCAGGAAAAGTGGAGACATTTTTTCCACAAAAGAATTTGATTATGAGAAAGATCCACACTGGTGAGAATGTATTTTATTCCCATAGTTTATAGCATTCAGGGAAATGTTTTCTGACATACACAGAATAATTCCTGTTCTGTTTTTCTTATCTAACAGTTACTTTTTAAATGTAACAGTGACAGATCCAGAAGGACTCAACTCAACCAAAACAGTGAATATAAATATAATTAACATCAACGATGAAAGACCTTACTTTACCATGTGAGTAAAAATTTTCCATTGCATTCAAAATGTAGGTGTTTTCTCAGGTTTACTGCTTTGGCACCAGTGGGAGGGTTTAACATAAGGGCAAATAACTATGACAACAAAATACTACTGAAAAAAGCATTTTAATTTTGCTATGATTCCTATTCTTATACTGGAAAGCTTTGTCCTAATGTTCCTAATTTATTCTTATTTATGTTCTTAATAGTTTAAAGTTTTCTAGGCTCTGTCTTCATGCTAAGAACAGCCAAAAAAGCCTGTTTTACTTGTTAGCATTTATAGAGGTTAAAGCTATGCAAAGATCTGTGGACAAGTTCAGACAAGGAGATTAATTTCACCCGGTGTGAATACAATCATATAGAGTTTTCTCCTTATGTAGGTGTGCATTTCATCATAATTGTGTTTATTCATGCAGAAATGTCTAGACATAAGAAGGTCTCCCTTTTGATCAGTCTTCCTCTTCCCAGACACGCTTGTAAACAATAGGTGATCTTTGAAACTTTGTTGTCTCTTACTATGTCCTAAGCAGGAAATTGTGTCATAACACACAAGTCAGAAATATCTTTTGAAGACTAATGGAGTCAGGAAATATCGAAAATGTGGAAAAATAGGGACAAATATGTATGTGCTGCAAGCAAGCTGTTTTGCTGTGGAAAGCACAGTGGACAGTTGTTTCTGAAGCAGGAGCCTGACAATTATCACAGTTGATCTGACTCTGTTGTTGATTTATCTGTGTCACTGTATGAGACACTGATGGGATTCAAGGCACTGCCATTGTGTCTCTTGATTGTGAGACTCTGCAAGTTCCCTGCTGAGAATATTTATGATGCCATCTCTGCAAAAGTGAAGACAGGATAGCCCCTGGGGCCATGCCAGGAGGTTCCAGCCACTGGTTTGGAACAATCTTCTGGGTGTTGTCTTGACCCAGAGCAATGGGTGTCTCCTGGGCTGAGGCAAATCATCTGGACCTTGATGGATAAAGGGGTGAAGAATCTGAAGAAACAAGAAATTAAATGTTAGAAATAGGCATAAATTGTTGTTGATGTTGTTTTTGCTACCTACTTAATACTTGAACCTCATGTCTGCAATAACAAGAACTCTAGTAGCTGATTCCATGTTACTGTACTTCTGCAAGGAGAAGGAATCCTGTTCCCAGTACCAATGTCTGCACATTGTGTTCTAGATGATTGTTGACTCCTATTTTGCTATTTCTGTGTATTTATCCTTGTGTCTGAAATGCCAAAAAAGCTCTTTTAAATATTTATCTACTTGTTTGAATTAGTGAAAGCTGCAGTGGCTTGAGAATCTGTAACACCTAAGTTCTAAGACTCTTTTGGCACAAATAGAGTCTAGTATTTGTTTGAATCTTGTCCTTTTTTAGATTGACACTACTGATCAAAAAGAGCAGCTCAGTTTGCAAAGAATTTTAGATTAAATTGTATTTCATGATCTATCCTTAATATGCACATGTATGGCCTGTCCCCTGCTACAATGTGAGCTGCGTGCCGGGTCTAAGTACTTCCTGACACTAATAATTAGTTCTGGAGTAAGAGCTGGGGAAACGTGAGGAGTTAACAAACCTCCTTTATTTTACCCCAATCATAGATGTCAAGAACCGAGTTTCAAAGGGTCTTTTTAATTGTTCCCATAGTATATGCAAGCACATCTGGTTTTGGTGTTCACAACACTATGTTGGCATTCAGCCTTTTGAAACTGTTCCTGTTAAAATCAATGGAAAACTTGTGGAGTCAGGAAAACAAAGGAGAAGAAAACAAACATATGCTTCCTTTGCAGTTATATTGCAGTGACTAAAAGGTCTGCTTGAACCATCCTGTAACCACCACTGGCAGGTGGTAGACAGATGACAACAGAACACATCCCAGACATAGTTGTGTAGGAAGTGACCCCAACTCCTCCCCAGCTGTTTCTTTGTGCAATGGGGGTGTGCTCAGTAATATCCCACTTCTTCCCAAAATATCTAGTGGGGAGGGGATAACGACCATGTTGCAGAAGGGTTGGTAGGACTATGAGGGTGGAACTGTGATGAGTTTGCTGTTCACAGAGAGGTTGGAGTTGGGGTTCCAGTGGTCCTAGGGAATTTCCTACTTTGGGGCAAATACAGATAGAGATGTGGGAGTGAGTGGGATCTGTTTATTTCTGCATGACTCTGGAAGCAACAGGAGAACAAGGAAGGAAGGGATTCAGTGCCAAGGATGAGATCAAAACTTAGTAAATAACTGACACAACAGGCTTCAAAAACTCCTTGTTTTCTTCTCTCTGTAAGTTAGGTGTTTTTACCGGGAAAACCCTATGTGATTTCTCGCCTGTATACTTGCCTCTTTTCATATGAACTGACAGAACAGTTGAAGATAGTGTGTCTTCATAACCATTTTAAAATTGCAAGTGGAGCTCTTGAGGCGTGGGATCTTCTGTTCTGTCTCTGCAATTCTCTGCTCCAATTGCTAAGTGCCCCATGAAGTGTGTCTTCAGAGAGCAACAAATAACTCATGTTTTCCTGTGCTGGAAACTACAGACTAGTCAATTACCTAAGTGGTAGCATAGAATGTTTTAAAAGTGCAAAAAGTATTTAGTCTTGGAACACACTTCTAATGTTTTTTTGAACGCTAGAGGACCTTCAACTCCCTTTGAGTTCCAGAATCAGGAGGTGTGTGTGTGTTTATGTGTGAGTAATACAAATCAGTCTTCTGAAATTCCTTGCACCATTTTTGTGTCCTGGCCTATGCCTATTTTTGCATGTGGTTCAAGTTCTGAAATTGTCTACCTGAGTACCCATGTGAACATCAAACTGCAACCACTGTAAGCAATCCTGCACAATTGCTTGCACAATGCAATTTATTGTGACCTATAAAACACAGTTATTGGAAAATCTGGGAGCACTGGCACACCAAATAGTGGCAGTAGAGAACCATTTTCCCAATGTAAAATGCATCAGATAGACAGATGCTGCTGGAGTTTGAGGCATGTTCTTCTGTTAGGCACCCAGAAGAGTGCTCCTTCCTGCCTTTGCCTTCTGCAGCAACAATTCAGTTTTTCTGTATTATTGTTGCCCCCAAGAGTGCTCCAGAATTCATCCCAAAAGATGGTTAACCACATTACTTATTGTAATTTTTGCTTTTCTCTTGCAAAATGAAGGAATTAAAGCAAATATCTTTATGACCTGGTGGCTCTGTACAGATATGGATGGCTTGATTTAACCACCCCCTTGATTTAACCACCCCCTCTTCAACTTCCATGGTTCTGTGAAAGTTAAATTGCTTTTACTGTGGAAAACTTGCAGAGGAAGAGCTTTTACTTGTGTGGCTGTGTCATGCTTTATGAACATGTGCCAGTTCAGCTACTGCTACATGTCCAGCTGGCAGAACCAATGACTGGGATATTTATCCAGACATGCAAATAGCCATCACTGAGCCCAACAAGGCCATGGCTCTGCTGCTACAGTTGGCTTCTGAGCTGTGTCTGTAATCAGCTGCCCTTACAAACAAGATGCATGCTTTGCTGCATTTTATCTTGTAGAAAACAAAGAATCTACAGAATTCCAGAGGAGCAAAGCCCAGGCACCATTGTTGCCAATGTAACAGCTAAAGATCCTGATGATGAAGATTCTCCCAGCAGACTTTTCTACAGTATCCAGTCATCTGACAGACATTTTTCCATAAACCCAGGTCAGACAAACAAAAATGTGACTTCTGACATCTGAAAAATAATAAAAAAAAAAGAGACTGTCTACTTTGGAGAAATTATTTTTGCCATAGTTTTAAATAGACTTTATTTTGTGGCTCCTTATAGCAATAAGGAATGTGCTCAGTCCCTTATTAAGGCCAAATTCTTTGATCAGCTGACCAACACTTGGTAAGATGTCTTGGAGAAAGTAGACCAAAGGTGACTTCTTGACAAATATTGACTTGTTTCTGGAGGGTCATGGCTCCTTGGGTGGAAGTAAGATTGCTGAATATTTGAGGACTGCAGTGACCTTTCTGGGGCTCTTGAAACAGCTGCAGGTGGTTAGACCATGATGTCCTCCCTCCTGTCTGAAATCCTCTCTAACACTGAGGTGCACAGCAATTCTATACCTCAAGTTCATTTTTCTATTCATGACCCTCCTCAGTCAAGACCATCCAAAAAGAGTCCTTTTTCTCATGGTGACCCTATCTTCTTCATGCTCTCTGGGGTCTGTACATTTTTTCCCCAGGATTTTTTCCTCCAGGGCTGGCATTCAGTGGCAGCTTTTCCCCTTGTCTGCTGTTGCTTTAGAACTGTTTATCACAGTTGTTAGAAGCGCCACACAGCACAGTGCTGTGGGGGATAAGGATGATCCTTAAAGCTTTGGATTCCCTATACCCTTTGGCCTTGTATTGCCACCTTCCTCCTCAATTGCATTCCAAAATGCAGAGGATGTATTCACTGTTCTTTTAACTCCTTTGTGCTCTGGGAATAGTACTTGTACTGTGCCATAATATTTTTGATAGAGGCAAACAGAAGTGAAAAAACAGTATTAAGTGAGTGGCTGACCACAGCACTTGGCACAGTCTGTCACAGCTCTGTTGATGTGAGTAGATTTGGAGGTGCTGAAGGATGCTTGAATGATAACAGTGGAAAGTGTAGCTGTTTTACTAGCTGGGGAGCAAGGGCAGCGCAGGCATTAGCAGCTCACTGTCCTTGATACTCAGTGAATGCGTTTATTTCTGGCTTGCACTAGAAGCTTGGGAGTAAGGGAAACCTAAATGTTTTACAAACCTGCTGCTGAGGCCTCCTAACGTGGGTTTTTCAGCAATGGTATCTAGCCATTTGTCTTACCCAGAATGGTCAGAGCCATTTTTTGTCACTTAAAAAAAAAAATAACTAAACCAGCCACGATTTCCACAGAACAGAAGACTTTTTGTTCTGCTACTTGTGTGTGGAGCTGGCCTACCCTCTTGCACATGCACCATGACAGTTTGTTGCTTTCTCCCATGGTGAATATCTGACTTCTGGCTGCTCTCTGACAGCAACTGGAGTGTTGCAGGTGACCGGGAGAGTTGACCGGGATGCGCTTCCACTGCGGCTCCATCCTAACATCTCACTGATAGTCCGGGTGGAGGATGGCCCCAGCAGCGGCCATGCCAGTGAAATGGAGATCACAATCATTATTGATGATGTCAATGACAACCCACCAGAATGCAATCCTTCTGCCTTCAGGTATGGAGTCTCTTCCTTGCCTTGGTGCTGCCTTTCTGCCCCAGACCAGTGAGCAGATTAGGGTACATCCCCAGACCTGCAGCTGGAGTGGACATTTGTCATTAGCCTGCCCATTGTACAGGGCTGTTGTCCATCACAACACATGGGTCAGATTCTGGGTTGCTTTCTCCATTGTTCCATATTTAGATCTAGGACTTCACTTAAAAATAAATCAGTGTTTTGGCCTGTGATATATGAAGAGTGCAAAAGGAGAAATATAAGTTGCTCTGACAGGAAATGTCTTTGTTTTAAACAGGAAAGAAGCAAATGAAAATACAACTCCTGGGACATTTCTTGTTGATCTTAGAAATTACTGTAAAGATATTGATGTTGATCCATCAAACAACCAATTTAGTTTCACTGGATTATCTGGTTTTGGAAGCAATAACTTTGCTCTGGAGTCCACTGTGTCTGGAAGACTTGTGGTCAGTCATTTGTGGCTTTATGTTAGATTACACCAGTAGAGAAGTCAATTTATGAAATATTATAAGGGATTTTTCTAATTCATTGTACAAGAAAAAAAAATACTGTAATCCATTTCACAGTAGGTATTATGTGGAGAATGACTGTTTTGACTGGTTGTGAACTAGGTATCCCTAGATAGGATGCTTTCTAAGGATTCCACAGAATTTAGTGAACAGAGACTGTTTTCTTCAGTTTTAAATAAATGTGCTAGATATGATTGAAAAAAATATTCTTTTTTAGGGAGTGTGAAGCACCAACTTTGATATGGATAAACAGAGAAATTTGATGCCATTTCATATTCATTTACTCATGACAGACTGTGGAAGATCCTTGCTATTCAGCATGAAGAATATAAATACTTGAGAAATCTCATACTCAGTAACTCAGTAAATGGTCAGAATCATAAAACCTCTCTGAGTGGCAAAATTTCACAAAAGTGTGGTAGGATTTTCACTTCTGTGATTTCACGTGTCAAAATATGGATTCCTTATGCTGATAGCTGCTGGCAAACTTGCATCGGCCAGAACCCCACCAGTTCCTGGACATGTGCAATGGTGGATCTTTTTTTGCTTTGAAAAGAACCATGGGCAACTATAGAAAAAGGGAAACAACAAAAAATAGGCATTCTGTCTAGCAGACAAGAGTGTTACAGGAGCAGTAAAATGATTTTGTATGGTTTACTTTAATTTTGGAACTGAGGTTTCCTTGTCAATAAGAACTGCCCTTAGCTGCTTCATCTGCCAACATAAAAATCATTTTCCTTGCTGCACAGGATATGATTGCTGTCAAGCCTTTGATTGCTGTGTATGTTCAACGTAACAGACTATACAAAGTAAGCTGTGCCTCCAGGAATCTCCCTGAAGAGACAACCAGCACTGGATGCCTGTGTGTTGGTCCTGCTGCCCCAAAGTTTATGAGGGTTCCACAGCAAGATAGAGAGCTCAGAAAATTAGAATTTAAATCTGTGCAAGCCACCATTTGGTAACAACTTGGTTCCTGGACAAACACTCATGGTGATACCCTCTTTTTCAATGTCTGCAGGCATGAGCTCAAGTAATAGCTCAAGCTATTACTATTAACAATGGCAGATCCTTGTTGAGCGAAGAAAGGATAGTGTAAATAGCCAGCTCATTACACAAGCTTTGAATTGACTAGGTAAAAGGTCAAGACCTTATCACCCAAATGATTAAAATTTCTGCTCTTAAGGGGAAGGAATTTTGTTGGCAGAAGTGTGAGTATGTAGAAAAAGCCTGGAATTCAATCCTGGAATTGACTATTAGCCTGTGTTATTCCTATAGAACTGTTCTATATACCCAAGGGGCAAATCACACTTACAGAATGCTGAAAAGAGTAATTGTCATCATGTGTTCTCTGAGTTCATGTATGGAGATATAATTATGATTATGTTCCTTTCTATTTAGATCAATGGAACTATTGATTTAGAAAACCCAGCTAATCAAGGTGTTGAAGTTTATACACTGACTGTCAGGGTGCAAGATATTGCCCATCCTACCTACTCAAGCAAGTATCCCTTTTACATTTCTTTTGATAGTTTTCTGTGCTGTAACAGCATGGAGAGAATAATACCATATGTATTTTGAATATATGCATGAGAAAATTTCACAGCCATACTTAACTATGATTTAATCTTCTGTTATATTTCCAGATATCATCTACATTTACATCAGGATAAAGCCAGTGAATGAATTTTTTCCAGTCTTCCTTAATTTATCTTATGTATTTAGTGTTTCAGAAATTACTAAAGGTACAGTAAGTAGAACCTAAATGATAGAAATAATGTTGCCATATTGTTAAGTGCCTTTTCTCTCCAAATGAATTTTCATATATGTAGATGAGGCAAATGGCTCAAAGTTCCAGTTCAACTAGGGTCTCACCATACAACCACCTACTACCCTTAAATAGACTAAACTGGCAAAAACTCCAATTGTACAGATGGAAGCTGAGACACAGACAAATTCAGCAATTGCACAAGAAATCTGGGACAGTGCCAGGAACTGAACTCAGATGTCTTGTTTTACACTGTCTTTCTGCTCTTGCTAAATTAGCCTTTTGGAGGGACTGTGGTGCACAGAAACCTTTACAGACTGACACAGACAAGTGAGGACTCCCTTGGCCCAACCACAGAGCACTTCTGCTGAGGTTCTTTAGAGACTCCTGTGTTTTGGTATTTACTGCTAGCAACCCATGCACAGGGGAGCCATAGCACACCATAGGGAAGTAGTGCTTATCCCACCATTGCTTTAATTTTTAGTTAAAACTAAACCAAATCTTTAGCTCAGTTTCATCTGCACCTTCTGTTACTTCAAATGTGAATGAAATATGGATTTTCTGTCTCTCAGTTGGATCTAGCATTGGAAGAGTGCATGCCACAGACAAGGACTGGCCACCCAGTGTCATCACTTACTCCATTGTAGCTGCAACTGGCACCAGGGATTACACAAATATCTTCTGGATCAGCCCAACAAAAGGAGATGTGAGGATTTTAGCTAGATTAGACTATGAAACAAGTCAGAAACATATTTTCATAGTACAGGCCTCAGACCAAGAGAATTCTGCAACAGCATCAGTGAGTAAACCCACTCTACTACTTCACCTTTACCTACATCTTTCTCTCTTCTTCCTAGCAAGAATAATAAGACATTGGGCAAAGCACTTTGATCTGTAAAAGGCAGGTTCAACCCCGCCCAGTAATATATTACTCAGATGAAGGAGGTGTTGTTCACTCAGTGTTGGTTTATTTCTCACAAAAAGAATAAAATAATATTTTAATGTTTTTAACTGTGATGTTTGTTTCTCAGACTTTTGTTTTTCTTATTTTACCTGAACAGTGAAATTATTTTCTGCACCCTAAACAATTTAAGTTATTCTTTATGGCTATAGAGGTACTAGAAAACAGAAAAAGGACAGGGTCATGAGGCCAGGTAACACAGTTTAATTGTAGCCATGCTTAGTGGCAAATTCTTTTTGGAATCTGTGTAGTGTCCCTTGGCCCTCAAACATACTTTTGAATTTTTTTGTGATTTTTTTTTCCCTGAAAAGTGTTCAAAGTAATGTGAGAATTGTATTGCAGCGTATCAGAGTTGTGTTTTCATGGAGTGGTAGAGAGAGGATGTGGATGGGAGGAGGGCTCGGGCAGCCTCTTGGTTTAGTGTCAGAGGGCCAGTAGCTGTGTCCACTTGGCCTGCTGGAGTTGTGCCTTGCCCTGACCATGATCTACTTTTTTTCCTGATGGTGTTATCTAGCAAGAGCCAAGACCATGCCAGGTACCAAGAAAATATTTAACAGCAGAGTTGCGCCTAGGTTTTCTGCCCAGACCTACTTTATTCAGAAAAATAAGTATAAATGCTATATCCACTAAGGTATTTTATAGTAACTTCTTTCAAATCCCCGTGTCCTTCACAGACAGGCTCCTTTTGACTTCACATTTTGTCCCTCATGACTCCTTTACATTTGATTTTTACACATGTCTTGGGGGTAACACAGGTACTAGGCTTGCTTTTCATTCCAGCCAAGCACCACCCATAGAGTTGCTACCTAGGAGTCATTTAATCTCTTCATCATCTGCAATGTTTCAAGGTGAAAATTAATGACAATTTAGCATCAGAAGCTTTTAACAATGTCAAGTTTATATGTTGCCTGACTAACAGACATTAGAAGAAAGAACTTTGGGAAGGGAAACTTTTTCTTTTAGCTAGCTAATCCCAGTTGACATCAAATACCTCTGGTGCTATTCAGGGTGCTCCTATCCATGCAAGAGGCCATTACCAGCATTTCTCGCTCGCTGGGAAGAGTCTATAAACACTCTTCCTTCCATGGAACATACTCTAAATGGTTATTAAATATGATAAGAGGTCTAAGTAATGATTGTGAAGCAAGTTGAGAGTTTTGGAAGGGAGTTTAATGATTATGTGGTACTATTATTATTTCTCATTTTGGCTGTAACACAAGTCAGGTTGTTCAAAGGGACATGTCATCTTGAAAACCCTTCACTTATGGAAGATGGCTCAGGTTACAGAACTTGTTCCCAGAAGAATGCTGATCACAAGAATTGAAGGACAAATGATCACAGACATTTTCTGGTGGGAGCTAGTTTAGAAAGGGACTTCAGTGCTTTTAAACAGTTGTTGATCAAAAGAACAGAATGGACAAAACCAAACAGTTTCTGAAATTAAAAAAAAAATCTGTCCCAGTACACTGAAGCAGCTTCAGCTTGATATTGCTCTTTTCTTCCAGGTAACCGTGAATGTTTTGGAAGTAAATGATGAAGAACCAGTTTGTTCACCCAATTTCTTCTCACTTCAAATCCCAGTTGATTTAGCTGTTGGGACCAATATTAATGGCTTCAGGATTGAATGTCAAGATCGTGATTCTGATCCCAGGTCTTTCCGTTACTTCATTAACAAAGGTACTGTGGGTGAGCTGGGAACAGTGAAAAAAAATAGTGAATGCTGATAGTTCACTTATATTTATAAACAAAAATCTAACATAGTTTGTATGCTACTTTTCTGGTGTGCTAGCTGTGATCCACAACTCTGCATATCATTACGTTGATCCTCTCTCCACAAGCTGGCTACTGGTGCTACTGGTGCTGACAGCTAGAACCACCCCCTTGCAAGGCTGGATTGCCTGCCATATTAATCAATAGGTTATTAATTACACATTGACTATAACTTCAGAAGAATGAGCTGGAATGGTGTGCAGTGTCAAATTTCCCTTCCAATTACAGCTGACTAAATCTTGAGAAACGATGGAAAGTTCTGTATCTCTGTGTATCTCATCATCACATAGATGCTGGTGCACTGTTCAAAACAACTGCTGGAACCTACATGTCGTAGGTCCATGCTGTATGCAATGAACCCTCATTTTAAAAATCCATCTTTGACCCTGATCAGCTGCATCCACCTGGAGAACTGCAGTAGTATGGGATGACACTCAGCTTTACAAAAATGGAAGCACACTCTCTCAGAGCAATTCCTTCTTTTCTTGCTGAGGTGACTGCTGTGAAGGAGGGAGCAGATTGTTCAAGTGCTAGCAAAAACTGTGAACATCAAAAGAGAGAATCTCTGTCCTGCTGTAGTCCCTTGATGCCACAGAAGGAGCTCTGCAGACATGGTATTAACACGTAAATCTGTATAATGGCTATGTTAGTAAATCCCTGACCACAGGCCCAGTCCTGGTGGTACAGACCTGGGCTGTGTTGTGCATTGGCCTCTCAGCCACAGAGCAGCTCATGGCCCTTTTTGTGCTATAAAACAGGCATGGCCTTCAAGAACATGTCAACTCTTCATCTCTGTGGGGCCACAAGAGCAAAACCAAAGCATATTCGGTGCCTCTTCAAGGCTCTGATTTCCCGTATACGTGGTCTGTCCAGATCCTAGCTGCTGGGGCTGGTCTCCCTGCAGCCGGGGCCATGAGCAGCTCTCCAGCTACAATGGACAGAAAGCAAGGGGTGGGGAGCCAGCATTTCTAAACTCTCCTCCCTGCCCCATGATGTTGACAGAGCGCTGGAGGCAATGAATGTCACGAGTCTAACTCTCTTCGAAGGCCACTGCCTCAGGCAGATAGAGAAGACATGAAGAGGGGCTGGAGCAGCACTCCAGAGATGGCCCAGTAGCAGAATGAACCCTGCCACAATGCAGGGTCCTCACCCCAGCTGGGTGTTGTTGGGTGCTCCCCAGGTTCTAAGTCCAGGTCTTTCAGGTCACCTATGCTCTTGTGTGCCCTATGGCTCTGAAGTGTTCCCACAGCATCCATTCTGCTATGTCCCCATATAAGGTCTTATTCTAGATTGCAATGCTTTTATGACTGTATTGTTTTAAATTATTTTATATGGTACGAGGAAGATCAAGGAGCCCTTCTTGTCATTAACATTTCACCACACCTCACCACTTGTTATACACATTTACTTTAATATGGGATTAAAGTAATTTTTTTTTTGCATTTTGGTGTTACCTTTTTGCAGGCAATGAAAATAGACATTTCATCTTTTCACCAAGCGCTGGCTCCAACACATCTCATCTGATTCTTGCATCAAGGTTTGACTATGAGAGTGGACTTGATACAAACTGGATTTACAGTCTGAACGTCCACATAACAGATGACAATTTAGTATCTGCCAGGGACAAAACTACACACTTAATTAAAACTGGAACAGTGACTTTAAGCATCAGAGTTATCCCAAACCCAACTACTGCCACAACCACTACAGTAAGTTCACTAAGACTTATGTCCAATTCTGCATTTCTTTTATGGAGTAATCTACACAGGAGTAAATAAAAGAGGATAGATGTATGCAAAAAGAAAGCAAAAACCTAGAGTGCATCTAGTCCTGGGAGGTTCTGAGCCCTGCACTCTTATGATGAAGCCAGAGGTGGTTGATGTGCTCAGTATCATGAAGGATTAGTCCCAGGTACAGAGTCATAACACGTGTTTTGTATTTCTAAAACAAAAAGGGCATGAAGCCAAAGGACTGGGCATGCTGCCATTACCATGCAACTGGAAAGTTAAAGATTTTGGCAGCTTTATTAATAAGGAAAGAGCAGGGATTAACCTTTGCCTGGAACCTTAAAATTACCTCATGCATTTTGCACTACCTCTTTTCTTATTCATAACTCTTCTCTCCCCCAGCTGCCTCGCAGTTTTGTGTGCTTCTTTATCATTGGAGCACATTAATCTGTGGCTATCAAAGTTGAAACAGACAACAACAACAAGTCCTCATTTCTCAAAAGGGTCTCTTTTCCAGACCTGAGGTCACTGTCATGTAAAACTTGGAGCAGCATGTCAGGAACCGAAGCAGTTTTGCACAGCCTCAGCGTGTTGCTGAAGTTTCAGCAGGTTTCAGACAGCAAATCCAGAGGGCTGGGATGGGTCTTTCCTGAGCTCCATGCTCATGTGATGGCCATAGCCGAGCTGAGGAAGCCTGCACAACTTTTGGCAGCCCAGGTGGGATCTAACATTGCACAGCCTGTGGAGCTGTGGGCCTGTGTCCAAGCAGTACTTTCCACTTCTCCGCACAGCCATCCTAGTTGAGTTCTGTCTTACCAGTTTAATTTTGAAGCTGTTTTCCATCAGGCTGGTGCAGGATGTACAGAGAACTTGCTTTTGTCTTGCCTGTAGATGTGACACAGCCTGCAAGTATAGGCCACTCTGTCCCTATCCTTGTACCTGTCATCCCTTCATGCCTTACTGCACCATCTTCCATCATCCACAGTCCATCCATTCCCTGCCTGCCTGCAGAAGGCATTACCCTTTGCTCTCTGGCATTCAGAAATGAAAATGAGTATCCAAATGAAGTGGTGAAAGAGGCCTTGGCCCTAAAATTGTCTAGATCTTCTAGAGGCTCCTGCTAACTGAGCCAGAACCAAAGGATCCTGCAAACAGCACATACAAGTCTAGTTGCTTTGCTGTGAAAATGCTTAGATCCAAATTTTCAGACTGATTAATAACCCCATTCTTATCTAATGCTCTTTTGGGAGCAAATCTTGATGTGGAAATGAAAAGTTAAGCTGAATAAACTTATTCTGTATTTCTTTCCTGTGCTTTACCACAAATACAAGCAGTCTCAACCACATACCACAACATTAAATGTGTCTCTCCAGAGATATCAGCCTTCCACTTTCAGGCTGTTTTCCAGAAGAACACTTCCATTACAGCAGGTTCTCCCATCACTATTCTTTACATGTGTTCAGTGCAGCAACTTGATGAGTCAGAAACTGAAAAGCTGGTAGTGTAGAAAAGAAGCCCCATCCCAAAAAGTAACTTGTGACTTCAGTCCAGGTGAAGATAAAGTGGTAGTGGTGATTTTGAGATTATTTGAGCCTTTCTCTAAGGATTGGATGTATCTTTTTTTGACAAGACTAAGTAGGTTATTTTAAAATTATCCTTAAACTGGAAAGAAATAGATACCCTGCTCAATTTCATACTCAGTGTGATTACAAATGCCTTACAGAAAATTAAATAAAAACTTCAGTAGATGATCAAAACTAATAGTATCACACTAGATAATGAACCACGTAGAGTAAATGAGTAATTTCTGAAATGTGTGAGGATCGTTTCATAATGGCACCTTAATGAATGAGCTGCTAGCACCAAGTGATGTGCCAGCTCAGAGATGTGTCTCCTGACACTCAGGAAGATGTGGGAGATTGCAACTGCTCAGGAAGTGTGGTTTTTCCTTCTGGAACAAGTCACTGGGTAAAAAAGGAGTTCCACTTCTTTTTATACAATAACCCAGTTCCTTAAGGTTCAACTCCTCTTACAAAGCAGGCTGAATGATCACTGCAGTGAAGATGACCCACTTCCAGTTTTGCCTTCGGTAACAAGAAAACATTGTCTCAGTAATGGCAGTATTCCCTGAACTTGCCCGCCCTCCAACAGCGTGCTTACAGCCTCTCAGGCAACCTGGAGCTTTTAAACTCCACCACGACATGCTTGTTTTAATGTAAGATATTGAAACGTGATCTGGAAGCTCCCCTTTTCCTTGTGGATGGGCTCCATTTCACCTGCCTTTGGTTGCCCCAGGAGCTCGGTGGTCCATCCCAGGCATCTGAGGTGCCTTGGCAGTCAGCAGGCAGGCAGGCACACTGTCTCCCTCCTCCTCCCTCCATCATCTGCAGAGCCCCGGGGCAAGCTCGGGCAGGGTGCCTCGGTGCAGAAGTTCAGCCAGATGAAAGGTGATGTTGCTGTCAGTACGCAGCCTCGAGGAACTCTTCCTGTCTTGTTTTAAAAGCCCGGCTTCACTGTTGTGACGAAAAGGGAGAACCTCTACTCTCCGTCGGCGTGGTACGTGCCATTCGTCATCACCCTCGGCGCTTTGCTGCTGCTCGGGCTGCTGGGCTGGCTGGGGCTCCGCAGCCGCTGTCCCCCGGCGCGGAAGGGCCGCCGCAGCCCGCGGTGAGTGCCCGGCACCGGGACAGGGCCAGCAGTGACACAGGCGGCTCAGGTGCTTTAAATCTTTCATAGCGCTACGCCCTGTACTGTAGGAAATGCTAATAGCCGGTACAGCGGTATTGGGTGTTAATGGTATGAACGCAAGGAAATGCGTCCACGGCATTTTTTTCCCATGGGTTTAGTAATATTAATATTAGCAGAAGGTAGGAGTGGAATTAGCAATTATAACCTCTAAAGGCAGCTATGCTCATGAGGCTCAGTCAGAGCCTGTGCCAGACTGTGCTGATCACAAATATTTTGGTCTGTATTTGACCCCCACTCCAAGGGAGCTCCCATCTAGGTAGTTACTGGATGCGTTTTCCTCCCTCTCAGCTACAGATCCCGGCGTCCTTTGCAAATATTGGTGCTCATGCCAAATTCATTGTTCTGGCAAAACTTCTGCAGATTTCCTGGAGTTTTACCAAGCCAGTTACAAGGCTCTGGCCCATAAAGCTTACCTCTAAGTGTTCGTGCTTGGCAAAAGGCATGGAAGCACCTGGGACCAGCTCCGAGTCACTGTGAGAAGTGCAGAGATCCCTGCTGGCTGCCTTTTCAGTGGGCTGAAGCCAGACTGCCTCTAAATTCACTTTGTACTTCACCAAACAAAGATAAGCAGTCCTTTAAGTGGCTGGGATTAAAAAAAAAAAAGAAGAAAAGAAAGGGATTTCTACAACTATTCTCAGGATTTGGACATCAATTTAGAAGTTCCATTAAATGTAAAGAACTACTATGTCACCATGACTATAGTTCAAATGGTGTGAGCAAGGCATTAACAGCTTGTGATAAAAATGACAAATGAATCTAAGATACTGCTATTATTTATTAATTGGGCAAATGATTTATTGGCAGCTGGGGTCTCCCATTAAAAAGCAATTTCTATATTTTCAAAAACATTTATAACCATTCAAATTCTTTAAAAGGTATTCTCTGAGCACATCAGATCAAAAAAAAAATTGACCTTCCTCCAAGGATGGAACAAAATGACAATATCTGAAAATGTATTTTTCCAGATTATATAAATCCATTCTGCTATCATCAATAAGATTTTATTATTTTAAGAGCATTTCTTCTTGAAGAAGTCTTAGGGTTTTCTTGTTTGAGAGCAGCATTAAATGATGCAGACTTTCTGTGAAAGCAAAATCAGAAACCAAATAAATCAAGCAAATCATGATTTTTTTTTTTTATGTAGGGAAAACCATGACATTTGTTAACTACACTCTTAATCTTCTTTTTATTACAGGATAAATGCTCCAGGTGTGTACCTCTTTTCTATATTTTAATGCTTCAAAGCAAGACCTTGTTTATGATTCCATGTAAAACATATAAATTAATTTCTAGATATAAATTTAACACAGTAGAAGGGTACTGAGATTAGATAATCTTAGCCAGTTATGGAAGGCCTGACAAAGTGATTTCATGGCCTTTTTAGTCTTCAAATCTATTAACTATTAGGCAAAACACAAATTCAGAGTAGTCTGGTATTCTGGCACGGATGCCAAGAACAACGGCATTTTTCACACACAATTTATATGCTATCATTCTAAAAACAATCCCAGCCATCTATAGCACCTTCAAGAGAGATCACTGTTCTCTGATCACTTCATTTGCTCCCTTGACACCATTACTTCACATAAATAAAGATTTATTTTGAAGTATTGGTGCTTTTAAAGGGGTTTGTATAACTTCACAGGGAGATAAATCACACATGGAAAAGCATGATTTTTTTAAGCAGACTTTTTCTTTTTAGTCCCACTGCATTTCTGCTAGAAAGCATTGCTCATATGGGCTCAGTTTGACCTGGCTTTTGTAATTCTACTTTCCTCAGTCAGTGTCTCCAGCTGGAAAAAAACACAGGACTAACAAACCCCACAAAATTAGCTGTTCTCTTGGTTGCCCAGTTTGAGATATTTCAGTGTTGGCTGGTTTCCAAAAAGGGAAAGCGTTTTGCTTTCTGAAAAACTAGTTCCCAAATGCTGGGCAGCAAAGTCCAGACAGAACAGGTTTCCCATCACTGCTCAGGTTGAGATCCACCAGCAGCGCTTCAGAGTTTTGCACCCCTGGCTGCAAAGCACATTTGTGGCCAGGCGCAGTTCTCCAGAGAAAGGCCATTAAACAAATTGGCAAGGAGTGAGCAAGAAGAGCCCTCATAGCAACTGGTTAGGTATCATCCACAAATGCATGCTGTTGAGATGCCCATGGCACTTCTGCTGTATTTGTTTGCGTGTGGGATGAGTTAATAGTGTGGTAAATTTGCACACAACCAAACTGTTCTTCAGTCTGAATTTTACTTGACTGAAAATGCAGCTCTTCCATGTTTTGTCTCCAAGCTGATATTTGACACATGCTTTGCAACCACAAATATTCATGTAAAACAATAATCTGCATTTCTGGTTCTGATATTCTCAAAGGTGAATTCTTGTATTTGTTCATATTATTTAGAAAGGGAAACCTGTTTGATAACCACTGCTATTCATTCATTACTGAGTTTTCAAGACTAGTCTTTTGATTAGTCACTGGCAACTGTGGATTCTCACTCAGCTTTTGAAAAGAAATAAGACTCATTTAAGATGTCTCAGCTATTGAGTAGAAAGAATGTCTATTTCTTTGAGAAAGTATTAACTTTAGTATCTACAGTCACTATCAGAGAATTTTGATTATTAACAGTGTGCATTTTCTTTTCTGTAGAAAAGAAGAAGCCTAAGAAAGACGTGGTTGTAGTAAGTACTGCTGGCCTCAGAAGAAGAGCCAGTTTTGCCAGCCCCATCATGCCATACCATCATTGGACCCTTTTTATGAATGGTGTCTGTTTTCCAAAGAGAATATGAAAATGATAGGAAAGGAAAAAAATATTGTCCTCAAGTGCAAAACACTTCATTGTCCCATCTGGTCTCTGTGGTTTGAAGCAGCATGGGGTGTGAGGGGTGGTCACCTGCACTGGGGCCCCTTTGCTTCCAAGTGCCAAAATGCTGTACTTGGGTGGTCAGACAGGCTGTGCCCACAATGACAGGGACACTGCAGAGTTGCAGAGGTGGAATTACAAGTGCCCCAGCTTCACTGATGGCAGCAGTGCATTGCTGAGACACCACTGACTCTGACCCACCAGAGTGCAACGAGTAAGGTATGCCAGCTGTATGGAGTTTGGCCATGATAAGCTGCTTGCAGCAAAATGTCATTTTGTTGAGATGTTTCTTTGCTCCTGGATCTCAGGGCTCCTTCCTTTTCATAGATATGATTGTATAAAGGCTGCATAATTGCATAAATAGACATAATGCTCTCAGGCCTGTGGTATGGTTCCTGGAGTGGTTCTCTGCAGGTCCAGGAGCTGGACCTCGATGACACTTGTGTGTCCCTTCCAACTCAGGAGATTCTGTGAATCTGTGCAAGGCACTTTGATTAATGAACTCACTCTCCCCAGATTTTTCAGAGAGGAGATTCCCAAGCTATTCTGGGTGGAGGAGACCCTTTTGTGGTTACACACATGGAGGCATTTAGCATGTCAGAACTTATTAATTCTCCTTTAAATATTTATTGATGAAACCCTACACCACAAATGGCTCTTGTTGCCAGTTTAGATTAAACCCAGCTAAAGGAAGGCAATATACAGGTCACACAAATCCACCTCCATCCAGGTAGTTCACCATTTCCAAATCATTGCTCCTCCTTCTGACTTAACTAATTCATAGGTATCATTTCACATTTTGTGTTTCTTCACAGACAATGACAAAGCTAAACACCATCTTTGATGGAGAAGCCAGAGACCCAGGTAATAAAAAGCAATTATCAGAGGACATGAATACTAGGCTGTAACCAAACTGGATTAGTTGATTTAAATATGGTTTAACATTGGCTTTTCATATTTCCAGTTTGCTATTTCCAAGGAGAATGGGAGCTGTATCTCAAAAAGTGAAAATCAAGACAGTGCCTCAGTAACATCTGAATAGTAGAATTTACTTACAGCCCTTGAAAGCACAAATCTGATGGTCAGGCTGTTCACTACTCCTCTGCTAAACTGGAATGTATGGATGTGGTATAGGAAGGTGGGAGGGGAGGAGGAATTTGCTCCGAGTCTCCTGTCCTGGTGCTGTCATAGCTACATGGTCTCACCAGTCTCATGTCTGGGAAATGGCCAGGAGATTAATGTCACTGCAGAAGTGCTGCCTTCTCCTCCTAAACCTCTCCCTGGATGCAGGGTGGGTGGGTGAGTTGCTGGCTCCTGCACAAACCTCCTCCCTTACAGCAATGGTGCATTGCTACTGTTTATCCAAGGCTCAAGCATTGCTTGTTGGGGAGAAAAGGGAAAGCCATCAGCTGGTGACAGCTACTATGTCACCAGGCTCCAGCTCTGCAAACTCTGGGCTTATTTGATAAACCAGCTGGGAAAAGTGAAAATGAGGAGAATGCTACAAATCTCAGGATGAACTGGGGAGCTCATCCAGCTCCCCAGATGACAGCCACTGCTCTGCAGCAGGGCTCGTTACAGGAAAAATTTTGTTGTTTTCAGGAGGGTTGATCTGGCTTACCTCATTCCCCTGAAACACAGCCCCTGCCTGAGCCCCTTACTTTGATGCTTGGCCAGGAATCAGGATGCCCAGCCCTGTACCTAATGGCTGAGGGCCCCAGCACAGAGATGGGGAGCTGGTAAAATGTGACAATCAGATAAAATAGGTTTTAAAATAATAGATCTGAAAATAGGTCTGAAACAATAGGTCTAGAAATCATCCAGAAGAAGGCTTGTTTCAAGGCTTGGATTAATCTGGCCTATTTCCACCCAAGTGCCTGTGACTTGTGTTTCTTATTAGCTGGCTCAGAGCGGTTGGATGCCTTGAGCTAATGGGAAACACTAGGCATGGAGACTTCAGTACAATTTGGGCAAATAAGTGGGACCCTACTGTACAATTAAGCCCATCCACAAGGCTGCTCAAGGCCAGTTTCATCCAGGTCAAAGCTCACCTGCTATTTATAAAGAGATCTGGAGGAATGGGCTCCAAAGTCCCTGCTTTTTTCCCCTGTGTAGCTGCATTTCTAATATATTAAACATGAATAGTCTCTAGGCTGCTGAAAGAGCTGCTTTCCAGTGTTCTTGCAGGGCTGCTGGGGCTCTGTTTCTCAACCAACCTAAACATACTGGACTTAAGGATGTCTGAGCTCATTCAAAGAGCCATCCAGAGCTGTAGCATCTGTGTCATGCCTGACACAAACACTAAGCTCTGACACAGCTCTGTGCTGACAGCAGGGAAATGTGTGCTCCCCAGTTCTCCCTTCTCTTCCCCACAGCTTGATGCAAACCCTAGAGGGTCAAAGGTTTCTGGTTTGGAAATGAGATTAAATAATTCCTGGGACATCATCTGTTGAGTATGATTAGGAGGGATGGTCAGAGCCTGTTTCCTGACCTGGGCTGCTTTAATATGCCCACCTTGTAAGCAGTCAGAAAAAAATAACATGTAAAGAGATCCAGTTTCATCTTGAGTTGCTCAAATTGTGTCAATGTGTCACAAATGATTAATTCTGATACAAACTGCAACATTTAGTAACACATAACCACTGTTTCTTTCCAAGTCATAATAGTCTTTTGGTTGTCTCTTATTGCTAATGTTTAATTACAGGAAGTGCCATTATAGCTTCTGATTCTCTGTTTAGCAACATACACTGAGTTAGACTGTGATCACACTGGACACATGGTAATTTTTTGACTTATCTCTTGGTAGCAGTGAACTGAAGGAGAGGATATTTGCTTTTAATGTACAAGTGGAAATTACCCATGAAACCTGAATAGAGATAGAAATCTTTCTGACAAGGGAAGGTAGCCATGTGTGTTAAACAACACAAATTTAACAATATTTTATATATATGATAGAATCATGTACTTGTATGAAACACACAGTACTTCACTCTATTAATGGCAAAGTGGAAGAAAGCATCTAGAAGAAAGAATTTTACACAAATGGAAAAGGAAATCACACAGCCAAAACTCACTGGATCTCCAAATCCTGGGTCAGTCCAGGTGAGCTGACACGGCCTGGAAGATGTGTGTAGCATATTGTGCCCCTGAGAAGGTTTTGCTACCTCTGGTAGGAAACTCTACATGACAAAATAGGCACAGACATATACAATGGTCTTGCTTAGTATGGTTCAAGACAGAAGTTTTGTCCATTCAACTATGGATGTGTTTGTCACACTACCCAAGTTAATCCCTGGTAGCTGGAGCTTGGATAGAGTTATAGGGCGATAAGAAAGTTATTTCTTTTGGAATGTGAATGTTTTAAATATCCTTGTTCTCCTAACTGTGAAGACAATTCTTAGAGTGGCAGAACAGCCAGCATCTCTGAGTGGCTGTTGCAATGCCTGGGTCCCCTCAGAAATGAGGCTTTCCTTCTCAGGGCCACCTCCCCAGCTCAGCTGAATTCCAAGAGCTTCATGTTTCTCATTCCAGTCCCATGCTGAGAACTGTCATGTCTTAATCTGCTAAAGCAAGAATGATTTTAATCTGTTGTCTTTGTGTTCTTGCAAGTTACTGGCAGAATGTACGAGTTCAGCACACGGTCGGGGGCCCGGAGGTGGAAGAAGAGCAATGAGCCCCTTCAGCCAGTGCTGGCTATGCAGGTAACTTCCAATGCCACAGAGAAGAGTGGCCAAGGGGTGGATACAGCAGAGGCACCAAGTGAAAAAGAGCCTTCAGAGAAGAGGAAAGAGCTGACTGCAGCAACAAAAGCAGCTGCCAAGCCCTCAGCAGGGCAATCAGAAACACCAGGCCGATCTGGGCTGAGATTGCAAAAGAAGAAACAGGAGTCTGAGGATAGGGAGTTATCCTCACCAGCCCCTTAAGGCAGGAACTGACCTCTTCTCCCAAAATGAACTCTGCTTTGTTATTAAGCCAGAGTGCATGAGACTCCAAGGCTTCTCTCAACAGACCATTGATCTGAACAGCCAAAGAATCAGATGTGATTTTTCTGTCTCTCTCAGCTGTAAAACAAAAGGTGGCCATAAGGTTTATAATCCAGACACAAAGGCAGGATGAATCTGAATGTACCTTTGGCAGGTGCATGTAAGAGCAGGAGAGAAGAAGAGGAAAGAAAGCAGAGTCATGGACAGAAGTATTCAGTGCTCACTGCCTCCTACAGACTCTGGTAGTTTGCCCCTAGAAAAGTCTGCACCTCTAGCAGGCATGGTCACATCCTCTGATTGCCTTTGGGAATGGCAGCATACACAGATGTGCTTTCTCAACAATAAATGGGGTCTCCTGTCCCTGCTGAGCAACTGAATGAGTGAAAAGCACACCAGGGTAGAAATGTTTGCTGGTAAAAGTTAAAAATATTTTCTTTTCATTCAGTATTTCATTTCAACCCTTCCTCGCCCTCCCATCTTCCTGTAGAAAAGACCATGGCTTGAAAGCAGTTCTGGAGTAGAGAAAACCCAAAGCTTCTTGTGGTATCTCAGGCTGTCAACACTTTCAGCTTATTTATCTTTTGTAACACTAAGAGCATTCAATATCTTCACCTTTGGTATTTCCTCTGGCACATTTAGTGTTTTACAGAATCAAGTGGAATGTACTCAAAAGAATAATGACAGTAAACACATGGGGTGAAATAATCTTTTCTGAGAGTGAGCATGTATAATGTAAAGGCTATCTAAAAACCTGATATAAAACATACTCAACAAGATTTTATAAAATTATTTTAATCTGAAGAAAAATAATGATAAATGATGACTTTATACTCTATGTCTTTGTTTATTTTCTTTCCTGATTGCAAAGTTTTCTGACAGTAAGGGACTGATATCAGGTTTCAGAAGAAGATTTTGGTTTAAGTTGAGCAGGGGCAGTCAGTGAAGATTTTATTCAGTCTCTCACATACACTGTTTTTGTCACACAGCAAAGGATCTGGATGGAGAAGTCCACAGGAATTTCTCCAAGGATCCTACACTCCACAAAAGCACCTGTCATGGTGCTGTAACTCTTTTCTGTGGTCCAGAGGAGTGGCTTGGCTCAGGAGCAACTTCCCTGACAAATACAAATCATCTTCAGCCAAATACTGTTTCATTGCACAATCAGAACCCCAGTGTGTAATGGGCACCACAATGATACAGACCGGAGAGAGTGATTTATACTCTCTGAGCACGGTATCACTTTACCGTGTCCATGGCAGTTGTCACAACATTGTTTGATCTTCTGGCACCAACAGGGGCAGCCACACATTCAGTGCTCCAGCCCACCACTCTTTGTATTTTTTAGCTGTAAATACAGCACATTCAATTTATATCCAGGTGAGTTTCCAATGACATAATGAAACTGCAGCTTCTTAGCAGATCCTCCTAGCACTCTGACACCAAACTACCCATAGGCACACCTGGCACCTCCAGACATTAAATTTTCTTACCTGAAGAAGTTAACTGCATTACTTTCATGACAGGAAAACACAGGCTTTTTGTGTTGACTTTCCTGGGCATTTCTCTAGGACAGCTGCTTTGCTTCCTTGATGATTTTCATTTTGCTTCAGTGATTAAGGGATGAATAATTTTTTTATTTTTTTGTTTTTGAAGGAAGGGAGAAACAGGCTGTTGTTTTATCCAGGAAACTGGAAAAGATGCAGATGAATACTTGTCTTTCTTTACTACTGTTCCTGCTGCTGAACTGCGCAAACTTATTTCCTTCCTTCTTAGGAAAAAAGCCCTAACAGCAGCATAACCTGGTATCACAGCGGGCTCTGAGCTCTGTGTACACAAACACAGTGTCATGGCACTGCTGCTGCCGTGCTCTCCCACAGCTGGGCAACAGCTGGCTGAAAACCAACTGCTCTTGTCATGGTGCTCTCATACTCCTGTCTCAGAAAATATGACAGCTGAGCAAAGAGGAACCATGGATATAAGAGAGATGCCAGATCCAAGCACTAACACTGCCCAGAATACCTGCACACAGTTGAGGTGGGTTTAGGTGATGTACTCAGCATTTGTGGAGGAGAGGAGGCAGGTTTAAGCAAGGTAAAGTATCCTGTGAGTCCCATGCAACTCTCTGCATGAGGAAACAAGTGTGCTGACCACAAAGCACAGCTTCACCCTTCCTTACACTGTTGCTTCCATATGTGAAATTCTGATCTCCAGTTCCAACTCATTCTTCATCTTGATCTTTCCTATAAAATCTTATTTTGGACATGCAGAGGACTACTTCCCTTGCTTAGGATTCACAAAATCAAGGAATAACAAGGTTTTATATGAACTTTATGCTAAAGCAGCACCATTTTCTTATCACCTGCACCTACTACTATCGGTGTTCCTCTCTGTGAAGGAACCAAGAATGAATTCTTGGTCTCATTGAGCCAAAGCACATCCATTCATGTCTCTGGCTTGTCTTTGGTAGGCAGAACTGACTGACCCAGGTGTACACTTGTTATTTATTGTATCAAACAATACATGAAAATATACTTCTAAGATAAAAGCAACATATTTTTTCATAAAATAAAGATTATAATACACTGTCCAGTACAGCTTTAAATGTTAGAAGCCTCTTCTCATTGTCAGAGGAGCTTTTGTGCTTTTTAAATTCAGAAGTCTTTTGAGAACACAGAGTCAGTGTCTAGAACTGCCACTAGATGGACTGAGAGCAAAGATTAAGTGCAGCTCTACACAATAAAAGCATTTGATAATTGGAACAATTAGCTAAGAACATGAGCCCTTTCCATCATTTGAAGCTTTCAGAAGTCAAGAACTGCTGCTGTGTGCTGGAGAGGGTCAGACTAGATGCAAGGAACAGCTTCTCTAGTCTTCAACAGCTCTGTTAGCTTCTGTGAACACAGATACAAGGTGTGAACTTTGATGCCATTTATTTTAGACTGATGACACTGATAAACTGAGACTAGAAGAGGAGGAAAGGCACCTGGTGGTTCAAGCAGACTGACTGGGGGCAACAGTTCCTGACCTACAGCTGCCTTTTATATGTTATGCAATAATTTTTTCTGAAGTCAACAAAAATCGGTGCTAATTCTGCCACAGCTTTTGATTGCTGTGTCTCTGCCTATTACACATCTCTGAAGTGCTTCCAGATCTGTGGATTGGCATTGCTCTGAAAGCTTCAAGGGTGCTTAGGGAAGAGCACAGGTCACTTTTCTTGACGGGGTCTAATTCCTCCAAGCAGTTTATGTCAGATCATGTTACTGGGGTTTTGTGCTTTTCTTCAAAGGGTCCATTTTCATGCTGGTGTTATAAATAGCACTTGCAATAAACATCAGAAGTCTTGACTTCTGGCAATGTAACTTCTTTTATATTAAGGAATATAGAAGTGCCAATAATGCATTTCTTCATGATCTGAAAGAGACCTACACATGAGAACAACTTCAGCTGCAGAGATGGAGAATGCCCAGGAGGCTGCCACTGTGTGACTGCTCACGAGGAGCAGGAGATGGTGTTCAGATCCCCACAGAGAAGGAGGGTCAGACAAGGGGAGAAATCCTCCTCCTCCTCCTGTGCAAAGAATCTGGCTTCTAGGTTATCCTATGAGAGCCAGATTACAACACTGTAATGTAACTAAGGCTTTAACAGCAAGCAGCCACAGCTGCATATTGCACATGTCCCAGCTGGTTAGTTGTCTGACAGCCACAGCCACATCAGGCCTTTTGCAAAGCTCCAGCTGAAAGGCTGAACACAGGTTCAGCCCCCACTGGGCTCCATCTGCACATGTTTTGTCTGAACTAGTCCCTGCAAGCTCCCCATGTTGTCACAGGGGAGAAAGAGACGCTGGGGGTGATTTATTGACATCTCACATCTCGAATAGATCAGATGAACTGTGCCCTGAAAACAGCTCTTTCTGGATGCCTGAAGCAGGTATCAATGACTACAGAATGCACACAAAGATAGATCAGCTGAGTCTCTGCCCAGGTTGTTCAGGTGAGGGCAGGTCTGTGCCACTGCACCAGTGCCAGAGGAAGCTGAAAATGAGGGAAAAACTGAGCACAGAGGGCAGCCAGGCTCTGCTGCTGCCTGCTCAGATCCCAGGGGGAGATGGGACACCACCCATGCTTTGTCAGTGCTCCAAGGTCTGCTTCCTGGGACCTGTCTTGAGGGAATTCTGCATCTGGAATCAGATGTCATGAGATGTGCATTAAAACAGCCCAGTAGAAAAGCATGGGCATGGCCATGAGATTAAAGAAGTCAAACACAAGCTTCAGCAAGTTTCTGCAGTGGGCTCAAGGTTATTGAGTGAGACACACTTGCAAACAAATTAGATAAATACATCTTACTCTGAATTGTATTCAAGAATGGTATAACTCTGCAGTTCTTTGGTACCTAACCTCAGCTGCTGTGATCAATAGATGCCTGGGATTTGATTTTGGGGCAGAGTCCGTACTTCTGAAGCTTGAGAAGAGCAGTTGGTGAATGACATGGGCAAGGCATGGCTTGGTCTGGCCATGCAGCTCTGCTCTCTTCTTTATGTGGATACCAGCTGGGACCATGCAGACTGGAGCAGCAGTTCTGTGTTTGCACAGAACTGGCCCCTCTGTGCCCAGCACTGCCTGCTGGGCAGCTGTGACAGAGGGGCTGTGTCTGTCCCATGCACATGAACCTTCCTCAGGCAGGGTTTGCACACTGGCTTCTGTTCATGTAGGTAGCAGGAGCCACAAGCTGCTGTATCTGCACATTTAGTGCAGCTCTGGGCACAACACCCTGGGAGGGGACAGGGTGGAAAGAAAAGGAGCGACTGGAGAGGGTCCAGCAAAGGGCAACAAAGGCAGTGGAGGAATTTGGAGCATATGAGGACAGTCTGCAGGAGCTGGGCCTGCTTAATCTAGAAAAGACTGAGAGGAGATCTCAACAAAAATATCTCAAAGGCTGGTGCCAAGAGGATGTGTAAAACTCTTTCCAGTGGTGCAGCAACAGGATGAGGAGCAGTGGTCATTGAAAACCAAAAACCCACAAGAAATTCCACCTCAATATTAGGAAGAATTTTATGTTGACGGTGGCAGAACACTGAAACGACTGCCCAGGGATGTCATGGAATCTCCCTCTGGAGAGATTCAAAACCCACCTGGAGAAATTCCTGTGTAACCTGATTTTGGTGATCCTGCCTTGGCAAGGGGGTTGGACCAGAAGTTCTCCGAAAGTCCCTTCCAGCAATAATTATTCTGTGATTCTGTAACAACAGGAGCACACCTGGTCCCACCGGCCCCAGGCAGAGGAGAAGCCCCAGCGCCCCCGTAGCTGACCTGGTCCCAGCTCACTCCAGCCACTTCTCCTTTCCTGCAGGTACTGAAAGCGATGGCAGACACGGGCTCTGTACCATCCGCTCACTGGCTGGTCGGCTGAAACTCTCTCCAGGCGCTGCTGGCATGGAGGGAGGCAGGGGATGGACAGCACTTGAGACGGGAGAGCGGAGGTGCGGCGTTCCGCCCGCGGCAGCGAGGAGCCCGAGCAGCCCCGCGGAGCCCCCAGTCCTGCCCCGCAGCCCCGGGCTCCTCTCGGGCTGTCCCGCACACCCCCAGCACCGGCACGGGGCCCGAGCGGCGGAGGGGTGGCAGCTGCAGGACCCACGAGAGAGGACCAGGCTGGAAGAAAGCTAAATCCGAGAAAAACGAGGGAAAAGAGCCAGACCGTTCGGCACCATAGCAATGCAGGCGTATTCAGAGAGAGATGATCCCCTTATAGGATTTATCCGTTGCAGAGCACACTGGGTCACTCCAGGAACGATCAAATGACCTATTTTCTGTTTGCTTTGAGCTCCTCCCTTTGCCACGCTGAACTGAACCCGTTCCTTGCTGTTTGTCTGATACACAGACGGGTGCTCCTGTATTTCATCACCTACTCTTTTGTATCCGTGCAGACTGGATGCAACCAGCAGGCAGGGAAGGATGCTCCGGCAGTTCTCTGCACAGCCATGGGCATCAAAGCAAGTAGGAACCATGTTCAATCCATTTTCACACAATTTCTAAACGCCCCTCCCTGCAATATCCAGCCTGATCATATCGTCCCACTTCATGCAAGCAGTATAACCACACTGACACCTAGAGAGGAGGCTGAGATTTCTCTGTTAACTACCAGCACCAGGGCTAGCTGTCTAATACACTTACTCTGAAATGTCCTTACAGATGTGAAAGCATGCAGCCTGTGGCAGAAGCATCTATGAGATTAGACACCTCTAAAATTTCAGGGGAGGAAAAAATGAGTTTAGAAAAGTGACAGCATTCAAAGATATAAAAATGGACACTAATTTCTGCCAAAGGGTATTTCCTAGTCCCTATACCAAAAATACAGCAGTATTTGCTTGCTATGAAATACTAAAAGGCAAGGACTAAAATCCAGATATGAAACATCACCTATTCAGCTGCTACACAGCTATAAAAGTGTCTGAAGAAGTTTGACACCTTATTCTGTCAATCACTGCCCCAAAAGCTTCCCCAGGTATCTGAACAGCCCATTTGAAGCTGCCCAGGCAGATCAGAGTCGCACCAATGTCTGACAGCAGCATATCAAGCTCAGTGATATATATAAACTTCAGTGAAGAATTTCCTAAACTATTTTGCCTGATGCCAGGATGTGTTTTGGCATCATACCAATCCCAGTGGTGCTGGAGGGGATGAGAGAGAAGGGGGAAGTGAGCAGAGCATTAGTGTAACTCTGTGTCTGTCCGCATGGGGTGGGTGATGCCTGTGGGACAGCTAACCCACATCAGTGCACCCTCCAGACTCAGCAGAGCTGCAGCTTGTACCTTAAACCATTTTGTCCCCTCCCCACCACTGTTGCACATGGAGTGAGGGAGCCAGCTTGGATGATCAACAAAGAACTAAAACAGACATTTGAAGACAGCATTCCAGTGTTGTTGTGACACATAAGTCAGGACAGGGATTTCCTCATGCACAGCCAGTGTTGAATCAATACCATGCTCTTACATGTTCCTGAAGAGGTCCTGCCCCATCACTGAACCAGAAGCTTTTTCCACAGAGTTAAAAGGGCATTAACTTACCCTCTTAACAAAATAAAGCAGCAGCCAGCCCCAGGGTGCTTCCAGGCAGAACTTGGCTGTAATCACTCATCTGGCTTTTCTTGCATGAAAGAATCACTGTCCTTTCAGCTTTGTTAGCTGTAGGTCATGACAGGTGGTTGCAACAGAATGGTAGCTCAAGGGATTAATCCAGACGGGACTGATCATTTCTGCCCATTTTGGGGCACCAGCACATATGCATGGCCAGTGAAACTCCAGCCTGGAGGCCTATTGCACTTGCTGTAAATCCATACAAGTAACTTCCCAGCTCATGGAAAAGTAAGTTCATGACTTCTTGAAGAAGAAAGTAGAGATCTTCAAAGTTTCCACAACTCCTGCTCTACTTCCAGCAAGAAAATGTTGAAAGCTCTGAAGTGCCCACATTGGCCACATAGTAAACCAGGCAATCAGTAAAGTTCAAAATTAAATTACTTCCTTGATTAAGAGCTTTCAGGGCCTTGGGACAAAAAAGGAAATACAGGCCCTTTGGCTTTTTTATTTTAGCAAAGCATTTCTCAAATTCATTTCTTGATCTATCTTCATTCTTAAGATACTCTGCATGGAGCTGAATGCAAAAAGCCTCCTGTGCCTGCCAGTCCTTTCTCATTACTTTTGATGCACAGTCTCTGTGGAAACTAAAGCTAAAAATAATTTCCCTCATCTCCACCACTAGCACATACTATTTTATTCTTTAACCATAATTGCTTGATCTACCTGCATTCATGATCTTCTAGGAAGATACCTTCCCAGTATCATGCCAATTTCCATGAGTCCTCTGCAGGGGTACTGCTGGTGTTGTACCTGGGATCATTGTTTGCACACTGTCATAAAGATGAGCGTCCACAGTCACTACTGGGAACTTCTGGAAACCCCAAATTCAGCTCTGAGCTGCTGCAGCTTGAAGGGCTCTATTGCCATTTTTCTCCTTTGGACTCATTATTAGAATATTGTGTCTTCCTCTTCTGTTCAGGGATCTTTTGTTTGCTGGTCAGCTCACAGTGAAATGTCCAGTTGAATTGCAGGCTGTTTGCATGGTGTAACCAGGACCTGCTCCAGGGCAGTAGAAGCACTTCATGTTCATAAAGGGCCCAGAGCCAACTCTGGCCCTTCTGAAGGCTCCCAATGCAATATCCATTAAGTCCTTGTATAAGAGCAGGTCAAATTCAGTCTCAAGGCATCACAGCCTCCTTTTGCTGCATGCAGACTAGGCTGTTATGTGGCACCAGAAAAAGTTTTTTCATTAGATAGCCAACATCTATCCTTTACAGTCTGCCCAGTCTTTTGCTTCTTTGCTGGACAGCAATCTTCATGTCACTGCAGGCAGACACCTCAACAAGCCACTGCTGCCACCCAAATGCCAACTGAAAAATCTGAGCAATATAAGAGAATCTACAAAAAAACACCCCCGAGATCTTCCATGCTAAAGCCATCTCTCTGTGGAAGAAGTGTGCCATTTCAGCTCATAGGACCAGTCACAATATAGAATAAGTGTTCTCTAGCTATTTTAGAGTGATTATGAAATGAAACCTGAGGACACAATTCCTGTATTAATGTGGCTGTTGAGGGAGCAGCTAAAACATTGTGTTCTGCTAGTGCCAATGTAAAAGCAGAAAATAATTTCTCTGATCTGAAAGCTGTTAAAAAGAAAATACTACAAAACTTGAAAAGGAGTACGGTCTGGAGGCTCATAAAGATAATAGTGAAATATAGTATTTTCAATTCATAAGAAAGGGAAAAAAAAGCCACAGAAGCATAAGGCAGGAAAATCCAGCAGAAGGACTAGCATGCACAGTGCAGCCATTCACCCCAGAGCAAAGGAGTACTCCAAGGGAACTTGATCATCTTAAATGTGAAGCTAAAATTAGCTGCTTGCAAAAGCAGATCGGGATGCAAAAATTAAAAATAGCTGCTGTATCTGCAGAAAGTATTGGAGAATTAGATTTGAAGTCACCAGAGGAAGATGATTTAGGGGATGGTATATGTAAATGAGAAAATAAAAAGGAGCTAAGAAGATCAGTATGTATAACAACAGATAGAATACCATCCCAGGGCAGGGGGCATCACAAAATGACTTCTGCTTTACATGACAACAAATAGCCCAGGGGGTTCTGCTGCTCATCTTAGGCCACAGAAAGCAACAACTCTGGTCTTGAGTGTGGGCTACTTCCAACTTCAAATTGAATTGAAACAAACAGGTGAATTGATTAAAGCTTGTGCTAATACCAGCTTTTTTTTTACTCAGATTGTGAGTTAAGTATCACACAGCCTCCTCTATGACTGCTTTAAGGCCAATGCACAGACAGTTAAGGAGGAAGCACAGCTGGCAGCGATAGCCTGAAGTCACAAGCCAAGAAAAGACAAAGCATGTTTTATGAATAAATGAGGAGTTACTCAATTGTTGACAGGATGTAATAGCAAGTACAAACTACCCTTTGCTGATAGGGCATAGATACCTGCAAGCAGAAGGTACAATCTCCTGGCAGCAACAGCAAACAATCAGATTCCATGGGCCTGATGGATTATGAGATCCAGCTGTACAAATACACCCCTAATATTTGCAACCAATGCTGATGTAGCAGAATGAGAGGGAACCTACTCAGAGAGCTAGAAGAACACTCTTACTGAGTATTATGGGTTTGGTCCAGGAGGGAAGGGGAAAAAAAAAAAGCCTGAGGGAGCATTCCAGTGTCAGCCAAGCAGAACCTACAGTGAAACATTAACGGAAAACATGGATAGCAGAGAATAAGATCTGTCAGAGACAGATTTCCTCAAGGAAAGAATGGAAGAAAAACATGGTCAGGGTCAGCACATATTTCCTTAGTACCTAGAGTGCTTATCCTGAAACAAAGGGCAAAACCTTTGACTGTGTCCATGTGCGCACAAATTTTTAAGGATTCAACACAGCTCTATCTTGTTGCCTTCCTAACCCAGTATGAAGAACAAAATATCCAGGCAAGAGGAGTGCTACTGAGTACAGGTAAATTTTTGGAAGCTGCAACTGAAAAGTAAAAGGAAAATTTGTAAAAACACAAGGCTGAAATTTTAATTTCTTCTCCCTGCTCTAAATATGTAGTGCCTGTAGGAAAGCAGTATTTATAAGGGTACACTTGGATTCACTTGACATGATAGAAGGGAATTCCACATTTGAGTCAGTCTCTGAAATGCAACTCTGGAGTGTTGCTAATATGCAGGGACTGGATCTTAAACTTGAAGAAAACCCCCTCACTCCCTAGTATTTAAGGGATGGGAATGTGTTCCTATCCTGTACCATTCTTTTGTCTAATTAATTATTCAGCTTAGTATTTCAAGGTGATTAAGCAGCAAAATCTGGCTTCTGACGCTGGTCTCTATTGCTTTAGGCAATACAGTAAATCTGCTAGGAATGAACACACACTAAATACTCCCACAAGAATAAAAGTAGATTCATGATGATCCAGAATATTTGATACACTGTCATGACTTGCTCAAGAGTGGGGCCTTTGTGGAAGCGTGAGGGACTGTTTTCAGGCAGTTTCCAAGAGTGAGGTACCCTACCAGCTCCCCAGGAGTTTGGAGTAGGGCAGGCAGCCAAGCCAGCACAGCCCAGCCCCAGCTTTATGTGCTGCTCAGTTCTAGGCAATAGGGAAAAATAAACAGGCTGCAGCTACCCTGTGCCCATGAGCAGGTGGTCACATCAAGGTGGCATCTGTCTTCTTTCTCACCTTCAGTGAGAACTCCATACCCCTGTCTTCCACGGCTAGCCAAGTGTGCAGCAGAGCCAAAGCCTTGAGGAATTCACCACTCATCACAAGGCACTCTTTGTCTCCAGTACAATCCATTCTAGCAATGGTGGTGGCCTGTCAGCTGCTGTTTCAGTGTCCCAGCCCCTGCCTGTGCTGCAGGGGGGTTTGCTTGCTGAAGTGACAGGGCCAAAGTGGTACAGACCCCAGAGTGACTCCATTTCGCACTTTTGGCACTGGCTCTTGGGGATTTGACATTGCCAGACTTCCCCTGGATTTAATTTCCCACTGCTTTTCCTGCAGGCTGGTGATGAAGCTCTCAGCCAACACTGACACCACACCAGCTCCCACGCAGGGACTCTCTTAGGAGTTGGGACATGCATTTCCCAGCATTGTCACAGGGGTCTGATCCCCAGATCACTGGTCACAGCAGCCTAAATCGCAATGTACTTGCTTCCTTAAACACATCCTAATGCTAATAGATTCTATCCTTCACTGAAGAGTTTGCTATTGTTACCCCATTCTGACCCCTCAGCTTGGTTTTCCTTCACCATCACCTTACAGCCTTTCTTCCCACTGTGGGTTTCTGATCAAAACTCCATCTCTAGCATCACACCACGGATCATACAGCAGTTGACTTGCTAGGGTTGCATAACTATAGCCTGCTACCAGAATAATTCCTGCAGCATGAGAGGATTTTTATGAGCTTGCTCCACTGATGGCTGCAAGTAAAATTGCTGCCAGCTGAGGATTACTAACCTGTAGAGAGCTGGCAGAGTTCCAGGTCCTTTGTTCCCTCAGTACAGAGGGATCAAGCACACTGCATCTCCTGATAGCGCTGGTGATTCTTGTGCAGTCAAGATAAAGCTGGTAAAGCAGACAGTCATCCCCCTCCCCTGCCACAAGTAAATAAGACACAATATTTTGGTGCTACCAGCACATATATGATGTTAATTCAAAGGCAAAGACTGCTCAGCCCGTTGTGGGTGTCCAGGGTAAATGAGAACAGCTGCTTACTCCTGCTGCATGATGCTTTCCATTTCATCTCAGCTGCAGGACTCGAGCAGCCATCAAAGCCTGCAGTATTCTGTACCAGTCCCTCCCCCCTACAAAGGGAAACAACCTTTAGCCTAACCAGACAGAAGTGCACATGGGGCCACTTTTTTAAAATATTCCTTGCTGTGGACTACATATCACACCTACCTTGGCCTGTTAACAGCATCTGGCTCTGCATTGGGCTCTGTGGAACAGACACAAGCAGCCTGGATTTCTACAGAACACAATCCCTTATTTGTGAATCTCTGTTTTACCAGCTATAGTCCTGCCTGTCAGGTTCTATCTCCTCCTCTTTTAAAGGAAAGCACTCTGGGGATGGGACATACCTGTTTCTTCTACAAAATAGTGTGAAGGTAAGTTTCAGCCTTAAGGAAACAAGGGATGTCTTTTCGAGCACATATTAAATTTAAGTTCTTGTTGAAACAATCAATCAGTTAGTGTGCCAAGATTTCCAGCTCTGTTTCACTTGTTGGCTAGACCTCAGCCATCAATAAGGCTTACACTGATCTAATCCATTACTGTTCTCCTATATGCAAAAATACTATTACCATTTTATAACTAGGCCATGCCAATGACTAACAGGTCTGTTTGTGACAAAGTAGATAAGCACATAAGATATAGGCAGGAACATATTTCTGTGGAAAACATTAAAGGTTAATAAAAAAATATTTTAGCCACATCATGTGTAACCTTATATCCCAAAGGCTGAAAAACCTAATTAATGTATAATTACCATATTTTTTTCTTAGACAATATGAAAATAGGAGTTTTAGATTTTAGGATGAAATATGTGTTTTTAAATAAATAAAACAGTATTTTTGTAACAGTAATGCAAACAAGTGAAAATTGCACTTATTACCTCTTCCAAAAGGCAATTAAAATGAAATACTGGATAGCTACAAGTAACGAAAGCCCCTGCTCTGAACTGACAAAGAAGTGCTGAACAGCATTAGGCAGCAGTAGCCTGCAGGAGTGATACATAGTCCTCCTTACCAAAAAAGCCACAGGGCCCTAGTGTAAAAGCCCCTCCTGTAGCACAGGTAACTCCTCCAGCCAACAGGGGCAGCCCCAGCTAAAGCCATGCCCCAGAAGCTACAAAGCCAATGCATTTGCATCCACTGCTACAGCAGTAAGGACCCAGGGCATGTTATTTCAGCAGCACTTATACTGACTTTATTATACTCTTTGAGACTACAGTTTACTATCAGAAGGTCAATAGCTCCAGCACACTGAACAGTTACAATTTGCATTATATACACACTATTATGTTTATTTTCATCACAAACAGTTTAAACAGACCGGAAAGAATTGAACAGCTTTTATATTAGGTTTGTCAAAATGGTGGTTCCAGGCAATTCCCAGGGAGACAGACACCATAATAAAGAAGTCCACATGGGAATACCCAAATATTGCTCCCAACGAACGGGCTGAACAACATCAATAACAAATTTGTCATATTCGGACATCTCCCTTTATATCCTTTCACACACAACCTTTGTTCATGAACCTCAAAAGCAATAGACAGAAGCCTGAGCAGTAAATAGCAGAATATATCAACTTTGAGTTCTACAGCATTTGTAAATGTTTTTGGCCATACTTTATTTTTTCTTCCTCCCCCACCTCCTTCAAGTGTTTAAATTATCTATTGCAGCTGTATACAAACTCTCACATCAGTGAGACTAGGAGCTGTGAATTCATTCAACAAATGTCCTCGTTCAGAGATTATCCCAAGCCATTAAACAGTAACAACATATTAAACATAGAAGTAATGTCCTTCCTGACAGGCCAGCAGCAGATCTGATACAATGATCTGAAAGAAGTATCTGGAAACCTACACATCTTAGCTGCAAATTCGACAGAGCTGTGAATTCTACTCAGGTGACTTTTTCAAGGTATCAGTGATAAGAAGAAACTAAACTGCACTCTCACCTGCCCTGGATGAATTTACTTTCCATTTTTCAGAGAAGACTTGTCAGAACTAATAATATCCCAGATACAGTAGCTTCTCAGCCATCCCTCCTATAAGGCTAATTTAAGAACCAGAAAGGGTCAGCATCCAGATAACCTCTTCATTTTGCTCTTCAAAAACTGTAATATAATGCTGCACAGCCTTGAAGGACACAATATATTTCATGATAATTAAACACTTCAGTTGGAGTACCCACGACCTTATGTTAAACTATAGTAGAAAATAGAAGTTTGTATGAATTATCAGTTATTAGTGAAATGAATCCTAATGGCTCCATGATCTTGGTAGTGTGATGTGAAAGGGTAAGCACTTCAAAATACCAGCTTGTTTTTATACCCTTTCAGTTGGACTTTCAGAAATTCTCTTCCATTGGTTGTGCAAGTTGGTGTCCTTGTATATCAGCCAAGCATTTCCTGCCCATAAAATCATATTAAGCAAGCCAAACACCTGTAGGATAAAGAAAAAAAAAAAGGGGGGGGGGGAAAGGTAATATTAAGTTGGTTGTGTTTGACTGGGTCTTGTTTTCCTTTTTTTAAAAAAAGTAAGAATGTCTCTTCAAGGCAAACCAGAAACAAGCAGTGTCTTTGGCATCCCTTTGTTCTGGACAAGACATTTCCACACTCTTCAGCTATTTTAGCTATTTAACAGAGTTCTTTGTAGACCAGATAGTCAAACTTACTCTATATTTTGCACAGAATTAGACAAATTATTTTCAGTCACTGAGCACCTCTGCTTATGCACTCTCAGACCAAATGACTAATTATTATTGGGCCAATGAATAACAGCTGGAGTTTTCAAAAGCAGGATTCAATAGGAAGATCATACAATAAGCCTAACTTTCTCTGCTATGAAGAGTAAAAAGTTGGGTTCAGCACCAGCACAGCATTCCATCCTTACATCAGTCATCAAACCACTTGGGTGGCTTAGTAAGATATTTTAAGTTGCTGTTAGCTAGAGGCATAAATAGACCCTCAAATGTGTCTGGGAATGCTGCTAGAACAGCTCTAGAGGTAGAGCCTGCAAGTTGTTTCTCTTTCTTTAGAGGAAAACTTGTTTCCTCCAAGAAATTATTTGCTCAGCATTTTATCACAGTATTTATGGGCCTGAATGACAAAAAACCCATGAAGAAATCTTAACACAGAGCAACACATGCAATCAGTAGAGCAAGACACTTGGGTACCATTTGTTGTTTTCCAGCACAATTTTTGTACCTGTATGGTGGAAGGCATACATACCACAGACACATTCAGAACTCCCATGTTGGTCACAGAAAGAAAATGGCAAGTTGTTCCTGGTGCTTTGCAAGAGTCAATTCCTGGAATAATGCTGGCTCCTGTGGACACCTTGATGTCAGCAAGCGCCTTTGCCCAAACAAAAGTACTGACCAGCCACAAAAAGGCTGTCAAGACACTGATTGCCAAGTCCTACACAAGAGAAATACTCATTAATAAGTTAAAAAAAATTGCAGGAATGTACATGAGAGCAAGGCAGAGACAGTATCAATTATATCACCAGGATAACTGCATCAGTGCTAATGACCACAAGCAAATTTAGTCATTAACAATGTTATAGTTACAATTCAGTCTTGATAACCTGCTACAAAAGTTTATGCTTGTGCTTGATAGATGCAAAAGAATCTTAACCTAAGAAATCTGTTTCTAAAATCTATAACCTATCTGAAGAGAATTTAAGCCAAACTTAAGTAAAGTGAGGGTGATGGGAGAAGGACAGAGGACTTAAATATGGATGGCCAAGGGCTTTGGGCCCCCTTTTCTGCTTGAGTGCTGTAGGGACCAGTCTGAGACACTTGTGTTCACACTCCATTTAACTTTTGTAACTACTGGATATTCACCAATTATTCTTGCATTAGCAATATTTCTCTTCTCTTTGTAGCTTCAAAGAGAAAGCATTAAAATAGCTTAGTATTACTTACAGTTAGTGGAAATTTGTTATTTTGCTGATACACATGGTTATATCCAATATAAACCACAAGGGCAGTAATACAGTAGAGGAACACCAACGCTGCCAATGTAACAAAGAGCTGAGCAGAAGAGGAGAAGTTGCCCATGAGGTAAACATCAGTCCAAGTACCACCACAGCCTTTTGGGTCTGGTGCACTAAATACAACAGTATTCAACCTGTGAAGAGTATATCCATGTAGTTAGAGTTTGCTATATAGTGGGAGCTTCATATAATTATACTTCATACATCACAGCAACAGTGCTTCCGCATTCTGATTGTATAAGTTTACTCTGAAAGATACATATATGTATGTAAATAATCAGTTACATAACACAAGGGTTTGCCAAGCTATCTGAATATTGTGCCCCATTCTACACTAAGATAAACAATAGTACCTTCAGGAGAAGGATCCTAATTTCATTTTTTGCACAGTTGAACAAAAAATTCCTAATCTGGAAGCAGACTTAACATTACTTGAGAGTAAAAAACAGGGTGATGAGGACTTAAAAGGCATTATAGCTAAAAAAACACAAGCACTGAAGCTGGATAAAACAAAGCTGTGTGACTAGCATTGACCACTCTGTTACCAGCATAGAATTATTCCAGATCCTCACTCTCCCCCCTCCAAATGCTGTTACAACGCTGGGTTTTGTGACCAAATTCTGTATGTTGTAGTAGCTTTTACTGGCTGTCCACTGGATTAATTTCTATACTTAATTATGTTATTATGTTTATTGAACACAAATGGAACACCAACCCTGCATGCATTGTAGTTGTGCAGCTGACAGAGCACAGGGGAAGCCTCCTTCCTCCTGCTCCAGGAAGAGAGCTTGTCTCTACAAGAGCACTACAATGACACTGAAGTATTTATGGTTTTTGTGCCCAATACCCTCACCAAGAAAGTGCTGGTATAAACTGAGAAGAATTTTCCATTCAGTCTTTGAACAAAAGTGGGATAATGGCACATTCAAAATAATCTTATCTGGGCCTACAACGCAGTTCCCAATTGATAAAGAATTAGGCTGTTAAAATTATGTTGTTTTGCCTACTAATTAATTTCTATAGCATATGTGCTCTACTAGACTAGAGGCTAAAGGTAGAGTCATACAAAGCATAGTACAACCTATTGCCATTTCTACCTAATTCTTTCTATAGAGAAAACCAACAACTATAGAGCACCAACAACTACTGTTCTTTGAACAATTATAACTTAATATTTATTTATTGTTGCTACAGACCAAGCCAGAAGATTCGCACCTTCATTTATACAGCAATGTTCATAACGAGACAGACAGACAGGGAAAAGGGGAATAAGAAATAATTATCAAGTAATAGCTGAACAATTAATGCTCACCTGAATGGATAAGCAAAAGAAGCTGTAATTGTTTTGTTTACCACACCTTCGCAGGAAACTAAAAGAGCAGTTTCACCTTGAAAGCCTCCACATGTGGTAAAAGCAAAGACAGCAAGAACCTGTAAGAATTGATATACAGACACTTAAATGTGCTCCACTAGAGCTCAAAGGAAGGAAACTCAATAGTCAGCTGAAATAGCAACAGAATTAGTAAAGCTGAAGTATGAAGTAACGTCAAGAAAAAAATGCTGAGTTTCTAAAATCCAGAAGCATAAGCAACACCGCTAACCAAAGCCCATTTAAAAGTGCTTTTCATATATTTTATTTTCAGTTGCACAGAAAATGTTTTTGGGGTTTGTATTTTGTTGGGTTTTTTGTATGCTAACAGCCAACATAGTATTTTTACAAGTCTTGCATACCTACAGCTATATGCTCAAGTAACTAGAAAGTACATGCTCAGAGTATCACACATCAACCTGACTCTCTAAGCAGCTCTTCTTTTCCCTTTTTTCACTATCCAGACCTTAAACCCCCAATCATCAAAACAGCACAAGCTGCCATAACACACTTGTAGCTAACACATCAGGTTTATGTATCTGCAGCCCAAGGGTGTGGCAGAGGAGCAGCCCAGAGCTGGACACGCAGCACCAGCAGCCTAGGGCAGGGTCTGTCAGCCCAGGGGCTCACAGCTCCCCAGGGGTACCCAGCCCAGGCACAGCAGCAAAGCCAGGCCTGGGCCAGCAGAGGGAACAGCCTCCCCCAGTTCCACTCACCCATTCAAGGACCTTAACAAAGCCTAGAGGCTCCAGGAGCATGCTGAAGTCCATCCTGAAGCCCAACATCATAGGAGAGACCAAGGCAGCCAGCAGGAACCAGCACCAGCCAACTACTGCAGCATCCCCGGCACCTCCCTATAGGGGCACCCCTTGCCACACCCCCTCACCTGGGGGATGGACCCACCCACAGACACTCAGCTGGGGCTCTTCAGCCCCAGGCCCTGTCTGGGTGCTGGGGAAATGAGGCAGTGGGAACAGCACTGGTTATTTCGTGCAATGAGGCAGCAGTGACTTCTTCCTCTCTCCCCATCCAGGACACTTTGGACAGTTACATGTGCTGTACCTTGAGCTTGGTGATGTGATGGCAAGCAAGGCACAAGCACCTGACAATCCATGTGCTTGTCAAAATCTCATCCACTACCTTTGGCTATTTAAGCTTTAATTGTTTTCTGAGACTGCACTTTGTTGCTGGTATGTTAATCATCAGTAGAAGTGAAGAGCTGAAACTCATGCTGAAGAAGGTTTGAGGGCTGTCAGAAGAGTTGCCCTCTTCCCTGACCAGAGACCATGGATAGCCAAGGGCACAGCACTTACTGCCAGTTTCCTGGCTCTGATTAAAGATCCTTTAGGAGCTTCTTTGGCGTTGCTGGGAGCCTTTGAGGAACATCAGGGTGTCTGGTGCTGCCCTTGGGAAGGGATGGCTATGGGAGGCTGTGGCTGCTTCTAGCAGGATCCACCTGATCTGGCAGCTTATAGCAAGATCTGCAGGCAGATCCTGGCCAAAGGTCCTGGCTCACAGCTGAGAGCCATTATTGCTGCCAGGCAGCCCTGAAGAAGGTGCTGAGGAGATGCCAATGGAAGAACTGGCTTTGCATCCAGCTCCTGGGTGTAGTTAGAAGGTGCAGCAGTTTGTGCCAAAGGGGGCCAGCAGCCTCCACAGGGCAGCAGATGTGTGCTCAGCTGTGGTGGTGGTGTGCTGAGGGTGTCTGTCCCAGCTCGGCCAGGATCAGCTCTCCCTTGGCTCAGATGGAACTGCTGGGGGGTTGCAGCTCTCCAGTCCTGGGGCTGACAAGCTGAGGTGCTCCATGGACCTGCTACCCACAGGTAAGGAAGGACTGCTCAGGGCTGTGGAGGCTGGGGGCTTGACTGAGTTTGCTCTGTAACAGAGGTTCTTGCTGTGAATAAATCATGGGAGGCCAGCTAAGGGTGGGAATACAGGAAGAAGCTTCCAGGCTGGGGACTGCCTGTGAGAATGGTAACAAAGCCAGTGTTCAGCTGGCCTGGGGCTGCACTGCTGCAAACTGCCTGGATGGCTGCAGGGTCTGCCATTCTCACACAATTCAAGGAGAATTTTTGACCCCAGCTTTCTGTGCAATGACCAAGAGAGGTGCTGACATCTGCCTGCTGCTACAGATCCTGGAGGGAGTCCAAGTTAAAGCTGCAAAAAGGATGGCTCTTTCCTTTCTTTCACTGCTTTGTTAAACACATAAATCTCACAGAAAACGCACCATGGTCCAGACAAGTAGTGCTGAGGGGTCAAGTCACCTTGGTCAGCTTTGCTGCCTGGATAGCCAGTGCCTTTAAAGGGGTAAAATAGGAATATAAAACCAGGGACAGACCAAGGTGAAATGTCTGTTTGCTCATCTTCTTGACATCCTCCATGCCAAAGAAAATCTCTTCCATATATAAGTGGCATATACAATCTCAGTTCAGCCTAAATGAACCAAGTAACTCTTTGTCTTCTCATCCAATATGCCTCTGCAATTTTTTGTCTTCTGCACACCCTACTTAAACCCTATAAGCAATGTATCTCCCTAAAAATACATATAGACATTGGTTTGGTTACTCTGTTTTTCCACTTGTCTGTTAATTAAAACCATTTCATTATTTAAAACATTATTCAAAAAGGCTCTCAGTCCTGATTTCTATGCTTTTTCTTCCTCAAGCCTTCTTAGATGTCAGATGTCCAGTACGGATGTACTCTGAACTATATACAGTGTTCTAGCTGTGGGCTTGTTAATTCAAAATTGGAAAAGCTCTTAATTTTTCACTCCATATAACTTATCTTTCCCCTGAGTTTAAAAGTATTTTGGAACATTTCTCCTTGTGGATTTCATTTCAAAATGATACCAGACATTTTAAATACATGTGTATTTTAAATACAAGTGGTCCTTCCAAATGGGTAATTTCATAACCTGAAACCAATTCTGGATCAAGTCTCTGCAAGGAAACGTTTAAGCAGAAAGACTTTATATTTGTAAGATTCACTGAAAAAGTTCAGTAAAAAAACAAAAACCAAACAAACCTCCCCCCCCAAAAAACCTCAAACGAAAACAAGTGGCAAAAAGGCAGTATTGCATTCTGTATTTGGGAAAAAGCAGGACAGTATTAATATGCTAATCATGTAATAAATCCTTTCCACTCCAGCAGGGCTCAGGGGAGTGCTGAGGCACATCTGCTAAAGCTTCTATATCAGTTGTCAATACCCAGCAACCCCAGTTTGGACAGGGCTGATAAAGGAGTTCTTTTAATGTGGACAATGATTGGCAGTCATCTCTGAAACTGAGATCCAGATGTCTGACTGCTATGGCAATATAGGGCTATCCATTTATCCCTGATCCTAAGAAAAGAGATACGGTGACTGATGCAGAACCCTCTTGATGGAGAATTAAATTAGAACAATACAGTTAATGTCAAGCTGCACGCTCACTTGGGAGTCAGTTTTTGCCGATTAGCTGATGCTCAAGCTGATCAAAAGACTGGGCTGATAATATTTGACACTGTAACGTAGTTTCAGGTTCTGTGAAGTATTTGGCCTGGTATTTGATGACTCTGGAAGGATATAAAATTCATGTAATCACTGATTTAATTAGAAAGCAGATACTGCACCTGACTGAACTGAAAATCAATACTATTAGTGAAAAAAACTTATTTCTCAGTACACCAAGTCCCATCCTTTGGAGGTTAATAAAAGGACAAAACCTGTGGCATCTATATATCTGGTCTAATGGTGTGTGACAAAGCTGTGGGAGAGACCAGTGGGATTCCTGGCTGTCCCAGAGATGTGTGTGCAACAGAGACAGCAAAGGGCTTGTGTCCCCGAGTGAGGAGAGAGGAGGCTTCCCCTGAAGCATTGTGCAACAGTCTCATTTACTGATGCCTGTGGAAGATTAATTCAAACTACTGGATAATTAAGAGTCACAGAAAGCTCATTTTCTAAAGAACTTGGGTGGCTTAGCAAAATGAAGAAAACACTAACAGGTATTACTGCTGGCTTGAGTTGCACAACAGAGTAGATACAGGGAAAGCAGAGATTTATACTAAGAGACAGTTTTACCAATAGGATCCTGCATATAATCGAAGAATATGATTTTTATTGAACACAAAGTGTGAGATTCTGAAAATATCTTCCAGCAGAAGACAAATACTGGAAGTTGTTTTATAGGGAGTTTGGAATATTTGCAGTATTGTTGTTTGTGATAGCAGTGTTAAAATCTCTTGAAGGTTCATGGTGTTCTTTGCCCATCCAATCCCCTACAGAGTCCAAACAAAGATTAATTCAGGGAAGTCCTGAGCTCTGTGTTTACAGATAAAGCAAGAGTGGATGATTAAGTTAATTCTCACCTGCTGGGGGGGAGCCATTGCCCAGGACTCTCCACAGCACTGTCTATTCAGCAGGGCTGGAAACACCAGGTGAAGAAAGTGCTTTTCTTTCTCCCGTAGTAAATAAAGCTTACTTGACACTAACTGTCTACAGATAGTTCCTTGTCATGTAGTGATCTGCATTTTGTTAGTTGTCTGTATGTTTTCAAATATCTGTATCATTCTATTTGCTTGTGCACTCTGATGCTTTAAATCTTTCCTCTTTAGACCTGTAAGTATATTTATTATTCAGTTCATTTCTATTGGCTGTCTAATAACAACATTAAGTTAGATTGTTCCTTTCCTCTGACTTCTGTAGCACACCTCTGCCTTTTCTCCAAGACTTTGGAAATCACTGTTTAATGTGTTTGATCTTTGCTGAAAATCCTTGAGATGTATTTCACCGGGTGTACCAGTCATCTTTCCTATCCAAGCAGGCTTTAAGTTCTGTGGCTAATACAAGTTAGATTTTACAAGATATTGTATCATTAAAAAAAAAACCTGAACCCAAAATCTAGTCATTTTGCACTGCTTCTTTTTCATTTACTCATAGCAGCTTAGTTATTTCTGAACTATTACTGACATCCTTGCTGCCTTGAATTTAAATTTTCTACCACTACACGTGAAAAAATTCTCATTATTCTCCTCGATGCCTGTGGAAGCCACTGAAGAGCAGGTGGTGGTGTCCCGCACCCCCCACGTTTCTGTGCACATTTCCCAAGCGAGAGGGAACACAGCCCTGCCCGGAGAGGCAGCGGCTCATCTGGAAGATGATTCCAAGCAGAAGTTTCTTGTAGCTGCTCTTGCCTCTCAGGCAGTGCGATTTACACACGGGATCACAGTTTATAGACGAATCCTGTGGCTTAATTTCCATAGTTTATCACTGATTAACTTATTAATTTCATAGTTTATAGGTGTTAGCTGAGTACCACGGGACCACCCCTGTGCTAAATCTGGTGCGTGCCTTGCTCTCTACTGCTGAAGACAGAGCCCTAGAAGATATCAAATTAGCTATAAAGGACAAAGAGTATGATGTATGCAGCTGGAATAAAGATTCTAAGTTGTACTGTAGGGGTATGAATCTTCAGGCAGGATTGATTGGTCTGCTTTCTGGAGGGGTTTGTCTGGGCCGGGGGAGGCGGCAGGGCTGTGTGGAGTCCTGTCCTACCATCTAGTGGCGCCTGGAGACAGTGCACACACGGAAAGGGCCCGTTCTCAGAGGAAGGAGGACTTCACTGATTTAATAAATTATTACCAGTTTATCTTTGTCATCTCTGAAACCTTCTGGACGAAGGGAAACCGTTAAGAATGCCAGGGATGCTGATTTCCACACGGAGGAAAGGGTGTAGAAAGCATTCTCTGCTGCAGCCAGGCCACTTAAGTTTGGTGTGGATCGTCAGTAGCATCTGTGAATATACACTGGTCTCACTGTACTTAGTGCTGCGCGTGATCTGCGCCTTACAGAAAGAACAACTCTTTAGTGCTACGATTAATTTACTTTTCAGTGAATCTAGATATCAGAAAAGGCCTTCCCCTTTTCCTTCTCTTAATTTCTTGACAGTAATCTCTGAGAACTAATCTAGGAAATGAGGTTTTGATTGTATCACGCCACTTTAGGCAGTATCTGTCGCTCATGCTTCAGCCTCCCCCTGGGTTTTGTGGTGTTTTATGTGTTGCTTGGTTGGCACTGACAGCTAAATATACATGCTCTGCCCATGGCTGCACTCTTTTCTGCAGAAGGTTATACTGTCACACATTTGAACTGATCAGGACACAAAATAAACCCATAAGTAGTATTTTTTTGTACCAAATGGATGCAAAAAAATCTTGTGCATGTGCAAAGCAGGAGGTATTTTGAGGGAACCTCCCAGGAGGATCTGAACACAAAGAGTAGAGTTCTGCTCCCAGCAGAAAATGCAGGGCAGTACAGGACCTTTGGAGCTCCCAAATGTATCAAATTGGACTCCTGAACTGGATTCAAGATCAGCTCAGGGATTGCTGTAGCACACTGACTCTCAGCACTAAAGAAGCTTTAAAATGTGCCCATTTATTTGATGGATGGATAAAACAGCACCCACTCTACTTGCTGAGCACTGCTGCTATGCTGCTGTGCATCTAATGTTGCTATAAAATTGTTTGTATTTTTAACCAATTCTCATTAGAAGTTTATGTATAATTAATTATGCAACTGAACTGATTGCATTACTTTTTTTCCTTCTTTATTTGTGTTGAAGGTTCCAGATTTCACAACTGTTGACAAAGTACGTGCTAATGACATCATTATGAAGTTCTGTTGTTTACTGTTTTCTTCAACAAGTAGTAATTTTACTGACTTTGGCAGAGAGATTGGTGTTTTGCATGATTTCAATAGATTTTCTTACACAGAGGCATAATATAAACCAAGATGTTCCAGAATAAACAGGACTATTACTACCAGATGGAAACAGTCGTGAAGCATTATTGGACTTGAAAAAACAAAAACATTTTAGGAAAAACATTCTAGGAGTCAGCTTAATCATTTTGAAAACAATATCTAAGTCCAAAGTACTGTTTTTGGAGAAAACAATGGAAGGATATAAATAGCAATTATTTCTGATCTTGCTACTTTATCATCTATGCACATATTTAGAATATGTGAGTCTTTAAAAGGCTTGCCAACACACTTGAGTTAGTGTTGTAATTTTAATCTGAAATGAGATATTTCTGATTGTAACACAAATCAAGGCAGCTAAAACTCAAAAGATAGTCTGGCAGCAAACTTATTGGACTTAGGGACAGGAGAGATTGGCTGACTTTATTTGTAGAGCTGGTCAAAAGATTAATTGTGATTTTCAGATGAATTTGAAATTTATCCTGGTAACAATAGCTTATGCAATCAGAGCCCTGGCAAATGACAGGTTTACAACTGAAATCCAGGTCATGGACATCAGGCCACAAAATTAAAATTAATCTATTTAACAGTACAAGTATTTCTTATTCTAAATGGTGAGAAAGGAAGTCTGTGGAGTTGTGTGGAATAACTACACATGAATGCCGATGGTCAAACAGGTGATATTTGTCTGCCAAATGAGACACAATAGACATTGTTACAGAGTCTGTTAAGAAACTGAAAGTAATGAAATCACATCTTTTCAATCACAATGAGATCACATATTTTAGATCATAAATTGCAAAAAATGCATTCAGGTTAAATAAAATGCAAAAAGCTATGAGAAGTGAAGTGAAAACTAAAACAGAGGATGTAAGAAATTAAAACATCACTTTGTAGTTAATTCAGTTATTATTGGACTGGACTAAATTCTCTAGAAAATGAAACACAAACTAAACAAGTCTCAAGCAGCCTATATAAATGAAAAAGCCTCTCTTAAAGTCATTAAATGCAAATGCTACTCAGTTCATAAATCCTTAGTCCAAAAGTGCATAGTCCTTCAAATGCAAGGGTGATCTCTCTTTTGGTGCAAGCCAAGAGTTTGGCCAAGATCATCTTCATGTAGAAAAAGCAAACTGTACTCTTGCACTACAATTTGGCAGCTGCATGTTTAACATCTTTCCTCAAGACTGCCTCAACACTTGACATTTAGCAGAAGCAAATCAAGCAGGCACACAGTGATCCTGCCCTTTTCTTGCTGCTTTGAGTCAGGGAATAAATTGGGCCACTACTGGTACCTGCCTGTCACACTGCAGGCTTCAACAGGAGCATGACTTCTGGCAGGAAAATTGAGCAAAAGAGGATACCATTTGAGAAAGAAGATATTGCAATGTTGGCAAATTATTACAGGGAAAACAAAAGAAAACATCTCCTTCCTGTGACCTGACAAGTCCAGATTTTCAGGTACTTGTGCTGTAAAAAGCTGGGCCTCAGAGAAAGAATTTAGCAATCATGTATAAGATCTGCTTTAAGACTTTTCTCAGTTTTATTTTTTAAAAAGTTCTCTTAACTTTCTAAGCCTTATTAATGCAGCATGTGGCAATATGAATGCAGAGTAAAATGTAGTATAAAATGCAGCAGAAAACCTTCATTTCCTAAGATGTTTCAGCTGCAGTAACTGAGATGTGGCCAGGGGCCTTCCTGAGCTCTGGGCCAGCTGACATGGTGTTATGTGACTTTCTGCTCCTAAGCCTCAGCCTCCAAACCATGGTGGCTCTGAGTCCTGGTTGTAACCATCTCTGGACCACTGTCACTCCTGAAATGTGTGACATGAAATCCCTGAAATGTGCCCGGGAATTATTTGGGAGCATGCCTACGTGTCCGGTTCCTGCCCCAGAGTGCCTCAGCAGTTTTCTGACTGACAGCACTCGAGGGCAGGTGGCCCCCCTTGCCACTCATGAACTTTCCTCGTGTCAAAGCAGCATTTTTATGGGAGGTCTGGAATATCCATAGAGAGACTTTTTCCAGGATTTCCTTCTCATTCTCTCTTGTAGAGACTCTCCTCACTCTCCCACCTCTCCAGGCACTTAAATGCTTGTGTCAGTGCTTGCAGACCTGGTTCCCCCCTTCAGCCATCACCTCCCTCCTTCACACCGCCTCCATTTTTCACAGGTCTCTCTCATGTTAATCACTCCTGGGGGAATTTTTCCAGCCTCGGGTGATGGGAGATAGAAGGCAGCAGGAGACTGGCAAGAAGCCAGCCAGGCACGGGAATAATTATAATGCTGCCTTCTATGCTCTAAATCCATTTTATTGTAAGCATCCTGCTGTACAAGCCATTTCATGAGCCACTCATCATACTCGTAGATCAGCCCTTTACTCAGAGAAAATTCTGAAGAACAGAAAGCTTAGAAGGAAGATCTACATTTCTCAATTATGTGGTTAGTCTGGGGTCATTTATGCACGCTGGTGCCACTGCAATGTGTCTGTCAGTGGTGCCCAGCTGCGGGATGCGCCTCCTCTGCGCCAGAGCTGCGGGAGCACCCGGCTGCTGCCACCTCCCTGTCCCGGGCTGCTGCGCCTCTGCCTGGCACCGGGAAACTCCAGACAAGCCCAGGAGTGGGTTCCAGGCGCTAACACAGCTCGTGTTTCAGCGCTGGAAACGCTGTGTTTTGACAAGCTTCCCGGGGATTTTTCCGGTAGTTGGTTTAATCGGTCCTGCTGGTAGCCTGTCAGCCCCAGGCAGCATTTCCGTACAGAAAGCTGCAACAACCTCTGAGGGGCACAGGCAGCAAACTCCGAGGCCGTCCCAGCCTGGCCGGTTCTGCAAAGCCATAAATCCACTTGTGTTTCCTCCCTTCATCCCTTCTGCACTGAGCACGCACCAAATTTTTGGCTATACAGAGTGCCTAAAATTTCTACCTTCTCCACGCTTTCCTGTTAACATCCAAAACAGACGGTCTGGGTTTTTGGGGTCTTCCTCAAACAGGTATATATAGGCTTGGCATGTAATGTGTGTGCACATAATCTACAATAATATATGAATTTCAAGCACCTGATTAAAATGCATATTGTTAATGGAAGGCACAATTTAGGCCCTGAAGTTTTGACAAAACCTTCTGTAAGATACATTTGATTTTTTCATTAACTTGCTATAAATTAAAAACAACAAATGGAATAGCAAATGGACTCCCTGACCAAATCCTGTGTGTCACATGTCATTTAAGGCTGGGACAAAAGCTTCCATATTTTTAGATGTCTTTCCCCCAGTTTTGAGCACTGCCAGAGGGTATTGACATACATGGGCAATATAAATTTAAAATTCCCCACTGGTGACATTCTGAATTATATATATATATATATATATATATATATATATATATATATATATATATATATATATATATATATATATATATAGGCAATATAAATCTAAAATGCCCCACACCACCCTGGTGACACTCTTCTTGCACTCACAATACATAATTACTCAGTAGCTTCCTTTTTAGCCTCTTTTTGCAAATATCCATTGCCAGGTGAGAGGGTTTAATGGCTTGGCACAAGATTCAAGGGGTGCTGGAGAAGTCCTTGCTGAGCTGTGATTGAAGCCATTTGCTGAGATTGTTTATCCCATGTGTACAAGTACATTGGTCCCACTTGAACTGTTTCCTCCCTAGTCAGAGCTCTCCCCTGAGGCCGGGGGACCGTCCTTGCACCCGGCTCGCTCTGTCCGGCAGCCCAGGCACTGCTCCGCGTCCTCTCACTCACAGCACCCTGATGTGCCCGCTCCAAAGAGCTCTGCATCCCTGGCAGCCAGCCTGCCTGTGATTTTCCAGCGGCACGTGTTCAGCGACGGCCGCCGTTGGCTTTGGCAGATGCGAGGAAAACGCTTTGTAAACCTGGAAAATTCCCAGTACTCACACTCCGTCTGACTGGTGTCCGCTGGCAGCTCCGGACCGAGAACAGTCAGGAGCATAAGCAACAGGATGGAGCCTTAGAAAGAAGGGAAGAAGCACAAGGAGAGAAGAAGAAAAAAAAATAAGAGGCAATTTTTCCTCTCTTCACAAAAATTCCAAGTATTCAAAATTTAACAGTTGGTCCTCAAAATGATGCTGTTTTTAAACCATGCATTTAAAATTCAGGCACATGATACAGCTGAGATTCTTTTCACTGGTTTTTTGATCTGTAACCTTTTGGAGGTCACATTCGCCAGCTTTTCTCTATAGTCTCAATGACTAAAATCTACTTTTCATTGTCGTGAAAGCTGAGATCCTCACATAATCATATGACTCCAGAAGCTGGAGATAGAAGTACATCGTGTTCCAAGGGACCAGCCATCAGAATGCTGGCAACGCCACAAAATTTCCCTGGAGGACTCATCCTGCTGTGCTTAATGTCCCAAAGATAATGTACAAAGTCTCAGATGAGATGAAGGGGCAATCTAAAGGGCACATTCAGCCCTTTGCAATTAACCTGCAAAGTCCATAGATCATGCACCTCTCAAGCAGGACCTGTCCATCTCGGTAATGCTGACATTCATGTTGACCTTGGGACCGGGTTGAATTTCCCTCAAGGTGCACTCAGAAGAGCCAACAGCTCTCTTGGTGACTGCAAAAACAAATGGAAACAAAATCTCAGATCTAGAAAAGATTTTGGGGTTTGTGTTTTCCTTTTTTTTTTTCTTTTTTTTTTTTTTTTTCTTCTTTTCTTTCTTCCTTCTTATAAATCACTTACCCAAAACCTCTCTGGTGTTGACTAAAAACTATATTTAATTTGGAAAGAATATTTTTGATTAAGATAATGATATGATATATGCAGAGAAGAAAAAGGTACGAAATATTTTTATTTAGAGACAAGCTTCCACTTTTACATGTTTTCAGTTCAAACACTCTAGTTTTTCCATTGTGGAAGCACATTTTATTCTGAAATGTGCCTTATTTAATAAATTCTAACCTGATCAGATGCAAAACATATCATTTTGGATCTCACAAAATCTTTCAGCTGTGTGTGATAAAAATAAGGTTTATTTCAATTGCTATATTAAGAAAATCAATCCTTGGCACTTGTCTCAAACACTCTGACAACGCAAAAAAACTGTCCAGAAGCCTGTGGGGAGCCAGGGTGGGAGCAGAACCCCTCGAGACATGAAGTCATTAAATGAATTTCTGCTCTGGGCAGGGGAGGTCTCACTGCACCCAGCTGCTGCCCCCACTCCAGCCCGTGCAAGGGCACTTCGGTGTGAGCAGAGATTGTGCAAAAGCTTGTGCGGGAGCAGGGGGTGCCCATGGAGTTTGAAAGCAGCTGGCAGCGCGTTTTTCTGCATTTCTGCATTAGTGTGAAACACCCAAATTCGCTTGCCGGTAGCCCTCTCATGGACATCAGAGGCGCTGCACCCAAGCGGGTGCTGGTTAACCCTTTTGTCTTATTATAAGAATTATTCTGTGTTTTTTCCCTCCATTATTTACACAGCCAGACAGAAAGTTTCATTATCTCCTGGGTTCTGGAGCAAGTTCAGGCTGGAAGTTGTGCCAAGGTGTCATGGTTTAACCTCAGGCAGCAATTAAGCCCCACATGGCCACTTGCTCACCTCCCATTCTTTCATTAGGATGAAGAAGACAATCTGAAAAAAATAGAGCCTGTGAGTCAAGAGCAGTTTAATAATTGAAATAAAGTAAAATGTAATAATATTAGCAGCACCAACTGTAATGGAAAAGAGATGTAGAGTGAAAGGGATAAAATCCAAGGAAGAAAAATTCACGTGATGCCCAATACAGTCCTCAGCACCCGCTGACCGATGCCCAGACAGTCCCTGGACAGTGACTGGCCCCTCCCAGCCAACTCCCCCCAGTTTATAGACAGGGTATGACATTCTGTGGTGTGGAATATCCCTTTGTCCAGCTCGGATCAGCTGCCCTGGCCATGCTCCTCCTGGATTCTTGTGCACCTGCTCCCTGCAGAGCAAGAGACACTGAAAAGTCCTTGACTTAGGGGTCAGCACACTGAGCAACAACTGAACCATCCGTGTGTTATCAATGTTATTCTCATACTAAATCCCAAACACAGCACTGTATCAGCTACTAAGAAAAAGAAATTTACTCTATCCCAGCCAAAACCAGGACCAGGTTGACAGCTCTGGGAGAAAGTGGTATATGCTGAGAGAATAGTCTTTGGCTACTCCAAAATTTAAAAAAAAAAAAATTCTTGGCTGCAAGAAGGCATTTTGGCACAAGTATGAGTGGGCATTTTGTGTCAGGTTTTACCCCACTGATGTTTTTCCAGTGCCTTTAGTGTCAGGGGATGGGGAAGAGTGCCCCAGCACAGGGTGGGGTGGCATGCCTGGCTTTGGTTTAGCACAAAAATAAAATGCTGAGTGATGGAACATGCTCAGACAGGAAATCACTTATGCACTTATTTGTGCAGCTGCTATGACAGCAATGTTGATATTGGATCTTCCCTAGCTGAAAGAAAAAATAGGGCCTGATTTCAGTACAGATGAGTCGTCACCTCACTCTGGAAGTTGGTTTTCTACAGCCCCTGTGCACAGAGTATCAACCACACAAGCTGCCAGAGGTGGATGGTTGTGCATTTATCTTCCTTTATCTACAAGATGCACAGCCCCAAGTAAGGAAAAAAATAGAGATTTAATTATGTTTGGTTGTACCCAGTAAGAAACAATGAAAGATTTTCCAATTGCACTTGAGGTGCTTTCATTTCATTGCCCTTGAGACAGAGATTTATATAGTCCTGTCACTTGAGAAAATCTGCTTGTGCTTTTAAATCCTGTGTTGCCTTTGGGAAAGAGGCTAATAGTCTTCAGTGACTAAAATGTCTCCTCTGGTCATTTCATGTGGGAAAGCTTTGAATTTCCTGACACCAGCGTTCTAATTTTCACTGCAGTCATGATTCCTCTGGAAAAGATGTTATGAGCTTTGCTCAGCCCACTGGCCAAAAGGACAAACCTCATCTTGGCAGATATGTATTTGTTTTTTCTTTTATCCCCTCACAATTTGCTCTTCCCATATTGCCAAGAACAGAAAAGACAAAAAGAGCTGTTATTTCATCTATTCTTTCCCCAGCTCTGCAGGTGGTTTTTAGCTTTGGAACAAAAGTGGGAGCAGGGAGTATTTGAGAAGTTGTGTGGCAGCAATTGACTGTAGAGTAAAATCAATGCTCCCCACCAAACCAACTCAGCCTTATGTGCATACCTAGATGTTCTGTTTCCAGATGCTGCATTTGGCTCTAGCTCCATTTCCAGTTGTCATTATCAACCTGAGCTCTGTGTTTCACCAGCAAATATTTCAACTTCATTTACACATTAACAGGCTCAGGTTAATTTACTTCCTTGAAAATGTGTGGAAAAGGAGACCTGCACCAAGAAGTTAGGGAATCCTTGTGAAATGGCATAGGAGAGACTGAGCAATGAGGTACAGATGGCACTAATATCACTATTTGTCTGATTTACAGTGATTTATATGAAACCAGAGTCATCCACCCTAAGGGTTTTCAGTCCCAGGAGAACAAAGCCTTGGTGTTGAGACAGTGCCAGCTGTGGTTGCCACGTGCCTTGGACTCACACTCCCCAGGCCTGTTTGGCAGCTGCTTTCCAGGTCCCTGCCTTGCTCACGGAAGCCAACGATGGTGGAGCAGCAGCACCTCAGCTCCTCCAGGGTTGCTTTAAAAGTAGTTTTCCCTCAAAAATAAAATCATATTTGTTCCTCTTTGTCTACATGATGTCTTTTTCTCCTTTGTTTGAACCTCTCCCAGCCAAACCTGCGCCCACACATGAAACCCATACAAGCCACAGTGGCCTCACCAGACTGATGCTCAGTGGCCAAGTTGTGCTGGCTTGTTTTCCAGTGGTACATGTCCTGCTAGTTCCCTGCCAGCCCTGGTTACCTCGTGAAATCCCTCCCTGTGACTATGCCTAACCCAGGCATGCATCCCACCTCTCAGGTAAGTAGTGGAAAATTTGTTTGTACTCCCATACAGCCGGGGTAGGTCACAGCAGCCAGGGGCTGCCTGGGTGGGAGGATGTGTGTCCCCTGGAGCAGAGGCACATCCACACATTTCTCACCCACCACCAGAAAATTCAGCTTAGCCTTAGCACATAAAGATGCTCAGCAAGACTGAGCCATGCATCGACCTTCCCCTGCCTGAAATCACTCCTCTGGAGCTTTAAAGTCCATCTACTCTCATTAGAAAAAGTGCTGCCACGTTCTCTTCAGGGAACCCCAAGGTGAGGATGGGGGTGGCAGTGTCCCTGCCAGCTGGGGAGCAGCTCCTCAGCCTGGGAACACAGAGGGATGGAGACACTATCCCCTACTCTCCCAACAAGTGCCCCAGCACAGGGGTGAGGAGGCAGCTAAGAAACTTGCTTGGACCATAATGGGAGTGGGAAAAGTGCTCACAGAATCAGATGGCTCTTCATGTAACAGGTGCTGAAAATGCTGAGATGACTGATGTTGGCTTCTCCCAAAGCTCACAATCCCATCAGAAAGTGACAAGTTTGACCAGCAGCCTCGCTCCAACATGATGCTGAGCACAGCCGTGAAGGCATTTGGTTGTCGCCCTTATGTCAAAACACATAAATGTGCTCTTATGTCCATGGGATTACTCCAGCAGATCCCAGCCTCCAGGAAGCAGCACCAGCCTGAGAGTGAGCCCAACACTGGGCATGAAGGCTTTGCACCTTTGAAGAGGTGCACGATGGATATGTGTCCATCTGTCTGCAGTGGTGGGGACATGCTCATATTTTCTTGTCCTTTGAGCGGGACAAACTCAGTCTTTCACTCCAGGAGATGTCAGCTCACTCTTTTGGCAAGATGCAGTTCTGGATCCTAACTAGAGTGTTCTTATGTGGGTTTCCACCTAATTTCTTTTATGATTTGTAGAGGTTATAAATAATTTCCCTGTACAAGACCTTGTAGTCCTGTGGAGAGAAAATGCCAAAAAAGGCAAGCAGCATTATGGTAAGGAGGCAAAGCTAGGTGTGATCCAGCATGCCAATGAGCTGCAGCTGAGCACCCTCAGCAAGCCCAGTACTGGTTTCTTGGGTCTGAAATCTGAAGCAGCTCTGACCAAAGCTGTTATCCTGGGGCTGGAGTAAAACCAGCATTTTTAATACTAGTTTGGTCATTAAAATAAATATACAACATAAATAGTTAGAGTAAAGATGGTCCTCAAAAGAAACCAGTTCCATCTAACACAGGAGTTCAAAAAGCTGGACAGGAATAGGAGGAGGACACTGGGCTGTGGTGTGAGCTCTGTGCACAGATAAACTAATTTGACAGGTAAAATGTCTAGAAGGGAACTAGGAATTGGACAATCCAATGATTGATTAATTAAATATTTATTAAAGGCATTCCTGACTGGTGATCTTTGAGCTTGTACTTGATTTACTCCAAAAGCTCCAGGCATTTATATTTTTTATGGCAATGAATATTTTATGACCCTTGAATCACCTGTTTCAGATGCAGAAATGCTTTCAGACTCCTTTCTCTTTCAATTATATTAATTAGAAATATTTAGTCTTAACACTTTTGGTTTTTGACTGTTAATCTAGCATAGCTCTGTGAAATTCAAAAACACACAATGTCACTTTATTCCTAAGCAGCAAGAAGGAAAAAAAACAAGCAATGGGTGATTTTTTTGAAGAGCAGACATTAATTCCAGATGGAGCAGCCTCATGCTAATCTGCCAGGATGATCAACCAAGAGAAGGAAAAGCTTTGTCTACTGTGTTTCAGATAATGCATCTCTTGGTCCAGCTGAGGACCTGAGCAGGGGCAGATATGCATTGATTATACCTTGCCTGGTATTATGTTGTTTCAGCCCTGGGACGATAAAACTCAACAGCAGCAGCTCTCAGGAGGACTTGAATCAGGAGGCATTATCAAAAAGATGAGGAGTAAAGACAGGCCACTTGGTGTCTTCTGTCACAAGCACAAACCAGCACACTGCCGTGGTACTTTGGGAGCGGAGGGAGGATGGCACAGCTGCACACAACCTGCTTGGTTGCAACCCCAGGGGATTAAGAAACATGCTGTGCAAATATAAGTATTATTGTTGCCTTTTTGGCCCTAAGCCACAATAAAAGATATCTGTAAAGAACCTCAGTTTGATGACTTTGGTGTGTCATGGGACTTAAGGCCAGAAGCAGCATCACTTCATCCAGACAGGAAGTGCAGTTCTACCTTGCCAGTGCAGGTTCTGGAGAGTATTATTGCAGGATAAAGGCCTCCATTTTTATTTGTGAACTTAAAACTCTCACTTCAATCCAAAATTAGAATGAATGTAGTTGGTTTTCTGTGCTTTCTCTGGTGCAGAAAGCAAGGGAAAAAAACCAAACAAACCAAAAACCACCAAAATGGAAAATAAACAGTTCACACTCCCACTTTTAATTATTTCCTTTGGTTTTCCATGCCTGCCAGTTATTCCCAGCATGTATCCTGGACAATAATATGTGTATTTCTTAGACCTTTATCTTGCTCTAAACATACCTCACAGTAGTTCCAGCCCAGAATACTTTTTTTGGGGGGTGGGGGTGGGAGGGGTGTAAAAAGCAGCACCAAAACAGCAATAAGCCTTTTAAGATTAGTTAGTATTAGTATTGGCTGGCAAGACCAATGTGTGCCTTTAGCTTAATGGGTTTTTTAATTAGATGTTTTGCACTGCCTTTGGTGATGAGGGGGAGAGTCAGAAATGCTTCACCTGTGGATTTGAACACGTGTGGTACTGAAAGCTGAAATAAAAACCTATCATAGGGGGCAGAGATGCCATTGCACAAGGTTCCCCAGTTTTCTCTAGAGCACAGGCATGAAACTTCAACCCACAGCGTGGTTGACACTTGCCTGAAGTTTTTCTGAGTAGCTTTACCCAGGAGGGAGTGAACTTTCCACTCCCCAGAAAGCCACATTTCAAAGCTGTTGTGAACTGATGATCACAAAGTGTCAGGTCAGTTTAAACATTTTGGGTTTAAATAAAGCAAAAATACTTCATTTTTATTTAAATTGTAATTATTTTTTCTACTTTTAAAATTTGAGGTTTTTTAATTCCACCTGTAGATTAACTTCATATTTGAGGAGTTATGCTGACAAATTCAGCATTTCAGCAGTCCAAAAAGTTTCTAAGTAGCTACCAAAAGGGACGATTCACTTAAACCAAGCCTTTCTGCAAACTGTTCTGGTTTTAGCAAACTGGCATTTTTTAAGGAAAAATGTATTTTGCAGAAGAAATTCCAGTTCTCTTTGGCCAAAGTATTGTATAAAGGCTTTTATAACACTCAAAGGTCAGTTTGTTTTCTTGGAGAAAGCAAGTTCATATTTTCTTTCACTTTCCTCTTCTAACCCAAAAGGAAATAAAAATACATAAATGGTCTCCTTTTTGTACTAAAAGTGCCATTTTTTGCTTTTATGAGTACTACAGAAAATGTAATAAAGTAGCTTAAAACTTCTGTGGCTGAGCTGGTGAAGTTGAAGCTGTGGAAACACCAGACTCCCAAGGCTGACACGGCTGCTGCTCACCAGCTCACAGAAGCCAGAGGTGGCCACCAGGCTCCTTGTGAGCAGCTGCAGTGTCCTGTGCCTCCATGCAGGGTTTTGGGTTGTTGTTCAGACATCACTCATGGAAGCCCTGCCAAAGCCCTCAACATGCAAAAATTGCAAAAAATTAGCTTGAAGTAAGGGGGTCTGCTCAAGTAAAATTTAGCTTTTCTGGCCCCAGGTTTACCCTCGGGTTTCCAGAGCCAGAATTTCATCCTGACTGGAAACCCTGCTGCTCTGGCAAGGTCTGAAGGTCAGCAGGACTGGGGTGTGAGCCAAGCCCCCATGTCCTGCGGGAGTGGTGGCCTGGCTGGGGCCACACGGAGCAGAGGGGACGGTGGCTGGTGGAGGGTGGCTGATGTGGGGCAGGTTTGTTGGGGTAGGAGAATAAGCTTCTTTTTATAAGGTAGTGTTTTTTTTATTTTGCAGTGGTAGATTATTTATCCCGTGAGAGAGGCTGGCGCACGTTCATACATTGCCAGCAGGGAAGAAAGGGGAGGTAGCAGAGAACTCAGGCTGCTACAGTGTTCCACAATGTGAAACAAATTTGTGAGGCGGAGCAAGGGACTCAGGCTGTGTCTGAGGGACCAGGCAGGAGGGTGTGGAGCTGCGGTCACCAGCCCTGCATTCTGACCCCAGGAAATCACCTCTTCAAGCCTGGCCCTGGTGGCAAGAGGCTGTCTCTGTTTAACACATGCGAAAATTCTGGCATCAGTGCAGGAATCCGCAGTTTTAGCACAGCGTGGGCGGTGTTGAGGGAATCCTGAAGGCTTGATATACAGTTAGATCTGTGGTTTATCTCTCAGTCAATTAATTATTCCATCCTAATTCAATGAATGAACAGCAGCCCTCGGGTCAGGGTCTCTGTGAGATAAGAGATGCTGTACAGGCACACTGTGATGCCACAGGGCAGGCAGGAGAGGGGCAGATGGCCAAGCTGCCCCCTTGGAAGGCCAGGCCTGCCAAGGGTGCCCAGCTGCCAGACACAGGTGCCTGTAGGCAGCACTGGGTGGAGTTTGGGAATGGTGCAGGACCTGCAGGATATGGAAATGTGCTGTGAGACCCCTCGCACTGCCAGAAGGCACACGCAGGAATTGTATTTCCTGTTTCAAGCAAGATGATGTTTGCTTGTGAAGGGGGCATGGCAGATGCCATCCAGGCTTACAGACACACTGCCTGCTTATATGGAAGTATTGGTCAGCCCACTGAAGACTGTCTGGACTTTTCTTGGGTATGTGCTTATTCTCCTGCATCTTGAGGAACACTAGAGGGCATTTCTCAAACTGCAACAGATACCCTGGACTGATGATGCTCCAGGGAGGTAAGTGTTCAGAAGATGAGTATCATTTACTGGGTACACAGGGTCTGCTCAGGCCCTCGCTGGAAGCTGAGGGTATGTGCTCCTTCCCACTCACAATGTTCCTAGCAGAAAAGTCCCAAGTCACAAACAACTGGAAATAGAAAAATGATCTCATAGATCAGTTGCTAAAAATACAGAGTCCACTTACAAACACTGTGGCTGTGTGGTGTGTTATTCACCCAGTAGAGAAAGAGATCAGGGAATCCCTGATTTTTCCAGTTTTGAAATTATTTTTCCTTCCAGGTGCTGCTGCTGCCTATTTCTTACCAGCACCAAGCTGACACTGAGCTCACTGGAGAGGATCTCATCTGGAAGGAAGTGCCAATGAATGAGGCAGGAGAAGAGAGTATCTCCCATGGGCCATGGGCTCTGCTACACCTGCCCATCACCCAGGGGTGTGCTGTCCTTTTGGAGTCTGAACCAATATTTTGGACTTACCTGATCTGTGAGTGGAATCACCCCAGGGGCTGCTGGGCTGCAGGGACAGAGGCCCCTCCTGAGAGCAGCATCTGATGGAAAGGACTTGCTGCAGGCCCCAGGACAGCCTGGCCATGCTGCTGACTGCACCTTGGCATCTCCAGGGGAGCAGTGTGCTCAAAGTGAGCTCCAGCTCACTTCCTTCCTCCCACCTCCACTTGGACAGGTGTGATAGTAAAGGCAAAGTGTATTTCAGTAAGTTACATCCAAGATTTTAGGAGCTGACAGGTCACCAGTGAAAGCTATACAGGAAAGCTTAACAGGATACACAAAGCAGTGTTCATCCCTCTGGCTTTTCTTAGATGCAGACAGAGAGATCTGGCACTGTCAGAGCTGGGTCCCTACAGACTCCTTTGACCTGCACAACTCAGTTTTGCTTTGTATCTGTCCTGCACAGGTGAACACCACCCCAAGCAGAGCTCTCTGATACCCCACGGGGATCTCATAGGCCCCAGGGAACTTCTTGTGGAGGCTGCAGTGGGTGTCTGAGTACTGCAGAAAATGAACACTCCTGACTACCAGCAGGGCTGGAGGGACCAGGGAGGCAACCAGGGCAGGCCCTGGGAGATGTGCATTGTTCTGATGCACTGTAGGTAATCCCTAAATACAGCACACATTTGCATTTCAGCTGCTCTAAACCTGCACAGGCTCCTCTCCCAGAGGTTTGTTGAGCCACCATGGGTTGTCAGGTCCCGGTTGGAGCAGCTCAGTGTCCAGGGATGGATGACCAGGCAGGTCTGGGCTGTCCCCAGGGTGATGGTCCCTGCTTCTCCTGTGACTTTACCTAGCTAACACACAGACACCACTTCTCCTCTGGGGATGTGTTTTCCCCAGCCAAATATTCACAACACATTCTTTACCTAAAGATGCTATTTTTCATCCTTAGGTATTGCAGTAGAAACCAGGATTTGGCCAGCAGCAGGTCCTGATCAAAGCTAAAAGGAGAAAGAGAACCCAAGTGGAGAAAGAAGACTGTCCTTCACATTTCAATTCAGAGCATTGCTAACTGGTAGTAAAAAGGGAATGAAATTGGGCTGGTGTTTTTTCTTTTGTTATTTTATTTTTCCAGGTCTGTTGAATAAAGAAAACCATCATAATGCAATGTTAATTCCTTCAAGGCATTAGTACAACACTGCATTTGGTTTCAAAGTCTCAAATAATATATAACTGCCAGGTAATTAACTATGTGGATTAAAAACTGGTTCTTCCATTGACCTCAAAATACTGATCATTGCAGGTCACCAATGAGCAAGACCACATTTAGCAGTGATGCCACAGGACTGGGATCTTTTTGCCACAATTTGTTTGCTCATTGGTGACCTAGACTATGACATAAACCTGTCATTGATAAAGTCTGTGGGAGACATGTAAGTTGAGGGGTAGTAAAGAGGGACCAAGGGTATTGTTATGCAAACCTGACTTGCCTGATCACAGTCCGTGACATCCCCTGGCAGGCAGCCAAATACCAACTTACACAATGCCAGAGACAGACATGCAGTGTCTTGGCAAGAAGCAATTCAGAGACAGATTTAGGAGTAACCATAGATGATCATTTCTGCATAAGCTGCCAGTCAGGTGGTGGCTGAAAAGGCTGCTTACACAACCCTTTCATGCATAAAATGAAGTTATCATAGATAAACAGGGCAAGCATAATCCAGGTAACACAGGGTTTATAAAAGATCATAGCCCATAAACAATCACTAAAAGAATGTCCTTAGTATTTATGGATATTTCCTTCAATAGTTAGAATATAAATACATCTATATACATCTGTCTATTCATATATAGACAGATTTACATCTTTGTGTGTAGAAACTGTATGTACGTACATATATGTATGTGATTCCTATACAATCAGTATAAGATAAATAAGATATCAACTGCCAGTGCTCACTTGATGCTCAACAAACATGACAGAGACACCCACACTGGAACTACTGGTTCCAATACATACTTGTTTCAAGTATAGAGATGACCAGGTTTGTACATCTTTTTGGGACATGAGACATGTCTACAGATCTGTGCCTGTGGTTTTAAAACAAATGGCTCTTCACTCAAAAGTATTCTGGAATCTGGTTTAATCCTGAGTCCCTTGTTGAACAGAATTATTTTGGAGTCCAACGATGAGCACTGTGCAAAATAGGTTATCTTTACCTCTAGTCCACAATGCTTGGTGGGCCTGTGTCTGATATTATGCCCAGCTTTCCTGTTCATGCAAGTGCCTGAGAGGTGAAGCCTCCTGTAAGTTGGTCTACTCTTTGGTAATTGTCCCTCTTTAATTCAAACCTGAAGAA